>NC_073636.1:58445984-58749015 GCF_029407905.1 Bubalus kerabau
CCCTGCGTGGGGGGCTTGTGCTTGTACCTGTCCTTCTCCCCAGGATGTTCTCCCACAGCCGCACCCCCTCCACCCCACTGCCCATGTCCTAGTCACCCTCGCTTGCCCTTCAAACCTCCGCTCCAAACTCACATTCTCAAGGAAGTCTCCGCAAGCCCTCAGACCCTCCAGGGTGTCGTGTCAGCCTCTGGAGAGAGCAACTGTCATTGGCTGTGTGTGTGTGTGTGTGTGTGTGTGTGTGTGTGTGTGATGACTTGTGACCACAGGTCTGAGTCAGTGCACCCATCAGCATATTCCCCACCCAGCAATGCCTGGCACATGGGAGAAGCTCCATACAGATCTACCAAGCGAAATTATAAAGACATCATAACAGCTAGCGTTTACCAAGCACTTACTATGTGCTGAGCTACAGTGAGTGTTCTCTTACCTCATCCTCTCCCCAGTAATAATCTAACATCTATGGAGAGCATACTCTCCACCAGGCCCCACCCTACACACTGTACAGATAACCCCTTACCTTCTTTGCCTCAATTCCGTGCATCTGGGATGGACAGTGGCACATGGCCCTCTGGCTGGTTTACTGCACCTTGTTATTCCACCAAAAATGAACCTAGGTACTGCAGTGAAGGTATTTTATAGATGAGTGACCACTGACAGGTGACTTTTTAAAAATGTTTTATTGGAGTTCAGTTCAGTTCAATTCAGTTGCTCAGTCGTGTCCGACTCTTTGCAACCCCATGAACCGCAACACTCCCTGTCCATCACCAACTCCCAGAGTCCACCCAAACCCATGTCCATCAAGTCGGTGATGCCATCCAGCCATCTTATCCTCTGTCATCCCCTTCTCCTCCTGCCCTCAATCTTTCCCAGCATCAGGGTCTTTTCAAATGAGTCACCTCTTCACATCAGGTGGCCAAAGTATTGGAGTTTCAGCTTCAATATCAGTCCTTCCAATGAACACCCAGGACTAGTCTCCTTTCGGATGGACTGGTTGGATTTCCTTGCAGTCCAAGGGACTCTCAAGAATCTTCTCCAACACCACAGTTCAAAAGCATCAATTCTTCGGCGCTCAGCTTTCTTCACAGTCCAACTCTCACATCCATACATGACCACTGGAAAAACCAAAGTCTTGACTAGACGAACCTTTGTTGGCAAAGTAATATCTCTGCTTTTGAATATGTTGTCTAGGTTGGTCATAACTTTCCTTCCAAGGAGTAAGCGTCTTTTAATTTCATGGCTGCAATCACCATCTGCAGTGATTTTGGAGCCCAGAAAAATAAAGTCTGACACTGTTTCCACTGTTTCCCCATCTATTTGCCATGAAATAATAGGACCAGATGTATCATTGCTTAATAATGTTGTGTTAGTTTCTGTTCTACAGCAAAGGGGATCAGCCAAACGTATACATACATCCCCTCTTTTTGTTATTTCCTTCCCATTTAGGTCACCGCAGAGCACTGAGTTGAGTTCCCTGTGCTATACAGCAGTTTCTCATGAGTTATCTATTTTATTCATAGTAGGTGGTACTAGTGGTAAAGAACCTGCCTGCCAATGCAGGAGACATAAGAGGTACAGGTTTGATTCCTGGGTTGGGAAGATCCCCTGAAGGAGGGCATGGCAACCCAATCCAATATTCTTGGAGAATCCCAGGGACAGAGGAGCCTGGTGGGCTACAGTCCACAGAGTAACAAAGAGCTAGACACGCCTGAAGATGCAGTGTACATACATTTTTCATTATTAATAGAGCATTTATGAATGCACACAAAGATTGAGGGGAAGAATTTGGTGTTCTCTTACTTAATTTTCACAACACTCCTGCAGGACATATACTATTATTTTCTCACATTGTGCTCTTATTAAATGATATAGAGGAAGGTTACACAATTCCCAACGACCATAAAGTACCAAGAGATAAATGTGACACTAAATCCATCTCTGTGTCCCCAGATGCTTGGCTCTTCGCCACCCCACAACACACATGCAGCTAAGAGACTGGATCAGAGCACAGCAAGGCAACTTTCTGCATACACTTGAACTCCGTGTGCCCTTTTCTTTATTTTTGTGAGCTGTAAATTGACTTCATTCAGAAAACAAAATTTGAGAGGCTTCCTTGCTGGCTCAGTGATGAAGAGTCCGCCTGACAATGCAGGAGACTTGGGTTTGATCCCGGGTCCGGGAAGATACCACATGTTGAGGAGCAGCTAATCCTGTGTGCCTGTTCTCTACTGAGCCTGCATGCCGTAACTACTGAAGCCCGCACAACCTAGAGCTCACACTCCAAAACAAGAGAGAAGCTACTCCAATGAGAAGCCCAGGTACCGCAACTATGGATTGCCCTCTTCCAGCCACAACTGGAGAGAAGTCTGTGTAGCTAAGAAGACACAGCATGGTCAAAATTATATAAATGAATAAAACAAAAATTTTAAAAAGGAAAAGAAAAACTTTAAACTGACATTTGACTTTCACCCCCAATTTTATGGGTCATATGAGTAAACTTTTTACTCTGTTGTTGTTCAGTTGCTAAGTCGTGTCCAACTCTTTTGTGACCCCATGGACTGTAAGTCACCGGGCTCCTCTGTCCATGGGATTTCCTAGGCAAGAATACTGGAGTGGGTTGCCATTTCCTTCTCCAGGGGATCTTTCCCACCCAGGAATTGAACACACATCTCCCACATTGCAGGCAGAATCTTTACTGCTGAGTCATCGGGGAAACTTTTTTTTTTCTTTTTGCTCTAAAAAAAGTAAAAAAAATTAAATATCTTTTTGAAAAAACAAGACAGGTGCCTTTAAATAAAGGAGATGATCCATGATAACGTAAGGGATTCACCCAATTGGTTGAAAGGCAGAACGGAAGTTTCCTTGAAGAAGGTAGTCTGCCTGTGGACAGCAACCTCAAGCATCAGCCTGCAGATTTCAACTTACCCCCTCTCCATCCTGTAATCCAATTCCTTAAAATGCATCTCTTAGGGCTTCCCTGGTGGTCCAGTGATTAAGACTCCATGCTTCCAATGAAGGGGATACAAGTTCAATCCCTAGTCAGGGAATTAAGATCCTAAGATCCCACATGGTATGTGGTATGGCCAAACAATAAAAATAAATAAATAAATGTATCTCGTAATATAAATACCCTACTGGCTCTGTTTCTCTAGTATAACCCTGACTGATACATTATCCAAATTTCTAAACAGGGAAACTGAGGCAGAGGAGAGTTTCTACGGCTGATCTGCAGTTAGCATAGTATAGGTTGAAGTACAGGCTCGGGCTGGGTTTCAAACCCAGGCAGTTGGGCTCCAGAGCCACAGTTAACCTCCAGTGCTCAGTCTCCAGCAACGAGAGCTTCCTCCTCCAACTAGCCTCCTTGATTAAAGAGAGGGATTGTCACAGGGGAACGGGGGGTTGGTGGGGGTGCGGATGGAGGGAAGAGGGGGTGGCAATGGAGAGAGGGGAGGTCTAGAAGAAAAGTTGAGTTAGAAATTCCTGCCGCAGTTGGCTGTGGGTTGAGTTGGGTCAAGGGTGGCGATCAATAAGATGAATACAGCATAACTCGAGTTTTTATTCCCTTTGTCGTGATGGATGAGGCCTTTGAAGCAACTGGCGGAGGCCTCACCCTGAGCGTCCAGGAAAGATTTGTGGACACGTTTATATGAAGGATCTCCCTCCAGCTCCCACGAGTGTTTAAGATGACTTGCTTCAAACCAAGATCAAAGAACAGGCTGGAGATATTGTTTCACCGATTTGTATAAATCAGCCAGACAAACTGTGGCCTCGACAACTACTGATGTTTCTCTGGTTGGAGGTAACTTGTTAAGAAACACGTCAGGCAGCTGCAAAAGTCCCAGTGCCTCCTTGGGAGAGAAGCTTCAGAAAGAATTGATCGTGCGCCGACTGGCTTCACCTTAACTATTCCTGAAGCCATAATTGAGAAGGCCCTGAGGTCCACTATCCACGTATCCTTCAACCCTTCAGCATGGATTGGAGTGATCATTTTTAATACTAACGCCTTCTATGTTTGTGGAATCTTCACATGGTCGAAGACACTGTCCCATATTAACCTCATAACAATCCAGGAGCTAAATGAGGGCAGCAAAGATGTCTGCCATCTTGCTGGTGGGATATTGAGGCTCAGAGAAGTCAAGGGTCTTGCCCAAGTTCAACAGACACATGACTGACAAAAATAAGGCTAAGCCGGGAGTTTAGCCCCAGCCCTAGCTGACTATTTCCTCTTTTTCTCATCTTGCCAGTGTTTGCTGAGTGCTTTCTAGATGCCCCATGCTAGGCTGACTACTTCCACCTTCTCTCACTCCTTAAAACATTTCCTGATCTATCCATTTTCTTAGGCTATGATATGGATATCTATGATATGGATATCTATCCATTTTCTTAGGTGATTCCAAGGTGGAGGTCGTGCAGAAGCTTCCTCATGCTGGTCAGAATGGCCATCACTAAAAAGTCGACAAATGATAAATGCTGGAGAGGGTATGAAGAAAAGGGAACCCTTCTCCTACACTATTGGTGGGGATGTAAATTGGTGCAGTCACTATGGAAAACAGTATAGAGGTTGCTTAAAAAAACTGAAAATAGAGTTGCCCTATGATCCAGCAATCTCACGCCTGGGCATATATCCAGATGAAACTATAATTCAAAAAGAAACATGCACCCCTATGTTCATAGCAGCATTATTCACAATACCCAAGACATGGAGACAACCTAAATATCTATCTACAGATGAAGGGATAAAGAAGATGCTGTACATATATACTATGCAATATCATTCAGCCATAAAAAAGAAGGAAATAATACCATTTGCAGCAACATGGATGGACCTAGAGACTGTCATACTAGGTGAAGTAAGTCAGAAAGAGAAAGGCTAGAATCATGATATCACTTATACGTGGAATCTAAAATATGACACAAATGAACTTATCTGTGAAACAGAATCTCAGGCATAGAGACTTGTGGGTCCCAAGGGTTAAGGAGGGGAGGGGAGGGATGGAGTGGTAGTTTGGGATTAGCAGAATCAAATTATTATATATAGGATGGATAAACAACAAGATCCTACTGTACAGCACAGGGAACCTTTATTCTATATCCTCTGATAAACCATAATAGAAAAGAATATGAAAAAGAATGTATATATTTATATAAGTGAATCACTTTGGCATACTAACAAAGTACACTGGAAATCAACTATATTCAGTAAAATAAACTTAAAAAAAAAAGGAAAATAACCCAGTCATTTCTCATCTGTGTGCTTCTAGAAGTGCCTCCCACACTGTGAAAACAGTTTTCAGATTGATGAAAACGAATAACCTCCCTTTACTGAGCACGTAGCATGAGTCATGCCCCATACCAAGCACTTTCTATGTATTTCCAGGCTCCTCCATCCATGGGATTCTCCAGGCAAGAATACTGGAGAGGGTTGCCATTTCCTGCTCCAGGGAATCTTTCTTACCCAGGGATTGAACCCAGGTCTCCTGCACTGCAGGTGGATTCTTTACCACTGAGCCACTGAGCCACGAGAAAAGCCAATTAGCTCTTTTAATCCTCTGGAGTGGTCACATTTGATTTCCAGTGTACAAAAGAAGAAATGGAAACATAGACTCGCTGAGGTCAAGTCCCTCACCCAAGGTCATACCCAAGGTTACACAGTCATCTTGAGGTGGAACGCTGGTTCCAACACTCCTGCCCCTACCCCAGGGTTTTTCTAGATTACAACCTTGCCTATCACCTCCCCCACCACCACCCCCTTTTTTTTTTTTTTTTTTTTTGCTATTTCCTTGTACTACCCTTGGTTTTATGTTATGAATTTATTATTTAAAGGAAATTACTTTTTATTAAAAAAAGTTAACTTTAAAAGAAGTCAGACAGCTTCAGATGCAGAAAGCTAGAAAGAGCATCACTCCCATCCTTACTAGTACAACAAAAGAAGAAGCCAGACAACTTGAAATTTTGCAACTTTTCTTTAATCCAGCAGAGATCTGAGGGTGCCAGGGAATCAACTCACCTGAAATATAAGGAAAGACAGATGCCTCCAGGGACAGACAGAACTGGGGCACTTGCTTACCTAGGGTACATGCCATTGGACAAACAGCTAAAATATTTAACAAACTGCTAAAGGTTCAATGTGGGCTAGAGAGACAGTGCAGGACATCTGGGAGCCACTGACATAAGAGACATTCATTCTACATGTAGGGTTTAAATAAATTATATTTAATTTTTAAAAATTGAAATTTAATTTAATTTAAAAATAAATTTATTTAAATAAATTATTTATTTTATTTGGGCTGTGCTGGGTCTTTGCTGCTGCATGGGCTTTTCTCTCGTGGAGAGCAGGGGCTACTCTCTAGCTGCAGTTCACAGGCTTCTCACTGCAGTGGCTTCTCTTGTTGCGGAGCGTGGGCTCTAGAGCACAGGCTCAGTAATTGTGGCACACAGGCTCAGTTGCTCTGCAGCGTGTGGGATCTTCCCGGATCAGGGGTTGAACCCATGTCTTTGCATTGGCAGGTGGATTCTCTACCACTGAGCCACCAGGGGAGGTCCTGTACACACAGGTTTGTTTCGACCACTGAACTGGTATTCAGATAAAGATAAGACAAGGCAGGCTGAGGATTCTGAGAAAGCTCCCTCACAGGGCAAGACTGAAGGATGGGAACGGTGGCCACTGCAGGAAAAGCACAGAGCCCCACCCAGGTCTTTCTCCCCATCTTCTAAAAGTTCTAGGGCAGGACAATAAAACCTGGTACCCTTAGGACACTGGTGAAGAGCAATGAAGCTGATTGAAGGAAAGAGCAATAAACCCCCTCTATTCCTGGGGTCGGGAAATGCAAAGGAAGACATCCTGAGCCCAGACCTCCACCTGGGGCTGGACAGGGTCACACAGGGCCTGGCTGTGATCAAGGCATATTCAGAACAGAGAACACTTCCACCACCGGGCACATCAATGCAGAGTCACTGGCATTTTCACAGCATCTGCTGCCAGGAGAGGGGCAAAAGGGTGCAGAGGGATTCTCTCTCTGGTGAAGTGCAAAGGAAGACTTAAGCTGAGGGTGGAGCAGACATTAAGGAAAATGCTCTCACAAAGCAACCCCCAAAATAAACACAAGCTAACAAAAGAGGACTCTGAAGCTAGTGGTGCATTGAGGGTAACCACAGCAACAACAAACCTTAAGATCAGCTGAACTCTTAAGTGATTGACTCATCTCCCCATCCTAAAGGCCCGGCAGAAATAAAGGCACGTTCCGATTCCAGACTATAGAAACTATTTATCTCAGTCCCTATTGTCCGACACTAGATGTCTGGCTTTCAATAAAAAAATTTTTGAGGGCACTCAGGACAAAAAAATAAGCAACTAACTGTCAAGAGACAAAAGAATCAACAGAATCAGACTCAGATATGGTACCTTGTATGTGTGTATGTTCAGTTGTGTCCAACTCCTTGTGACCCCATAGACTTCACAGGCTCCTCTGTCCATGGGAATCTCTAGGCAAGAATACAAGGGAGTGGGTTCCCATTCCCTTCTCCAGGGGATCTTCCCGACCCAGGGATTGAACCTGCATCTCATGAGTCTCCTGCATTACCAGCTGAGCCACTGGGGAAGCCCAGATATGGTACAGATGTTGGAATTATCAGACAGGAACTTAACATTAATATGTCAATGGCTCAAGTGGAAATGAAGATACCACTAATGATCACAGGGGTGATTTCAACAGAAGACTAGAACCCATAAGAAAGAATCAAATGGCAACAATGAAAATAAAAACCACAGTAACAGTGATTTTGACAGACTCGTTAAAAAATATAATGCAGGTAATAACAGACTTGAAGACAGGCCAATAGAAATTATTCAAATTGAAACTCAAATAGGAAAAGAGTTTTTAAAAAATTAGCATGCAACGGTTATGGGACAATAACAAATGGCCCAACAGAAGTGTATTTGGAATCAGAGAAAGAGAGGAGAGAATGAGGCAGAAAAACTATTTGAAGAAATAATTACCTCATTGACACTTTTAGAAAATTCCATCCAAGTACACAAGGAATATTCAGCAAGGCAAACCATATTCTGAGCCAGGAAATCAATGCTAACACTTCAAAATTAATCACTGAAATCAAACAAAAAGTATTTTTCAAAGCTAATGACTGACATCAAACCAAAGATCCAAGGAGCTCAGAGAACACCAACCAGGATGAAATAAATAAAAATGAACACCAAGATAGGCATATTCAAACCGCTGAAAACTAAGGACAAGGAGAAAACCAAAGGCAAACAGAAGGAAAATAAACTTTACCTTTCATATAGAGGAACAAAGATAATTATTACAGCAGACATCTCATCAGAAACTTGGCAAGATAAAAGACAATGGAAATGACATCTTTGGAGTGCTAAAAGGAAAAAGAACCTATCAACCCCAAATTTATTCCCCAGTTTGTGGGCCGTATTCCACCTGCTGTCTATTTCTGTAAATAAAGCGGTATTGAATTTATACAATTCAAACATGTATTGTCTATATGGCTGCTTTCACGTGACAACAGTAGAGTCAAAACACGGACAAAACCACATGGCTTGAAATCCTAAAATATTTACTGACTCTAAAGAAAAAAAATTGCCAACTCCAGAAGATAACTGATTTTCAAAACAAGGAGTAGCAAAAGCAAAAGTATCGGCAAGCTTCTGTGTGCTCATATCAAAAGTGAAACACTTGACCCCCAATGACACAAAGCATTTGAATGAATTATTAGTATATTGTTGTAAGTTTCCTAGACTAGACATAAAGCAGTATCATTTGAACTGAAGTCAAAAATTTTAATTAAAGATTTACACTGTAAAACGTAGGGCAACTGCTAAAAAAAATTAAGATATAAATACTAAGCCACTAGGGAAGATAAAATAGAATCATAAATAGAAGAATGGAAATAATAAAGATAAGAGCAGAAACTACTGAAATTGAGAACAGATGAATAATAGAGAAAATGGATGAAACCCAAAGCTGCTTCTTTGAAAAAATAAAGCAGATAAACCTCTAACTAGATTAACCGATAGGAAAAGAGAATAACACAAGTTATCAATATCAGGAATAAAAGATTGGACCCTCACACTGCAAAGATTAAAAGATAATAAGGGAATATTACAAGCAACTCTACGCCTACAGAGTAATTCCTGAGAGGCACCAACTGCCAAAGCTCATTCAGGAAAAAATGAATAATCTGAATAAACCTTTATCTATTAAATAAATAAAATGTACAGTTAAGACCTTTTTAAAAAAGAAAACCCCAGACCCGGATGGCTTCAAAGGTGAATTGTACTAAATATTTAAGGAGGAGATAACACCAATTTTACATATGTTGTCCTGGAACACGAAAGAGGAACGGATACTTCCCAACTCATTTTATAAGACCAGCATTACCTTGATGCCAAACACAAAGACATCACAGTAAAAGAAAATTATAGATTAGTAACCTCTGTGACTATAGATAAAAATCTTTAACAAAATATAAGTACATCAAATCCAACAGTGTATATAAAGGATAATTCATCACAGTCAGGTGGGCTTTATCCCAGAAAGGTATGGCTGGCTCAACATTCAAAAAAGCAGTCACTGAAACTCACTGTACCAGCAGGTTAAAGACGAAAAATCAAATGATCATGACAAAAGATGCAGAAAAAGTATTTTATAAAGACACATCCATGATTTAAGAAAAAATAAAATCTCTCAGAAAACAAGGACTAGAAAAGCATGTAAACTATTAAAGGACATCTACAGTTAACATCACACATATAAAGACCAAATGCCTTACTGTTGAGATCCAGAACAAGCAAGGAGATTGGCTCTCGTCATTTCTATTCAGTATGGTACTGCTGCAAATAGTCCAGAGGAAAAAGAGCATATTCATTGGAAAGAAATGAAACTGTGTTCATAGATTACATAATTATCTACACAAAAAAGTTCCAAAGAATCTATGAAAAACTTACTAGAACTAAACTGTTCGGAAAGATCAGGAAAAGCGGGCGACAGGATGAGATGGTTGGATGGCATCACCGACTCAATGGACATGAGTTTGAGCAAACTCCGGGAAACAGTGAAGGCCAGGGAAGCCTGGTGTGCTGTAGTTCATGAGTCTGTGAAGTGTCAGACACAACTTAGGGACTGAACAATAACTGGAACTAAGATGCAAATTTAGTGAGGTCCTAGGGTGCAAGGTCTATATATAAAAACTGATTGTATTTCTAGACACTTCCAATTGAAAATGAAAATATTTGAAAGTACCATTTAATACAATAGTACCAAAACCATGAGTAATTAAGTATGAATCTTACAAAATACATGCAAAACCCATATGCTGAAAACAAAACAATAGTGACGAAGGAAACCAAAGACCTCAATAGATGGAGA
Organism: Bubalus kerabau; assembly: GCF_029407905.1. NCBI lineage: Eukaryota > Metazoa > Chordata > Mammalia > Artiodactyla > Bovidae > Bubalus > Bubalus kerabau. Next base: position 58,456,373 of record NC_073636.1, read on the forward strand.
AAGATGCCATGTTGACGGATTGGGAGACCATATTAAGGTGTCAGATCTTCTAAAACCAATGTATAGAGTCAGCACAATTCCAAACAGTCCTATGTATTCTAGAATGGAGGTGTTGATTTCTATGTGAAAACCCAAGTCTTGGCTCCCCTCCCACTGCATCCTCAACAAGGGTCTGCTGAATGAACGACTGAAGGACAAGTAGACTCTGGTCTTCCTGGGGGATGTTTCTGCTTATTACAATTTTCTGTAATAGAAAAGTATTTTATGTTGGAATGAGAAAAATAGAAAGAGAGGGAGAGGAAAGAAGCCTGCACCAGTGGAGACCAGCAGTTTCAGGGTGTCAGCTTCTCAAGATCACTTCTTACCTCCCCCCAACGCACTTTGGATGTTTTATGGACAAATAGGCAAAGTCCAAAAGGAGACGGGGACTTGCTGAGGTCACTCTTATGGTTTGACTGGGCTGGAGCCAGAACTCCTAACACCCTGCCTCTTTCTGTTCATCATTATTGTCATCGGAAGTCAACACCATTCAACAGTCACCTTAGGCCAAGCACCAGGACTGCAGCTTTACATGTGTCTTCTCATTTACTCAGAACAGCCATTGGAGACCCATCAATGCGGTCCAACAAAACGTGCATCTTAAACACCAGAATCGAGCCAGCCTGGGGCACCCGCGTCCCACCGTGTCCACCCTGGGGCCGAGCTCAGCCGTTAACATTTCTGCTAGAGCACAGATGGCTGAAACCCACCACACACTCTGCATGCGTGTTAAGTTGCTTCAGTTGTGTCTGACTCTTTGTGACCCTATGGGCCATAGTCCACCTCTGGGCTCCTCTGTCCAGGGGATTCTCCAGGCAGGAATACTGGAGCAGGTTGCCACGCCCTCCTCCAGGGAATCTTCCTGATCCAGGGATCGAACCCCCATCTCTTAGGTCTCCTGCCTTGGCAGACAGGTTCTTTACTACTAGCACTGCCTGGGAAGCCCACACACACTTTACTTTCAAATAACCCACACAGCCCAGCGTGGAGACACTTCCAGAACCCATGAATTTCAGTGGCGCAGGAGCGGGTCGCCCAGTGTGGTGTCAGGGACCAGCTTCCAATGAAAGGCCCGCTGGCTCTAGGAGTCTGTGTGGAGGTAGGGGGTGGTGGGGGGTCGTGGGGGGTGGTGGGGGGTGGGGTGGGGGAGGTGGTGGGGTGTGTGTCAGTCGCAGACCGCATATACCCCCCCACCCTGTGCTCCCCCTTCTTCCCATTCCCTGGCTCCTCCTACATTTTGGGAGCCTCCATCAGAAAGGACAGGACCACTGACGGTGTCTCTTCAAGATCCCAGGCTTTTGGTGGGGTCTTTGGTTTGACTCTGCTTAAACTGTTCCCTAAAACTAATGGCATGCTTCTTAATTTCCTGGAGCTTCAGGGTAATGGGCCAGGGGGAGGGTGAAAAAGGTCTCTGATTCATTTTCTCTCCACCTTCCACAAATGAAAGAGAAACCGGAATGAATGGCGTGGTTGATAAATGAGAGCAGCTTAAATCAAAGACCTGCTTCCCCTGCAGTGAGATAGCACTGCACGGTTCCCGAGGGACCTGGAAGCCGCCCCTCTCAACAGGTTTCAATCTGAGACCCCGCCAGCCTTGAGGCATAGTAATCTCAGCCGCATCAAACCCACCAGAGAGCTGGCCAGGAGATGCTTGGAGAGGGGAGGGGCAGGGGAGGCAGGAACAGTATCTTGTTAACCCTTTTCCTTAGGGGTATTTTGCACCATCACCCCAGGTTCCATTTACCTTGGCGTCGCAGAATTGGGACATTCTGCAGTACACTCTATAAATTCTTTTTTAAGCCAGCTTGAGCCAAATATAACAGGTAAGCCGTCCAGACCTGTTTAAAAAGGATAAACCCCAGCTAAGAGCATAAATTACACCCCACTGCTTTTATCATATAAACACGGCCAGAGAGCCAAGTGCATTAAAGAGGCGAGACACAGGCCCTGGTTGCTATCTCATTAAGCCCATTAAATATTAGGAAAGAAAATACCTTCACATCTTGGGTCTGGTTTAAACTATCAGGGAACAGATTAGAGTTAATTAATGCCGTGAACTCTGAAGCCGCCAGCCAGGAGGCTCCCGGCGGAATCCACACCTGTCACAGGCTCGATTTCAGAAAATCTAAGTGGACACCCAGGAGCCCTCCCCTCCTCCCTACCTCCCCTGGATGTGGGAGCCCTAGGTACCTAATCTGTAACTCCCGAATCTGGATCAAGAGATAAACCGCACCCCTGAGACAGAAAGTCGGTGCATTCCAAGCAGAAACTGTGCAAAGGTCTCTCACTGGGCACTCCGGAAATTGCCAGGGGTTCCAGGCCGCAAGGCGAGACCGCTAAGTTGCTTCTGGCAAGTTGGAAAGAGCTTATCAATTATTCATGCAACTGGATAAACAGGGATTTTATCTTGTAGCATGAATCAAGAGATAAAAATTCCATTTCAAGAGGGAGGGTGGAGACTGAACTCTGAATGTTAATTGTAAAACGAAAAAAAAAGAAAAAGAAGAAGGAAAGGAAAAAATATGTAAGGTCTTCTGCTTGGGCTGTGCCTTGAGCGCTTGTAAACTTCCCCCCACCCCCAAATTTCTGCCTGTTCACCGACTGTAGCTCACCTGCTCCCCAGACAACACACTGCCTCTTCTATTGATGTACCGAAGCAGCCGCAAAATCCGCACTTGGGAGGGGCCCTCTGGATGGATTTTTCAACCCCCAAACACCACCACCTTCGAGGTATTTCTATTTAAAATCAATTTGCTGCTTCCAGACTGAAATTGGAAGCAGAGGAAAGTTTACAAACAGATGCCTGTCAAAGGGCTCAAACGAAACAAGAGCTAGTCCCACTATTGGGACACGCGGCCAGGAAAGAATATGACTTTCATTGCTGGCCTCTTGTCCCCTCTCCCCGTGTGGCCCTGCACCTGACAGTTCCTTAAAGGCTGGAAAATTAAGCCAAAAGATGAAATTGGGGGATTACTGGTTTATTTAGACGTTTACATTATTAAATTTGACCACAGGTTGGAAAATACACACATAAATGGAAAAGAAAGTTGTACTGTCCCAGTGTCAGCTGGAGCTGTCCTCCTGTGGCCTCACACTGAGTGACTTTCATTTCTATCCATTCTACTTTGTATTTTCCAAGAAAATTTATTAGGAACATGTTATAATGGGAGAGAAATAACCAACTTTGTGCTTTTTAAATGCTACGTTAGGTGTATATATCAGATCAGATCAGATCAGTCGCTCAGTTGTGTCCGACTCTGCGACCCCATGAATCGCAGCACGCCAGGCCTCCCTGTCCATCACCAGCTCCCGGAGTTCACTTAGACTCATGTCCATCGAGTCAGTGATGCCATCCAGCCATCTCATCCTCTGCCGTCCCCTTCTCCTCTTGCCCCCAATCCCTTCCAGCATCAGAGTCTTTTCCAATGAGTCAGCTCTTCGCAGGAGGTGGCCAAAGTACTGGAGTTTCAGCTTTAGCATCATTCCTTCCAAAGAAATCCCAGGGCTGAAATCCCAGGTGTATATATAGATGTTTCTAATTGGGGCAATGTGGGAGACCTGGGTTCAATCCCTGGGTCGGGAAGATCCCCTAGAGAAGGGAATGCAACCCACACCCTTGTATTCTTGCCTGGAGAATCCCATGGACAGAGGAGCCTGGCAGGCTACAGCCCGTGGTGTCACAAGGAATCGGACATGACCGAGCACTACCACCACCATAACATTTGTTGTTAAAAAAAAAAAAATCAACCATCTACAGTCATGTGTGCCCCCCAACATTTTTTTATAATTTTCGTCCTCTGACAAAAGCCCCTCAAAACAGGAATCGTCACAGTAGGTTTGCCTTCTAGCCACTCGGCTGGTGGGTGGGCAGGAGGCCGATGGCTGGGGAAAGGTGAGACTCTGCTCTGGGCAGCCCTCTTGCAAACACCACAGACAGGAGAAGTTGGCACCCGCACGGTGCCCCACGGTCTAGGAGGAGAGATGAAGAGCAAAGAACCACCTGGGCGGTGCCTCCTGCCCTTGCTGCGTCTCAGTTGCCCCTGTTCAGGAAGGGGAGTCCACATTCTCCGCTCTCTTTTGTTCATCTTACTTTTCAGACTCAGAGCAGAAAGCTGCCATCACGTAACTGAGTTCATGGTGAGCTAATAACTCAGCTCTGTGTGAGGCCTCTCATGTGTTGTATTTTATCATTTTTTCCTTCTCCCACCCCATGCCCACTTCCCTCCTCTCACGCCTGAAGGCAGCCTCTCAAATCCGTCGGACGTGTTGCCTTAGATACACACACATGAAAACTTGTGGATGCGGCTTTATGCTTGGAGCTTCCATGAAGAAGCCCTTCTGCTTCCTACCTCTTTCTCAAGACACTACATTTTCTAGATCTCTCTCTTCGGTTGTGTGTGTCTCATTGGTTTCTCTGACAGCATCAGGAATCCCCGTGCAGTTTAGCTAGACAGACCCCTGGACACTAGCATGAAGCTATTCATATGGGAACACATGGCCCCACCTCTGTGAATGAGGGACTGGGATGTATCTCCACAGTATGGGGACTGGCAGCCCAAGGGTGAGTTGGTACATTAGTGAATTATTACGAATCAATTAATAAATGAGAGGATAAAATCAACAAACCAGCTTAGGGACCACCCCAGAACAACAATCATGACAACTGTAATGTTACTCATTCTATCCATCCATCCAGCCATCCATCCACTCACCCGCACAAACATGTATCTATCCATCCATCCACTCACTCATTCAGCTACGTATCCATCCATCCAGCCATCCATCCACTCACCCGCACAAACATGTATCTATCCATCCATCCACTCACTCATTCAGCTACGTATCCATCCATCCAGCCATCCATCCACTCACCCGCACAAACATGTATCTATCCATCCATCCACTCACTCATTCAGCTACGTATCCATCCATCCAGCCATCCATCCACTCACCCGCACAAACATGTATCTATCCATCCATCCACTCACTCATTCAGCTACGTATCCATCCATCCAGCCATCCATCCACTCACCCGCACAAACATGTATCTATCCATCCATCCACTCACTCATTCAGCTACGTATCCATCCATCCAGCCATCCATCCACTCACCCGCACAAACATGTATCTATCCATCCATCCACTCACTCATTCAGCTACGTATCCATCCATCCACCCATCCATCCAATCACCCGCACAAACATGTATCTATCCATCCATCCACTCACTCATTCAGCTACGTATCCATCCATCCACCCATCCATCCACTCACCCGCACAAACATGTATCTATCCATCCATCCACTCACTCATTCATCTACGTATCCATCCATCCACCCATCCATCCACTCACCCGCACAAACATGTATCTATCCATCCATCCACTCACTCATTCATCTACGTATCCATCCATCCACCCATCCATCCAATCACCCGCACAAACATGTATCTATCCATCCATCCACTCACTCATTCAGCTACGTATCCATCCATCCAGCCATCCATCCACTCACCCGCACAAACATGTATCTATCCATCCATCCACTCACTCATTCATCTACGTATCCATCCATCCACCCATCCATCCAATCACCCGCACAAACATGTATCTATCCATCCATCCACTCACTCATTCATCTACGTATCCATCCATCCACCCATCCATCCACTCACCCGCACAAACATGTATCTATCCATCCATCCACTCACTCATTCATCTACGTATGCATCCCCCATCCATCCATCCAAAATGTGTTCACTCAACACCTCTGTGTCAGTGTGCTGAGCTGATCCTTCCAATGTCCCCTACCCCTACTACAGCCTGATGGGGCAAGAAGACTGAGGTGTGAGGGCTGGTGGGGAGGTTTCTGGGCATCCCAGGACATTCTCACAATCTGCCTCCCCAGGAGCCGGTGAACTGGAAGTCATTCAGGACTCAGGCAGTTTAGGGTCAGGTTGAGGAGCAGGACTCTCAAGTCCCAGAGCAACTTCTCATTCAGGCTCCATCTCACATCAGCTGTGTGACCTCTGACTTCCCTTCAGGGAGTCTCAGGGCCTGAGAAGACTGGATCCTATACCCAGTGTCAACTTCTGTAGACACTGTCATCTTAATCCTTCAGGGTCGCATGGGCATTATCCCCATTTTACACAGGAGGAAACTGAGGTGGGGAGTTGTAGGCTAGGACCAGATGAGTCCAGAGAGGCACCCAGGGCTCAAAATGTAGGCGGTGCTTAGCTTCAGGCACCCACCCTGTACCTCCATAGCCTGAGAGTGAGCAGCCCCTCAGCATTTGAGCCCCAATCCCTCACCCTGGCTGTGGCCCTGGTGAGCTGCTAAGTGGTAGCATTAAGTTTTGCAACTGAGGGACTTCCCTGGTTGTCCAGTGGATAAGACTCTGTGCTCCCAGTACAGAGAGCCTGGGTTCGATCCCTGGTCAGAGAACTAGATCCTGCATGCCACAACTAAGACCTGGAGCAGCCAAATAAATAAATAAAAGTCTTTTTTAAACAAGATTTGCAACAGAGTCTTCCAACAGGGCCCAGTGCTCATCCTGTGATAGTGTGTGTGATCATTTGCTCATTCATTCAACAAAACGTAGTAAGTCCCCATCACATACAAGGTGAGATGTACCAGTGCCATGGGGGACTAGACAGACAACTGCGGGGGGAGCAAGGGCTCTCCCGGGGGACAAGAACACAGGCTCCCTGCCTCAGTTTCTCCATCTGAAACAGAGGGCTGGTTGTGAGGGTCTGGGGGGCTCCAGGACAGGCAGTGTGATGCTCTGCAGGCAGAGATGGTTACCACGTGGGGGGAAGGGTGTTCAACCTGCCCCTCAATTCATTCAGAGCAGCCCCCGCCTGCCTTTCCCACCAGGGAAGCTGGCCTGGATGTTTATTGGGTTATTAGATAACCAGGCCCGGGCATCGTTTCTTTGATCAGACACCCCTGATAACGAGCAGGGGAAACAGACCATTTTACAGCAAGATTTCGTGGGGTGATCTTATCTTCCCGTGGTGCTGTTAATATGCAGGAGGATGAGGAGGTAGGTGTTTGGTGGGGAGGGAAGAAAGAGGCTCATTCTGCAAAGCTCTCCTATTGCGCCAGCCTCAGGCTTTGATTTGGGGGGAGGGTGGGGTGGACGTCTGGCTCAGGGCCCCTCCCTCACACCAGCTGTGCGTGGCTTCAGAAAGCCTGCCCTGTGTCCCCCCACTCTTCCCGCAGCTCTGACCACTTGGGAAGACCCCTGCAGTGATCAACCCAGAGAAGTCAGCTCTGGAGGCCGATGGTAAAGCCCACAGACGTGACTCATGGCTAGCAGAGTCGAGGCTCAAGAAAGAACCTGCTTCTCCCCCAGACAACCTTATAATTACTAATCATTTCAAATATTCTTGGGTCTGTAGGTACGAAAGGGGTCAGGAATAGAGCAATTAACACCCTTGCTGCAGCAAAATGCAAGGTCTGGACAATACAAATTTGGGGGGTTAAAAATAAATATCTGCGTTTGAAGTCAAGTAAGTTTAGCTTTGGTTCCTTCTCTCTCTTTTGTTGGATCTTCTTATGACCAGAGGGTTGTTCAAACACTAACTGTTCATTTTCTTTCTTTCTTTTTTTTGGAGTAAAATCTGCATTGAACAGGGAACTTATCTGACCCTGTGCTTCTGTTTTCTCACCTGTAAAGCCAGGAGAGCAGCACCAGTGGGCCTTGAAGACCCCTCCTAGCTTCTCCCATCCTTCCAAGCATCACCCACTGTTCATGTTGGGCTGGGCGAGTACGATACCACCTATAATTTTCAATCTCAACAGAGGAGTTTGGCTAAGACCTAGGCAGCACTTTGCAATAGGGCTTCCCTGCCATTCCTAAGCCTCTTCGAAGAAAGGGTGTTATCATTAATAGAATGGGCTTTCTCATTTAGGAACTTGAAATTCAGAATGGAGCCAAGAGCCCGGTCAGTCGGGGAATCCCATGGAGACACACAGCATCCCAGACACAAGCAGGGACTAAGGAGTTCTGCCACCTTACAGCTGGGTGGCCTTGAGGCACTGGCCCAACCTCTCTGAACTCAGTTACCCTGCTCTGTAAAATGGGGCCAACAATACTTCTTACTTCTCATCAGGCTGTCCAGATATAAAGTCTATGCATCTAAAGCACCTGGCCCACACCAAGGTCTCAATGTGGGTGTTAGTCGCTCAGTCGTGTCCAACTCTTTGCAACCCCATGGACTGTAGCCCTCCAGGCTCCTCTATCCATGGAATTTCCCAGGCAAGAATACTGGCGTGGGTTGCCATTTCCTTCTCCAGGTTGCAATAATTATCAGCAATTCCTCTTATAAATAAGCCAATATAAATAAATAAGCCAATATAACAATTAATACATGAGCACCAGGCTTTGCAGGGAAGTTCTGTTTTCTAATAGCAGTACAGTAGGTTCTGAAAGTACTGAATCATAACCCCACGTTGCATCAGCGTAACACCCACCTCCCAAGCCAAACCATTCTTACTCAAAGCCCCATCAGTGAACTGGGATTGCAAAATGCCCTCAAGCAGGAAGCCTAGAAAGTACAGCCTCAAACAGTCACGGCCAAAAGAGCATGCAGTTTTTAAAAAACTATCCATAATTGTAAATTTTTAAAATTTAAAGGCACAAAGTTGCCACAAACAATCACCATTATGCAATTATAAATAAGCACACCCCACCCCCTACCCACGTTACCCCTTTCACCGAAACTTAATATGTGGCGCGCGGCCGCTGTCTGCCGGGGAGCTGATGGCATCTCGGCTTCAGCAAGGCCACCCCAAGCCTCATGCTGTTCTCAGCAATCCATAGAGACCAGAAAAAAATGTCATTTTCAGGAAGGGAATTGATCGTTTCTCTCACATTTCCATTTGTGTAAGATCACGCTGTGGCCTCCTTCCACACTTGTCGAGTCTGTTCCTCCAGAGAAAAGAAAATCTAAGGACATCCCGGGGACGGGGGGTCCCTGGCTGGGGGTTCCCTGGTGGAAGTTGAAGGGCTCCGGAGGCCCAGGGTAAAAAATCAAAAGACGGGGTGCTGTCTACTGACCCCCAGGGCCAAGCAACCCACAAGCGTGGACAGGTGGGTCTCTTCAGAGGGCAGGCCGGCTGCCTGGGCATGCACCCTGGGCACAGACATGTCCCCACGTGCCCAAGTCCTCCCCAAGGGACATCCTCCATCTCTCTCTCTCTCTCTCCCTCTTCCTCCCTCTTTTTCATTTTCTTCTTCTTCCTCCCTTTCCCATCTGCCTTTCTGTCTGCCTCTCTTCTCTTCCTTACTTCCTTGTCCCTGCCTTTCTCTCTCCCTCTCTCTGCCCTTTTCTCTTTCCTTATCTTTCTTCCCCGTCTCTCCTTCTAGGTTCTCTCTTTCACCTCTCTTTTGGTTCTATCTACTCTCTCTTCTTCTTTCACTGTTAAGGACAACACAATGAAAACGGACACCTTGATCTACACATCTCAGGCCCCCACCAACCCCGCCTTCACGACTTTACTTCTGTTCTTCTGGTGATCTCCACAGGTGGGAAGCCCTTCAACTTCCACTTCTCCAATCCAAGTGATTCTGTCGCTTCTTCATTCATAAATCCAATAACTTGGGAGGTTCCTTCCCCAGATGCTACTCCTGTCCTTCAAGGCTTCCCTACCACTGGGGAGCTGCCTGGGGGAGCCCAGGCCCTGAGGTCAGGCCCTGAGGTGGCCTGACCCATCCATCTCCCTCCTCCTTCTCCCAGCTGCCTTGCCTCTGAGCAGCCACCCTCAGCTGACTCACTCAGATGGGGATTAGGGGTGGGGGCAGGAGGAGGAGTTGGGGGTGGGGGGAACCGCCCTGGTCGGCTCCACACTGTTTGCCCAGATGCTCTTTGGAGCAGAGAAGAGCTAATTACAGGGAGCGGCTGTGGGCTGCTGGGCGCCCCAGGTTGGCCACATTCACTGCGCTCCTGCACTCCAAGTTGACGCGACTTTTCCAAAAGTGTCTGGAAGGCTTGAAGAGAAGCCTTGGGGGTCTGAGGACCCCGCGGGTACAGATGAGCTGCCCCCGACCCCCTTGCCTTTGGAGGGGACAACCTGCATAGGGGTGCGCTTTGGCGGAGGAGCGCACCGCACCGTCTGGCTTGGCCAGGACAAGAGTTTTTGGGAGGCCTCCTGGCTCACTGCAGAGACTTGGTGGGGAGAGGAAAGAACCAGGGCACGGAGGGGGGTCGACTGGGTTCTGAATGGCAGGAGGAGCTGCGCCAGAGGGCTGGGCGCGCTGCGAGGCTGTGCGAGCAAGGCCGGGGGCTGTCTCCACCTCTTCTGGAAAGTTGGACCTATGAGTGCGCTGCTCTCCTTACAACTATCAACAGCCCGGGAGGGCGAGCGCGTGCAAGCGCGGAGTGGGGCGCAGGACCCTCGTGACTTCTTCGCAGGACCCCAGCCGGGCCGCCGCTGTCCGAGGCCGCCTGAGAGCCCTGCGCCGGCGCCTCCTCTCCACACAGTGTGGAGGCGCCCCAGGGGCCGTCCTGCCACCCTCGACGGGATGCCGGCTGCCATGCTCCCCTACGCTTGCCTCCTGGTGCTGTTGGGAGGTAGGTGCCACCCTCCCCCCACTGCCTCGCCGCCTGAGGTCAGAAGGGAGGGAGCTGCCATCTGACATTCCTTGGGCTTCCTGGGGACTGCTGTGTGGGCCGGTGAGCCAGGCCGGCAGTTCTTCGTCTCGCGCGCTCTTCTCCAGCCTCACCTGGCCGGGCACCTGCCGCGCCTCCAGCCTCCTCCTGGACCCTGTGCTGGGAAGCCGGGCGCGGAACCACGTGCGCACCTCTCTGTGCTCAGTGCCCGCGCAGCCTGACCTCCAGGGATCCCGAGCCCACTGGGAGGCCCTCGGCAAGGTGCAAGCTCCATGTCACTCAGACCTGGGCTGCGGAATCTGGTCTGCCCACTGAATCCTAGATGGGCTGGGACTCAGAGCTGCTGTCCTACAGCAGAGCTACAGAAGTGAGGGGAGGGCACAGTGACCCTCACCCCACCCCTCAAATTCTGGTGCACAGCAGGCTTGGGGTAGGGGGTCAGGGGACCGGACCCCCGTAGAGGGGACAGCGTCCTCTCCAGAACTAACTGCTCTCCAGCTGCCTCTTCTTAGAGGGTAGGAAGATCAAAATTCTGTCAGGCCTGCTGACCATGGGCATGTACATTGTGCTTGGTGGTACATTTTACCAATGTACACCATCGGCAAAAATGACAATAATAACCACAGTGTGCCGGGCTCACTCCCAAGCACCCTCACCTTGTGAAGGATTAAGAATTCTACCCCTGGAGTCAGATCACCTGACTCAGAAGTCCAGATCAGCTTCATATCAACCTGTGTGAACTTGGACAGGCATGTCATCAGTTCTCTTAGCCTCAACTTTCTCATCTATCAAATGGGCTCATGAGATCCTCACCTCTGTCTGAGGTTATTGTGAGGGTTACAAGAAGGAGAGCAGGAGAAGCGACTAGCGCACTGGCCAGCCCCGAGGCGTCCATCCTGCAGGAAGACACACTGCCCAGTTATCGCTGAGCACGCTTTTCTCCACTTACAGGCAAGGAGCAAAGTCAGGTCTCTCTGCAGCTCTTCAATCAGCCCCAAATTTCTCAGCTAAATATCTGAAGAAGAGATGAGCCAGGTCTGAAGGAAGGTCGAGGGAGGATGTGTAGGCAGTTTGAAGAGCTGCAGATGTATCCGCCAAAAAGGGACGTTTACCTCAGGGCTGGGGCGAGAGGTCGCACGGCTGTCCATGCCCAAGGAGTTCTCACTGGGCACCAAAATAGGCCAGGAAAGTAAGAGTGGAAGGAAGGGGACATGGAGGGGACGGCTGGGCAAAGAGTCTGTGTGCTTGCCCTATGGGCACAGAGCTGGGAGGGGGAGGAGGAGGAAGCTGTGTCTTCACCTCTCCTCCTCCTCCCAGGTGGTGGGACGGGCCAGCCCAGTAGGGCACATTTCCCCAGAAACCTGCAGCCTTGGTCACAGCACAAGGCCGTTGTCCTTGGCAGGCCCCGTGCTTCTGTCACGCCAATAAAATCAGCGCCAGTGTAGCCTCGCTCCTGGCTCTCTGGAGTCCTGCTGCTTCGCTCCCAGGTGACCTCTCGCCACCCCAAGTCAGACAGACTCCACAGGAGAGAAGCCCAGAGTACCCGGAGGCCTGGGTGAACAGAAAAGGCGGCTGTGGAGCCTGCGGTTGAGACCCAGGTCTCAACCCTGGGGTGACAGACCCGTGCGGGCTGCCTTCACAGCTCCTCACTCTGAGCCGGGCCCCATTTTCCACTGAACCCTTTTCCCAAAGTCCTTCTCACCACTGGCTGCATCACCAGGCAACAAGTTCCTTGTGCTTTAGTGAAAGGAAACAGAACCCTTTTAATCCTTCAGATACTTAGATAATTGAGGTACCTGAGCAGAGGCAAGCCTGGACTTCATGTCTCCAGGTTCAAGAAACTACTGTAGGCACACCAACGGCCCCACCACGGGAATGCACCTTCACATACACACACACACACACACACACACACACACATACACCCCACCAGGGTTTCTCAGCCTCAGCACTGTTGACACTGTGGTCCAGACCCTTTTCTGCTGGGGGCCATCCCGTGCCCTGGAGAACATGGAACACCATCTTTGGCCTCCACCCACCACACGCCAGTAGCAACACCTCCCAGCTATGAAAACCACAAACGTCCCCAGAAGCTGCCGGATGTCCCCCGGGGGCCGCGATTGTTCCCAGCTGAGACCCACTGGTGTGGGCAGATCAAATTCAACTTTCAGATGAATCTGTCAAAAATCACCAGGTTAGGTGGATTTTGTTATTCTTGCTCTGAGCAATCAGGAAATCAAAGGCACAGTGGGACCTCAAGAAAAACAACACAGTCGAAGTAGTTTCTAATCTAGACATTGATTTTTCCCACTTGTCCACTCTCCCCTGGTCTCTGAAAATGTCCTCCCTGGGGATGACAGGAGCTGGCTGTGGGTGAGGGTGGCTAGTTCCCGGCTGCAGCAGACCCTCGTCAAAACCCTGCATCGCCAGATGTGTCTTGTGCCAGTACAGTGGCTTCCAGCTTTGGTTCACTCCTCAGCAATTTCTGGCTCTTAAAAATCTCCTTACTCAACAATTTATGCTTGAGGGGGAAAATGAAAAACCACAGCTTCTTTTTTTCCCCCTCTCATTTGTATTTCTTTTTTCTAATTTCAGCCCTGCTTTTATCTCTAGCCATATCCTTTGCAATGGCAAGTTATCATTTAGAGACAGATTAACTAGGACAAAATCACAGGCTATTCCATAATAAATTACTTGTGGATATAGGGCTCTGTTTCAAAACTGAGAGTGAAATCTGGGGAGAAAATTAACTTAGTAGATGGGTCCGAAAAATCAAAGGTGAAAGGAGATAGGTAATTGTATTCATTACGTAAAACAAAAAAAAAAGTTTTTTTGAATGAAAACTTCCTCTCACCGCTTGGATCATTGTGGCCAGCTGTTTCACTTGTATTCTGACTGACGCTGGAATCTCCAAAGTCTAAATAACCAGCTCAAGACAAACAGAACAGCTTCGTTGGTCTCCAAACCATCTGGATGGCAAACTAGTAGGAAGCTACGTGTGAAAAACTATTTGGGAAATGTATTGGATGCTCACTATGTTCATGGAAGCTGAAAGCCAAAATGAGCCCCTGCTGAGTCCCTTCGCTGTTCACCTGAAATTATCACAACATTGTTAATAGGCTCTACCCCAATGCAAAGTAAAAATTTAAAAAGGCAAAAAATAAAAGACCTGGTGCAGCCAAGTAAATTAATCAATCAATTAACTAAAAAGAACCCAGTGCCAAAAGAGGCGACTGAGTTCAGTTTGAACTTGAGGGCAGTTCAGGCTGCGCTGGGGGTGATCCAGGGAAGGAACTGAATTCTGAAGCTGGCGCCAGAGGTGGCCATGAGTTGTAGCTGGGTGGTGGGCTCAAACCAGAATGGGTTTCAGAAGCTTATTGCCCAAAGCCAGCCCCCAACCCAGAGTGGGGAGTGCAAGGGTCATGGTGAACAGACGTCCCAGAGAATGTCAGACCTCACTGTGCGAAGGGCCACCAGGGGTTCAAGTGGGCTTTGGTTCACTGGGGAGGCAGGACTAGCCCCCCAGGACCTCCACCTGTGCACTGGGAGGTTGGTCGGTCTTGGCTGAGTTTAACACGTCTTGTGTGCTATGGAGAGCTTGAGAGCAGCATCTTAGGAACTGAGCAGACCCGGGTCCCATCCTGGCTTTGTCACCTTCCAGCCCTGTCACCTATGTCCCCATTAGCGAGTTGGGAATGATGATAGCCCCGCCCTCCAGGGACACTCAGTCCCAGCCAGAGCCTCTGTCCAGCTCAGCTGTGTTCATACCCGTGCCTTCTCCTTCGAACCCCTGTCAGTGGCCCCAGTTCCTGTGTGACCCTCCTCCCCGCACACTTCACAGACAAGCTTTCTTCCTCCTCAGAGAAGGTATCACCAGCCACCACCAGGATACAGAAACACTCTGTCAGCCTGTCCTTCAGGCCACACCCCTTTCCACCACAGCCTATACACACACACATGCTGTTCCTCTGCTTAGAATACTGTTCCCTGCCCCCAGCCTCCCCTTCATCTGCAGATTTGGATGTAAATCCCTAGTCATGAAATTGCTGCAGCAAAATGTGTGTGTAAATTCTCCCCAGAGCCTTCCTTTCTAATGGCTTGCACAGTCAACAACCTCCATGGATGGGCTATGAGACCCTGTTCCCCACATCCTTGCCAACCTTCATCATTACTTTTCTTTAAAAATCTTGCCAGTGGCAATGCCTGGTTATTTATACTTGCATTCCATCAGTTATGAGTAAAGAAGAAAGTCTGTATATTACCCCTTTCATTGACTTTCCTATGACACCTCCAGTAATCTCCTTTGCCCATTTTTATATCGAACTTAAAAAAAAATATTTTCTTCTTATTGATTTGTGAGTGCTTTTTATATATAGAGAAGTAGCTGTCTCCCATATACATTGCCATTTTCCCTAGCTTTCTGTCCACCCAAACTTCCTAAAAGAGAATTTACTCTTTGTTCCTGGTCTCTTTCACATTTATTCCACTGAAACATGTGAAGGCATGTGGTTTCTAAGCAAAATGTGCTTTTTTTCACCCAAGAGGAGAATAGATGGCCAGATAATCTTACTATGAATGACCACATATGGTGTCTGTGTGTGAAGGAGAAACTGACTTTCCTCGGGGGGAGAGATACAGCCCAAGCACTATGCTAACAAGCATGTCATAAATGATACCCCATGATTCTTGCAACCTCCTGTGCCATGGGCACCATTCTACAGATGACAGAAGCAAGGCCACACACCTAAGGTCGTCCAGCCGGCAAGCCCAGGGGCTGAGATTTGTGGACCACCAAGCTTCCTGCTTCAGCTGCCCTCTCCTGGGGCAGTTCAGCTCAAAGCTCAGGCAAGAGGCTCCCTGCCCTGCTGCTGCTCGAAAGAACTGGGCTTTTGAGCCAAGTTTGGGCGCCAGGAGATCCACAGGCTCTGTGGCATCTGGGCTGGTGGTTTACATAACACGACTTAATGGGGAAGATTGCAGCGCAGAGACCACAGGCATGCTAACAAGAACAGCGTTTTAAATCCCCAATTAAATGTTAATCTGAGAGTTGTTGAAGAGGGAAGGATCCTAATTGTCCATCTGCAAAGGCTGCAGAGCTGCTGGGCTCTGGAATTCGGCTTCCCACATTCAAATTCCAGCTGCTCCATTTGCTGCAGATTACCTCATCCTTCCATGCCTCAGTTTCCTCCTTCATGAAGTCGACCCCAAGGGACTACTGTGAGAAGTCGGTATTACTATCCATGTGGAGCATTTAATACAGCACCAGGCACACAGCAGGGGCTTGGTGAGGTCACTCACATCACTGTTAAGGTGACGGACACTGCCCTGCAAGGTCCAGTCTGGGGAGTATGCTATCCTTCTCCTTGCGGGATTGTGGAGGGGGTGACTGCAAGGCAGTCTGGGATGTCAGGAGTGTGGCTGGGGAGGAGGGGTCAGAGAGGGTGATGGACAGAGTCAGAGGAGGACAGGGATGCAAAGTACGAAAAAGGAGTCAGAAGCCTGAGTTCCTGCTTTCAAAAGCATGTGGGGGCTTGGGTTGCCTTTGCCTGGTAGTAGACCTGAAGTGCCCATCCAGTGGGTGGGACGGCGCCATGCATTTCAGGAAGGAGGGATGGTGGGGGGTCTTTGTGAGGAAAGCTATGACAAACCTAGACAGCGTATTAAAAAGCAAAGACATCACTTTGCCAACAAAGGTCCAAATACTCAAAGCTATGGTTTTTCCAGTAGTCATGTATGGATTTGAGAGTTAGACCATAAAGAAGGCTGAATGCCAAAGAATTGATGCTTTTGAATTGTGGTGCTGGAGAAGACTCTTGAGAGTCCCTAGGACTGCAAGGCGATCAAACCAGTCAATCATAAAGGAAATCAACCCTGAATATTCATTGGAAGGAGTGATGCTGAAGCTGAAGCTCCAATGCGTTGGCCACCTGAGCTGACTCATTGGAAAAGACCCTGATGCTGAGAAAGAGTGAAGGCAGGAGGAGAAGGAGGCAACAGAGGATGAGCCCTGGGTTGGGAAGATCCTTTGGAGAAGGGAATGGTTACCCACTCCAGTATTCTTGCCTGGAGAACTACATGGACAGAGGAGCCTGGTGGGCTATAGTCCATGGGGTCGCAAAAAGTCGAACAAGACTGAGCAACTAACACACATACCCAGAAAACGGACTTGTGGACACAGTGGCGGAAGGAAAGAGTGGGACGAACAGAGAAAGTAACATCAACATAAATATACTACCGTGTGTAAAATGGATAGCTGGTGAAAAGCTAATGTATACACAAGAAGCTGAGCCTAGGGGTCTGCAATGAGCTAGAGGGGTGGGATGGGGGAAAGGAAGGAAGGCTCAAGAGGGAGGTGATATGTATATAATTATGGCTAATTTGCATTGTTGTATGGCAGAAACCAACACAACATTGTAAAGCAATTTTCCTCCCATTAAAAATTAAATTAAAAAAAAAGTAAAAAAGTCAACATCCGCTGGGCACCTGCTTTTGTTAAGCATTGTAGGAGCATTATATTACTTCTTTACGATTGCCTTATTGTTTGGACACTACAGTCATTGCCATTTCACACCTGAAGTAATGGAGGCCAACGGGCTAGGGTTCCTAAAAAGTTTGCAGACCAGTGAGCTCTTGGTTGCTCAGCAACCATCCACAGCATGTGAGATACCAACCCAGTAAGTCCACACAACTCACTGCTCCCTGGTGGCCCTAAGGTACTAATAGTCTGTCTACACGGTTAGCTCAGGGACCAGGAGACCCATTCCCCATCACAGAGAGGAACCAGGGAAGGTGGGATCCTTCACAAATGCCAGGGAGATCCATGGTGCTACCTGTTGGTCTCATTAGCAGTGGAGGGTTTGCCCTTGAGTAATCCTCTCCCACCACCCCCTTCTCAAGCCTTCTTCTGTTTGAAGCCAAATTGCAGTGGACAAGTGCTGGGTCTGCCTGCCTAGGTTCCTTGCTCCCTTTTTCTGCTAACAGCAAAGTTTCCCATATGACTCTAGTCCTGGAGGACTTGTGAGCCAAGGTGCCTCACCTCCTACCTGGGACATGAATCTCAGGCCTGTGCCCATAGCTATCCCAAGAGCTCAACGCGCATTACAAAATCTGAGCTGCCCTCTCCAAACCTCAATATTAAATTATACAAAAAGGGAGAAGCAAAGCAGTCAATCACACCTAACCCTCTTCTTGCCCCCAAATACAAGTAAAAACAGAGCTCAACACAGAGATGTATTTAGCTTGGAATTACCAGTGACCACAGCAAAACAAAATTACTTGTCCTCTGAAATGTACAATTAAGAGTTGTTTTAACATGTGTTTTTGGTGGTTGGGTGTGGTTTCTAGATAGTTTGAAACTGAAGTCTACTGTTTGGTCCATCAGCTCTAACCGGGTTCAGATGGGCTCCACTTTCCTTAGCAGCAACCCCCTGTTAACTGAAATGAAGACCAACTTGCCAGGGGGTGAGAGTGCCTGGGCTTTTCCAGTTGATGTTTGCCCTTATTTTTTTTCTTACGATAGTTTTACATTTCGTCTGCCTTCTACAGGGAGGTCAACTTAAAGTAACCAATGAAACCTCAGAAAACTGTTAACCTGGTGATGGAGTAACTAGCTGCATTTTCCTGGTAAACCCCACCCCAAGCCTTCAGGGACTAGAGATGCCTGTTTGGGGCCAATTCAGAGATGTATTCATCTCTGCCACAGTGAAATGCCATCGTGTTTAGCAGTGAATTCCTGAAAACTTCCTGATGCTGACTTCCTGAAAACTTGGTGTTCCAGGTACCAGGTAAAGAGCTTAAGCCCAGTCCCATTATATCAGGCTCTCCATTATTACTGCTGGCAGGGGCCTCGGGGAATAGAGGTTAGGATTCCGAGCTTCCAGAATCCTTTAAGGGCTTCAACAAAACATGGAATCACTTGGAATTTGCATATTCATCACCACAGAGCTTCTCAGAGTGTTTGAGGCCAGAGCTGCTGGAGTTCATTATTAAGAGGGTGAAACATAGTCCCCTGTTTACACAGATAATTTGCTCAGAAAGTTCTTTTTTTTTTAAATCCCACTTAACTACAAACTTCTTTGTCTCTCTCCTCCAAATTCTAATTTAGAAGAACAAAATGAATGAGTATGCATTTACTATGTTTTTTGATAACTTGGTATAATTTCAACTCAATGATGGAAACATTTCTTCATTCAAGTATTCTTCAAGGGGTGTTCAGTGGATGCTGATAGTGTGCCAGGCACTGTTCCACGTCTTGGGGACACAGGCATAAACAAAATGGGCCTGGTATGGCCCTTGTGGGGCTCGCCTTCCAATTGAGTGGTGGGGTGGGGTGGGGGAGTGCAGACAATAAATAAGAAACAAGAGAATGACTGATGGAGTGGCACTAAGGAAAGATGGTGACTGGGGAAGTGTGGCTGCCAGAGGAGGTGAATTGAGCCAAGCGGTGGTGTGAGGAAGAAGGGGTGTGAGAGAGGACTTGACTAGGTCTGAAACCTAGGAAAGGAGGTTGAAGATCCCAGAGGTGAGACGAGCTAGAGGGAGGGGCGTCCAGGCCAGGGGACACCATGCTCCCGGGTCACATGCTCTGAGAACATGGGGGCCTGCTGTCTTGGTGGTGGGGTGGGATGTGGAGCAGAGCCTCAGGAGACCACGCCGGTGAAGGTCACAGCCAGGGACAGGGTAGAGCGGAAGGCTGGGGTCTGGAGAACTCTGCCGGACACAGCAGACACACCAGTCCCACCCGCAGACGAGAAATGAATGTCCACCCGACCTTGGTGACTGCTGCTGAGGGTCTTGACCACAGCACCCAAAAGTGGTCCTGACGCAGGTGAAGGGCATGAGCAGTCAACGGGGTCTGAAGCCAGGAGGAGGCCAGCCTCCCAGGTGGACACAGGATGGAGATGAGACTCCACAGAGGACAGGGAGATGTGAGAGTGGGGCCCATGGCCTTGGTTAGGGAAGGACAGCAGCTAGAGGTGACGTCCACTAGGAGGTGATGAAGGTCAGGGCACCCTCTGAGAATGAGAGGCTTTGGTCCGAGGGAGGAAGACCTGTGATCTCCAAGCAGTACCGGCTTAGGACCTGTCATCAGGGAGGCTGGCATTCGAGTGGAAACCAAAGTTCTTAGGGATGGGAGGTGTGGGTTTGGCTGGTCTCCACGTCCAACCTGGACTCCACGTGCAAACAGGCAGCCAGTTCAGGCAGATACCTTTGAACTTCCTCCTCCATCCCTCCCAGCCCCTTCAACCCTTTTCCTGGCCAGGTGTGTCCCATCAGCTCCCAATGGACAAATGGCCTTTCTTTGTGCACAAGGGCCACTTCAGGATAACCAAGGGTGTGAACAGAGTCCTTCTTCCCTTCAAGAAATTATATCCTTGTTAATCAGGAATGCAGTATCTGAAGCCGCACTTAAGCATCATCTAATAGGTTCCCAATTACTGAAGGGGTGCATTTCGGGGGCTGAAATTTCAGCCGCACCACCACCAGTCTGATTATCTTGCTGCTTCCCTCCCCCTACTGAAAGCATTTCATTATTGAGCAACACACTTTCGAAGCTAGTTTACATTGTGTTTGCTTGGCTGACCTTGTACGCTATTGAGTTGGAAAATGTGGTTTGTATTGTAAAGCCTCTTAATAATGTTTTTTGTTCTTTTTTTTTTGAAATGAGGGACTTTTCCATTGCAAATGAGACAACACCATATTTAGCACAAAGAACGCCTCTGTCTGTTTTGAAACATAACTTTCATTAGCTAGGTTTTTCACCATAAAGAGGATTTAAATTTTGTTTTAAAAACAGTCTGCCCCCCACCCACCCACCTGCAACACATATTTCTGTGTATCCCTCCATAACAAAGGTCTAGAAAGACAGGCAGATTGATAGTAATGGTCTGCTGGGAAAGGAAGGAGGTTGAAGGCTGATTAAAGGGAATTCTGCTGCCCTGCCTTATTTCTTCGTAATGCCAATACACTAACAGGGGGTAGATAGAGTCCTGCCTCCACCAGCCCCTCAGGCAGGGGCCCCTGTTATGGGTTGAAACATGCGCCCCACCCTACCCCCAAAATTCGTATGATGAAGTCCTAACCCCCAGAACTCCGTAATGTGCCCTTCTTTTTGGAAAGGGTCTTTACAGAGTGATGGCATTAAAGTGGGGTCATGGGAAGGGGGACTGTAATTCAAAATGACTGACGTCCTCATTAAGAGGGGAACCAATGTGAGGACAAGGGGAGGGAGTCGTCTGCAAGCCCAGGAGAGAAGCCTCAGAGGGAACCCCCCCTGCCACACCTCCACCTGGGACAGCTGGTCTCCAGAGGGAGGGAGAATCCATTTCTGTTGTTTAAGCCCCCAGTATGGGGGGCTGGGTGATGCTACCCTGGGACCTAATAGAGTGAGGCATGGGAGTGGGCGGGGGTCCAGCATCCTCCTCCATGAAGTGGGGCATCAAGATTGCCCCAAGTTGGACAACAGGCCCAGCCCCCACCCAAGCAGCTCTCACGCCGGCGCCCCCTCCCCAGTCCCTGTCTGCAGTCTGCACAGGAAGCCAGGAAATTTTGGAGGGATTGGGACCATCGCATCTCACCCACCTGGCCCCACACGGTAACCACGTTCCCCTATTCTGTCCTCGAAAGGCCCACTGAGACCTTAGCACTGCTGGCCAGGCGTCCCACGTCCCCACCAAGATCCTATGACCCCCCTCAGCTGGGTCCCCACACGGGCCCCTCCTCTTCTCCAGGGCATCCAGGCCTCCGTGGGGCTTCTCGTAGGCGTGCCCTGCCCTACGCCCTGCCTCCCCCTCCTCCCCCTCCTCCTCCTGCCTCCCCCTCTCCCCCTGCCTGCTTCCTGGCCCCCTGCCGGCCCACCCAGCCTCCCTCACTCTGACACCCCTCCCTTCTCTCTGGATATCCCTCTTCAGTCATTTCACAGGCTTCTATCCCTCAAACCAGTGCTGGCCAATGGAAATTAGATGCTGGCCACATATGTAATTTTTGGCTGCCACATATTGCACGTGAATCCTAGTTCCTTGACCAGGGGTGGAACCCATGTCCCCTGAAGTGGAAGTGGAGTCTTAACCACTGGACTGCCAGGGAAGTCCCCATATGTGTAATTTTAAATTTTCTAGTAGCCACACTTTTAAAAGGAAAAAAGAATAAAATGAAATTGTATAATTATATAGTTTGATTCAGTGACTCGATGGACATGAGTATGAACAAGCTCCAGGAGTTGGTTATGGACAGAGAAGCCTGGCTTGTTGCAGTCCATGGCGTCACAAAGAATTGGACACAACTGAACTGAACTCATAGTTTGATTCATATTTAAAGACATTCTTACTTAACCCAAGATGTCCAAAATACTATCATTGCCACACACAACCAATATTTTAAAATTATTGAGAGTTGGCATTATTTTTAAAATAATGTGCGATAATATTCAAATTTTGGGGCATAAAATTTCCATCAGAAATCATCATATATTTAAGCTTTATAAAATTTATTGTTGAAAAGGAGAGGCACATGCTTACCCAAGTTGTTCCAAAGCTTAAAAGTGTTCTAATAACTGAACTGAATTTTAGTTTTGAAATATAAGCTACAATCATATTTCTCATAAAAGGGGCATTAGATAAAACTGGAGAAAATCTGAATAAAGTATGTATGGACTTTAGTTAATAATGATGCCCCAAGATTGATTATGTAATCGTAGTAAGTGTGGGCTTCCTAGGTGGCTCAGTGGTAAAGAATCCGCCTGGCAATGCAGGAGATGCAGGTTCGATCACTGAATGGGGAAGATCCCCTGGAGAAGAAAATGGCAACCCACTCCAGTGTTCTTGCCTAGGAAATCCCATGGACAGAGGAGCCTGGCGGCTACAGTCCATGGGGTCACAAAGGGCCGGACGTGACTTAGTGACTGCAGCACAATGAGAACACGCACTGCACTCACATAAAATGCTGTTAACAGCAGAATTGGGGCTAGTGTAGATGAGGACTCTGTACTTTCTTCCCAGCTTTTCTGCAATCTGAAACTCTCCCTATACTCTCTCCTGCAGCCTCGATCCCCAGAGGGGTCCCTGTGAGCAGGTCTGAGTTCAGACCTAGCAATGAAAGTGAAAGTTGCTCAGTCGTGTCTGACTCTTTGCGACCCCATGGACTGTACGGTCCATGGAATTCTCCAGGCCAGAATACTGGAGTGGGTATAGCCTTTCCCTTCACCAGGGGATCTTCCCAATCCAGGGACTGAACCCAGGTCTCCTGTGTTTCAGGTGGATTCTTTACGAGCTGAGTCACAAGGGAAGACCTTACACGCTTGCAAATTCACACAGTGACTTTTGTTTTTCGTATAGTTTGGCTTGCCTACCTTTTTTTGTTCCACTCAAAGTAGATCAGAATCTTATTAACATCTCCTCAGTGCCACTCATAAGAAGCCCTTTCCCCTTTCCCTAGCCCCTGATCGCAGACATAGCCTCACCCATCCCTGCCTGGTGCCAGGAAGACCCCCGAGGGGTCCCCTGCTCCCCCACCCCTCTCTCCACTGCGGGCCCATGCTCCCTCAGTTGCTTCTGCCTGAAGCACCTCCAGGGCTCCTTTGCCTCCAATATGGCCCCACCTGCCCAAACCAGCCTGCTCCACCCAGGCAGTCTCTGTGCCCTGTGGGCCCCACTCTCCCTGCAGGCAGAGCAGCAGCTGCAGCAGCTTTCTGTCCTCCCCTTGCCCATTTCCAGCTCAGCCCATCCTCAGGGCCTTTGCACATGCTGTTCCCTTAGCTTGCACTTTCTTTCCACATATCATTTCCCCAAACTCCCCTGGACCCCCAGCCAGGGAGCCCTCCTAGCTAGCTTTCCCCTTCACCCCCTCAAACCCATCCTCAGCATTTGTTGTGATATTTCATCCCTGAGATTATGTAAACACTATCTGTCCCCACTCACCCAGCACAGCACCCAGCATCCCACCCCCACCCTCCACTCTGGGGACCCACCTCCCTGCCCCACCGCACACTGTTGATTTATCTGGGATCTGGCTCCCAGGTGGGGCTGTGAACCCCTCCAGGGCACAATGGGTTTTATTCTTCTTCGAGTCTCTCCCACACCTGACCCAGTGTTTGGTGTAGATTATTGCTAAGTAAAAGCTGTAATTACATACACTAAAATTTCTTTTCAGGATTCAGAAAATCAACCTGAACTCATTAACCTCGGGGGTAGCAGGACTGAATAGAAATGCCCCCTTGCCCTCCTCTGCTCATAAAAATATTCATAAAGCATGAGCATGGCCGCAGCCCACCTCGTGGCAAGCCCTGTGCTCAGCTCTCCACCGCCCGAGCTCTGCGCTCTGTCCATGTCTACTAAAGGCCTGCTTCCTTATCTGCCTTCTTAGTGTGTCCTCGGGGGGCTCAGGACTTTCTCTTCTTATAAGGGGGCTAATCCCATCCTGGGGGCTCCACCCTCATGACCTCATCTAAAATGAATGTCCCCAAAGGTCCCCACCTCCAAATGCCATTGCACTGGGGGGCAGGGCTTCAGCTTATGTATTTGAGGCAGGCACAAACATTGTCATAGTACTGGGTGTGATAACAAAAAAAAAATTGACAGTAAATCAGTGTGTGATGTGCCAAGTGCTGGGAGAAACTAAGAGAAAGGAATTGGACGCAGAGGCTGGGTTTTGAAGGACTCGGAAATGGGAAGGATTTTAAATAGGTATTCGCTCACAAATATGTTTTTATGACATAATGTTTGATAATTATTAGTGCAAAAAATAAAAATAGAGCTTCCCTGGTGGCTCAGATGGTAAAGATTCTGCCTGCATGCACGAGATCCAGGTTTGATTCCTGGGTTGGGAAGATCTGCTGGAGAAGGGAATGGCAAGCCACTCCAGTATTCTTGCCTGGAGAATTCCATGGACAGAGGAGCTTTGTGGCCCACAGCCCATGGGGTCACAGATAGACACCTGTGAGCCCATCTCTTACACCAAGAACCAGAACTTTACTAGTATCTCTATCCTTGTATATTTCTTTCCTTCCTGAATTTTGTGTTTTCTGTCCCTTGCTTTTTTCAGGGTGTATGTACCCTGAATGTAAGTTTGTTACATGTGTTGCTTGTTCTTGAGCTGAATAAGTTATTACGTGCTGTGCATGGTCTTCTGCACTTTGGTCACTCCCCATTAGGTCTCTAAGTTGTGTGTGCATGCTGTTCTACGTGGCTGCCTGTCATGCTTTTTCACTGCTGTGTTATATTCCAATATGTAAAACAGTCTAGATTATCTTTCTCTTCTTCAGTCTATTACATCTGTTTTCAGTTTTAGGCTATTACAAGCAAGGCTCTTGTAGACATTCTTGTACTTGTCACGAGGTACACATGTGCAAGAGTTATAAAATCAGAGTCGTGATCTGTTAATGCATCAGGAAGCCACACTTGAGGACCCTGATCTGTGTGTTTTCTTAAAGGTTTTGTTTTGTTGCTGCTGTTTTTAGAGAAATACTGATTTTAATTCAACATAATAAAGCAAACTCTAGGCATCATTTTTCAACCTAAAAATTGACAAAACTTTTGAAACAAGGGAAAATTTCCTCCATACTTGATACATGGCTCCAGTTTACCAAAAGAAAAATGATGAAAATGCTAAAACATGAAAAGAGAATCCTAAGATTTTTTAAGTATATGAAAAAACTCCCACAAAACCTGTCAACATTGTTCTACAAAACAGCACCAGTAAGAAAGGCATGGCTGTCTCATGGTAAGAACCAATATTGTTTCCTAAACCCCCCGGTTCTGTAATTTGCATGTGTGAATGCTGCTTGCTGATGTAAAATGGATTTCTGACTGTGAGCACCAGTAAACATTTGTAAAGCCCACTGGTCTCACATTGCAAACTTTCATGATGCTCATGTATGGGAGTGGTTTTATACAACACCAGGGTTCCCACTAATTTTTACCTACACTTGCTATTTGTGGAATTCCTGATTTTTGCTCATCTCTTGAGCATAAAATGTTACCTCATTGGGCCTTAATTTCCATGGCCCTGACAGTTAACGGGCTGGAATATCTCTACCGAGCTTTATTTAACATTCTGTTTTCTCTTCTGTAAGATCCTGGCTTGTGTCTTGCACCTATTTGTCTATTGGGTTGTCTTTTCCTTAAGATCTGTGGGACTTCTTCATGTTCTGCACATCAGTCCTTTGCTGGTTCTCGGTGTGGCGGGTGTCCCCTCCTAGTTGGTGGTCTTCCTTTTCACTCCCTTATTTGAGTAACGGGAGTTCCTCACTTTAATGTATTTATTCGCTTGTCTTTCAGTGTAACACTTTTTGCATCTTGTTTGAGAAATCCTTCCCTACCCTGAAGTCATAAAGATATTCTTCCATATTTTCTTCTGAGAGTTTCAGTACTTTGCAGTTTTCATTTGGCCTTCCCTGGTGGCTCAATAGCAAAGAATCCACCTGCAGTGCAGGAGACATGGGTTCAGTCTCTGGTTTGGGAAGATCCCTTGGAGATGGAAATGGCAACCCACTCCAGTATTCTTGCCTGGAGAATCCCATGGGCAGAGGAGCCTGGTGGGCTACAATCTACGGGGTGGCAAAAGAGTCAGATGTGACTTAGCGACTATACAGTAACAACAATTTACATTTAAGTTTTTTATCCATTGTAAGTTGATTTGGGGGCTTGGTGTGAGGAAAGGGAAGAATTTCTTTTTATTTTCCATGTGGATAACCAAAGGCTATGTATTGAATAGCCTTCATCCTTGCTGATCAGCAGTCCTGTCCCTTATCAATCTTCTGAATTTCATGAGTCAGTATCTGAGGGATCTATTGTATTCTTTTGGTTAATTTGTTTATCTCTTCACAGAATGTTCAATGCTACAATTAGTCTAGTTTTCCATAAATCTTGGTCTCTAATACAACACACCCCCATTTCTTGTTTTTCTTCAATTTCTGACACCTTAGCTCTTTCATATAAATTTTATAACCATCTCGTCAATATCCTAAAATAATAAAATAATATAGAATCACCTATTGGGATTCTGATCTGAATCCATTGTATCTATGGATCAGTTTTCAGAGAACAGGCATCTCAATATTTCCTACCCATGAATATATATCATTTCTATCTTCTTTAATATCTATCAATGTGTTTTTATAATTTTCTCCAAATATGTCTTGCATATCTTTATGAGACATAGTCCTAGGTACCTTATACTTCTTATTACTATTATAAATGGTATCTGCCCCCTCCATCTCTTTCTTGCTGTTATAGAATACAATCAATTTTTTTACATTGATTTATTTTATCCAGCGATCTTGCTAAACACTCTTGCTGTTTCCCATCATTTTTCTGCAGATTTTGACTTCTATTCTAAGATAATCATATCATCCACAAATAGTGACCATGTTATTTCTTATTTAACCCTTAAATCTTTTATTTCTTTTTTTATCCTACTGCTAGGACCTTCAGTAAATGTTGAGAGTAAGTGACATCCACTGTGATGTCATCTCATTTCGGATCCCAGCTGGCCAGTATTTTACTATTCAGTTCAGTTCAGTTCAGTCGCTCAGTTGTGTCCGACTCTTTGCAACCCCATGGATTGCAGCACACCAGGCTTTCCTGTCCATCACCAACTCTCGGAGCTTGCTTACTATTAAGAGATATTGGGTAATGCCCTTAATCAGCATAAGGATACCTTTTGATAAGGATTTTTTTTTAATTGTGAAGGGGTGTGGAATTTTATCAAAAGTTTTCCTGCATCTGTAAAGAAAGCTGAGTCCCGAAGAGTTGATGCTTTTGAACTGTGGTTTTGGAGAAGACTCTTGAGAGTCCCTTGGACAGCAAGGAGATCCAACTAGTCCATCCTAAAGGAAATCAGTCCTGAATATTCATTGAAAGGACTGATGCTGAAGCTGAAACTCCAATACTTTGGCCACCTGATGCGAAGAACTGACTCATTTGAAAAGACCTGATGGTGGGAAAGATTGAAGGTGGGAGGAGAAGGGGATGACAGAGGATGAGATGGTTGGATGGCATCACCGATTCAATGGACATGAGTTTGAGTAAGTTCCAGGGGTTGGTGATGGACAGGGAGGCCTGGTGTGCTGCAGTCCATGGGGTCTTAAAGAGTTGGACATGACAGAGTGACTGAACTGAACTGACTTTCCTGCATCTATGAGTCATATCACGTGGTGTTTCTGATCATATAGGAACGTGGTGAATGACATTTATAGATTTTTCTAACATTAAACACATTGCGATCGACCCCAACATGGACACAATGCATGATCTTCTTATATACTATGTATTTCAGTTGCTCATTTTTAAAAAAATATTTATTTGTCTATTTTTCCGCCTCAGGTCTTAGTTGCGTGGGATCTTTTCTGGTGGCACGTGGGCTTGGTTGCCTCTGCAGCCTCTGGGATCTTAGTTCCCTGATCAGGGATTGAACCCACATCACCTGCATTGTACGACAGATTCTTAAGCACTGGGCCACCAGGGAAGTCCCTTGCTAATAGTTAATTTAGGACTTTTGCAACCAGGTCCATCAATGAGGTTGTCCTGTAACTTTCCTTTTTCACATCATTCTTAATTTCCCTTTCTCACACTTTCCTCAAAAGGTTTCAGGGTTTCTCTCTCCTGAGTGTCCTTTCCAAAACCGGGAGGAGAAGCAGGACCCCAGGAGAAGCAAGACCCCACATGTCTTCATGTGGACATCAGTTTTTGCAGACATTGGAACTGTAAGCTATGTGAACGTAGGAGACAGTCTCCTCCTTTTCTTTTCCTGGTCGGTCCTTTTACCCCCAACTACCTTCCATCCCTGCCTCTTGCTGTAAAGTGTTGCAGTGACCATGGGCACTCAGGCATCAGCTTAAGGAGAAAGTTGAGCTGGAGATTCTTTTACTTAGTGAGATGTGTCCATGTGTCTCAAAGCCACTCCCCTGTGTAGTCATAGCTGGCTGAGCATGTAGGGGGGCTGGCTTCCAAGAAGACGTGCCTCTCACTGGACTCCCTTCCCACTGTGAGGACATGAAGGCATGTGTAAATTTGTCCTCTAGCATCAGAAGTTCAAGGGTGGAGGAGAGACAAGGCGTGAGCCGCCCAGAGCTGGGGCGAGGCTAGGAAATGTTGCTTCACATCTCCTAGCCTGTAGGTGAAAGCAGCTTAACAGAGGTTAGGGTTTTCCAAAATTTGATGACAACCTGGAAAATATTTGCTATCATAAGGAGCTGTGAAGCTAAAAAGAAACATTTCTAAACTATCAATAGCCAAAAATACACTCAACCAACAAAAGCAAAAGAAAGACTGAAAGGCCTTTCCACTCTTCCCATAAAGAATGAAAATACAAAGTCTTTGTCATATAAAGAGGGAATCAAAGCCTGTACAACCCAGAAGATGCAGGAAGAAACTGCTGTAGAAGATTCAAGTCATTGATTAGTGAAAATAGTATGTTCTGGGTTTTATAATGTGTGTTCAGTTCAGTTCAGTTCAGTCACTCAGTCGTGTCCGACTCTTTGCGACCCCATGAATTGCAGCATGCCAGGCCTCCCTGTCCATCACCAACTCCCAGAGTTTACTCAAACTCATGTCCATCGAGTTGCTGATGCCATCCAGCCATCTCATCCTCTGTCATCCCCTTCTCCTTCTGCCCCCAATCCCTCCCAGCATCAGGGTCTTTTCCAATGAGTCAACTCTTCACATGAGGTGGCCAAAGTATTGGAGTTTCAGCTTTAGCATCAGTCCTTCCAATGAACACCCAAGGACTGATCTCCTTTAGAATGGACTGGTTGGATCTCCTTGCAGTCCAAGGGACTCTCAAGAGTCTTCTCCAACACCACAGTTCAAAAGCATCAATTCTTCAGCGCTCAGCTTTCTTCACAGTCCAACTCTCACATCCATACATGACCACTGGAAAAACCATAGCCTTGACTAGACGGACCTTTGTTGACAAAGTAATGTCTCTGCTTTTGAATATGCTATCTAGGTTGGTCATAACTTTCCTTCCAAGGAGTAAGCATCTTTTAATTTCATGGCTACAATCACCATCTGCAGTGACTTTGGAGCCCCCCAAAATAAAATCTGACACTGTTTACACTGTTTCCCCATCTATTTCCCATGAAGTGATGGGACCAGATGCCATAATCTTAGTTTAACATTTGTCAACTGTATAAAATTTGTAATCTCATATGATTTTTTTCTCATTTTCAATCAATATGTACTTTTATGCCAATTTTGAATTTTTGTATAAATTTGCAGCCCTTTTCTTTGGAGGGTCTTATAAATTGAATAAACTTCAGGCTCCACAAAACCTGGAACTGCCCTGTGTGCACAAAGGACCACAGAGGAGCTCGGGGCTGCCCTTTCCTCCTGCTCTTTGCAGGAGATTATGTAACATCAGAATGATCTGCTTCTTTAGCCTTTAGTGGAACTCTTTTGTACAAACACCCTAGCCTGGATCTTTTGTTTATTTGGGGGATGGTGGTAAATTACTGTTCAATTTCTCAGTTATAGAACTACCCCTGTATATATACCAGTATGTATAAATACTAGATCATGGACTTTTTTTAATGAGGTATAGATGATTTATATTGTTGTTGGATCAGAAGCTTCTTTTCAATATTGCTGCAGGATCTGTAGTTATGTCCCCTTTCCACTCCCAGTATTATTAATTTCCCTCTCATCTCTCCCCACCCAGCCACTATGCTGCTCTTTCTTTGTTTTTCTGATCAGTCTTACCAGAGATGATTCCCATTTATAAAGGATTTTAGAGAATGAACTTGAGCCTTGTTGATTGTCTTTCAAAGCTTTGTTTTCTACTTTATCAATGTCTGCTTTCTTTTTTATTATGATTATCTCTTTCCTTTATCTTTCTTTGGGCTTACCCTACTTTTCATGTTCTACCTTTTTCAGTTGGATAAGTATCTTTAACTTGCAGACTTTGTTCTTTTAAGTATAAGCCTATAAGCTTACTTTGAAGACTTGCTTTCTCCACATATGAAATGTGTTTTTATAGGGACTATTTTCTCTTTTTTCTCAGTTCTAAGCTCTATTTCTTTATTTTATCTGTATTTCTTAATTGATGTCTGACTGTTTTAAGTATTTTAAATTTACAAACACAGATTTTTTTAATTGTTTTTATTTCTGATTCTTATTTTATTTCGGTTATAGAAGTGTCACCTGTATGATACCAGTCCTTTGAATTTGTTGAGACATTCTGTGGCCTCGTATGGGTCAGCTTCTGTAAATGTTCCATGTGTGCTCAAAAAGAAAAAAAAGAAGGTGCATTCTCTAATTGTTTGGCACAGTAATAATGTGTATATACATTTAAACAATACATACACACGTGCACAGGTACATGTATATGTGTACTGTACACACATCTGTATAAAATGAATCATGTTTGTTGTGTCTTTTTAAGTCTTGTGTATCATTATATTACTACTCTTATCTGCCAGACCTATACACAATTCAAAGAGCTGTGCTAAAATCTTTCATTAAGATGACAGATTTTTCACTGTCTCCCTATATCGGTAGCAATTTTTGCTTTGTGGATTTTGATGCCATTTTATAGTCATATCTTCCTGGAAGATTGGATCTTTTATGGATTGATCACTATCCTTAATAATGCTTTTTCTAGTAATCCTATTTTATCTGATATCAGTTTCCTTTTATTTTGTATTTGGTAAGGACTTTCAATCCTGTTACTTTCAACCTTTCTGTGTCTTTACACGTCAAGTATATAAATAACATAAAGCAGGAGTTTTAAACATCCAATTTAATAGTGTCTGTTAACAGGTTAGTAAATGAGATTTGTTTTATCATGTTTAGTTTTCAAAATTGTGCTTTTTATTTTTATTTTTTCCTATTTTCTTGTTTTTTTTTTAAACAAGGGTTGTAGTTTTTTTTTTAATAAGGTTGGGTTCTATTTATACCATTTTTTCTTTCTTCAAATTTAGAAGTTATATAATACTATTTATTATTTTAGTGGCTACTTCTGAAATTATAGCATCTTAATATCTTAATCTTTTTCCTGATAGTACAAGGAATTTAGAACATTAACCTGATCATTTCTCCTCCAAATTACATGCTACTGTTTTCCAGTAATTTTGTTGATGTCCTTTTTTTAACCCTACAAAATTACAGATCATCAGTTTATTCAGTTTTTTTTTTTAGATTTACAACATTTTCAAGTTCTTTGTTCATTATATCTTCTTAAAAATCAGACCTTCCTTCATCATAAATTCCTTTGCATAGAAGATCGTTTCATACAGTCATAAACATTCTTAGTATTGTTTATCTGAAAGTGTCTTTGTTTCATCCTTAATCTTGAAAGGTTGTTTGGCAGGGTCCAAAAAAGATCTTCACAACCAAGATAATTACAATGGTGTGATCACTCACCTAGAGCCAGACATCCTGGAATGTGAAGCCAAGTGGGCCTTAGAAAGCATCACTACAAACAAAGCTAGTGGAGGTGATGGAATTCCAGTTGAGCTATTTCCAATCCTGGAAGATGATGCTGTGAAAGTGCTGCACTCAATATGCCAGCAAATTTGGAAAACTCAGCAGTGGCCACAGGACTGGAAAAGGTCAGTTTTCATTCCAATCCCAAAGAAAAGCAATGCCAAAGAATGCTCAAACTACCGCACAATTGCACTCATCTCACACACTAGTAAAGTAATGCTCAAAATTCTCCAAGCCAGGCTTCAGCAATACGTGAACCGTGAACTTCCTGATGTTCAAGCTGGTTTTAGAAAAGGCAGAGGAACCAGAGATCAAATTGCCAACATCCGCTTGATCATGGAAAAAGCAAGAGAGTTCCAGAAAAACATCTATTTCTGCTTTATTGACTATGCCAAAGCCTTTGACTGTGTGGATCACAATCAACTGTGGAAAATTCTGAAAGAGATGGGAATACCAGACCACCTGACCTGCCTCTTGAGAAACCTATATGCAGGTCAGGAAGCAACAGTTAGAACTGGACATGGAACAACAGACTGGTTCCAAATAGGAAAAGGCTGTATATTGTCACCTTGCTTATTTAACTTCTATGCAGAGTACATCATGAGAAATGATGGGCCGGAAGAAGCACAAGCTGGATTCAAGATTGCTGGGAGAAATATCAATAACCTCAGATATGCAGATGACACCACCCTTATGGCAGAAAGTGAAGAGGAACTAAAATCCTCTTGATGAAAGTGAAAGAGGAGAGTGAAAAGTTGGCTTAAAGCTCAACATTCAGAAAACTAAGATCATGGCATCTGGTCCCATCACTTCATGGGAAATAGATGGGGAAACAGTGGAAACAGTGTCAGATTTTATTTTTTGGGGCTCCAAAATCACTGCAGATGGTGATTGCAGCCATGAAATTAAAAGATGCTTACTCCTTGGAAGGAAAGTTATGACCAACCTAGATAGCATATTCAAAAGCAGAGACATTACTGTGCCAACAAAGGTCCGTCTAGTCAAGGCTATGGTTTTTCCATTGGTCATGTATGGATGTGAGAGTTGGACTGTGAAGAAAGCTGAGCGCTGAAGAATTGATGCTTTTGAACTGTGGTGTTGGAGAAGACTCTTGAGAGTCCCTTGGACTGCAAGGAGATCCAACCAGTCCATTCTAAAGGAGATCAGTCCTTGGGTGTTCATTGGAAGGACTGATGCTAAAGCTGAAACTCCAATACTTTGGCCACCTCATGTGAAGAGTTGACTCATTGGAAAAGACCCTGATGCTGGGAGGGATTGGGGGCAGAAGGAGAAGGGGATGACAGAGGATGAGATGGCTGGATGGCATCACTGACTCGATGGACAAGAGTTTGGGTGAACTCTGGGAGTTGGTGATGGACAGGGAAGCCTGGCATGCTGCAATTCATGGGGTCGCAAAGAGTCAGACACGACTGAGCAACTGAACTGAACTGAAACAAAAAAATCCAGATTGATGGCTCTTTTCTTCTTCTCTTCAGTGTTCTGCAGATTCAATTGTTGATTTATTTTTATTAATCCGGCTTAGTATTCACTGTCCTTCTGGGTACCAATGATTTGGTTCTTTTATCACTTCTAGAAAATATTGAGACATTTTTTCCTTCACCTATTGCTTGTTCTATAACTTTCTTTTCTCTCCTTCCAGGAGATATTATTTAGGCTTTCTCATTATAGCTGCTATGTCTATTAAAGCCTTTTAAAGTTTTTAGCCCACTCTCTTTCCTGAATTTTGGGTAATTTCTTTGCATCTATTTTCCAGTCCACTAATTCCTTTTCCAACAGCATCTAATCTACCCCATGATCTAAGTACTAAGTTTTTATACCAACAAGTACATTATTTTATTTCTTAAAGTTCCATTTGATTCTTTTTTGAATCCGTTCGGTCATTTCTATAGGTTCATGTCTGTTGTTCGTTTTTTTAATTCCATATTTTACTTCATTAAATATTTCATACATACTTTTATTATGTGATAGTAACTCCAATATCTGAAACTCTTGGTATGTTAGCCTTTTCTTTCTGCTAACTCTTACTCCATAGTGGGTTGTTTACTATGTATTTGGTGATCTTTAACTGGGACATCATGGAAAATTTTGGGACCTAAAATGATCATGCTTTCCACAGGAGAATATTCATATTTACTTCTCCTAAGTGTCAAGGGGCACCAGCAACCCTGTAAAGTCCTGGTTCCCTGCCCCTCAATGCTGACTTTGGCTTCTGCCCTCAGTAGAGTCTCCACAGGTCCCACTTCCGCTCATTCAGGGGACCAGAGAACTCAGAGGCTTCCCTGCAATTCAGGTGAGAAATGATGGCTTTACCCAGAGTGGTGGTAATAAAAATAATCATAAGGGTATGAATCCAAGTTAGTGGAGTAACTGCTTATTAACCTGTGCCCCTTTATTTAGCAGTATTTTATAATCACACACAAAAATATGTGTTTGGCCATAAGCTTTCATTAGCCTCTAATTTCTCTTCCATTGTTCATATGTTAGATTTGCAAAAAGTGAAAAGTCTGATAATATCCAGTGTGGTCAAATGTGTAAGGACATGGATACTTTCATATACCACTGATGGAAGGTAAATTGAAATGGCATTTTTAAAGGGCAATTTGGTCAAATCCCATCAACATGTTAAATGCACATACAAATTTCTTTGTTAGGAATTTCTCTAAAAGACATCCATAAAATTTATACCAAGATATATTAAAAGGATGTCCAACATGTTGTTGTATGTTTAAAAAAATTGACCACAATCTAAATAACTATCTGCAGAGGATTGGTTAACTAAATCAAGATTCATCTATATAATGGAAAACTGTTTTGTTTTTTCCACAAAGAGAGAAGGCTAAGATGGAAAGATAGCCCCAATAATCTAAGTGTAGAAAGCAAAATGCAGAACGATGTGTATAGGAAGATTGCATTCATAAAAAAAATTTAACAGCCAAATAAAAAAAACATTTACATTTATATGCAGAGATTGGCGTGAATGCATTTTCTGGGAGGATGCACAAGAAACCGTTAAAATGATTCACTTTGGAGGGAGCAACAAGGGCTTCAGGGTGGAAAGCAACTTTCGCTTTTCATTTTACATCTTTTTTATACATTTTGAAAATTCCGCTGCAAGCCACATATTGTTTTGTTTGAAGAGTTTAGCCTGTTTTTATTGGACTCTTCTTGATTAGGGCATCACTTTCCCTGGTTATTACCTCTTCTGTTTGTGCCATTTCATTATTTCCTCAGATTCTTCCTTCAAAGACTGCCTTCAAAGTCTCTCCAGTCCTAAAAGGCCAGCCTTCCTCAAAGATTTCCAAAATCCATTATTAATTTAAAAATATAGATTCCATATAATATACATAGTATGGTCCTATTTTTTTCATATATATATATATGAAAAATATGTATATATATGAAAACATATATATATATATATATATATATATATATATATAAATGTTTCCCTGATAGCTCAGTTGATAAAGAATCCACCTGCAATGCAGGAGACCCTGGTTCAATTCCTGAGTCAAGACAATCCGCTGGAGAAGGAATAGGCTACCCACTCCAGTATTCTTGGGCTTCCCTTGTGGCTCAGGTGGTAAAGAATCTGCCTGTAATTCAGGAGACCTGGGTTCGATCCCCAGATTGGGAAAATTCCCTGGAGAAGGGAAAGGATACCCACTCCAGTATTCTGGCCTGGAGAATTCCATGGACTGTATAGTCCATGGGGTCCCAAAGAGTTGGACACGATTTAGTGACTTTCATTTTCACTTCACTTTCATATATATATTTTGAATATGCATACATGTGTGTGAAAAGAAAAGTCTACGAAGATTTAGGACATGGAAGCAACCTAGATGTCCATCAGCAGATGAATGGATAAGAAAGCTATGGTACATATACACAATGGAGTATTACTCAGCCATTAAAAAGAATACATTTGAATCAGTTCTAATGAGGTGGATGAAACTGGAGCCTATTATACAGAGTGAAGTAAGCCAGAAAGAAAAACACCAATACAGTATACTAATGCATATATATGGAATTTAGAAAGATGGTAACAATAACCCTGTGTACGAGACAGCAAAATAGACACTGATGTATAGAACAGTCTAATGGACTCTGTGGGAGAGGGAAAGGGTGGAAAGATTTGGGAGAATGGCGTTGAAACATGTATAATATCATGTATGAAATGAGTCGCCAGTCCAGGTTCGATGCACGATACTAGATGCCTGGGGCTGGTGCACTGGGACGACCCAGAGGGATGGTATGGGGAGGGAGGCAGGAGGAGGGTTCAGGATGGGGAACACATGTATACCTGTGGCGGATTCATTTCGATATTTGGCAAAACCAATACAATATTGTAAAGTTTAAAAATAAAATAAAATTAAAAAAAAAAAGAAAAATGTATTGTGCGCCTGCCATGGGCCAGATATTGTGGTAGAGGATCAAAGGGGACCAGGGTCCCTGTGCTCAGCTCTCTTGACAACCCAGACTCTAGAATTCAGGGAGTCACCTGTGTACCAGCAGGGTAATGGCAGTGTGCT
Organism: Bubalus kerabau; assembly: GCF_029407905.1. Classification (NCBI taxonomy): domain Eukaryota; kingdom Metazoa; phylum Chordata; class Mammalia; order Artiodactyla; family Bovidae; genus Bubalus; species Bubalus kerabau. Next base: position 58,492,997 of record NC_073636.1, read on the forward strand.
CTGTGTGAGGTGATGTGGGTGAGCTTGTACATCACCTTCATGCTTTTATGTATCTTCTGATTTATTTATCTATTTATTTTTTGCCCTGTGTATGGCATGGAAGAACTTATATAAAAATAATAATTAAGCCATAAAACGCAATCTATCTATCCCTTTGGTCTTGTCTCTCTTCTCCAAACCCCTACACTCGTCAGTGCAATCACTGAGACATTGATGCTAAAGCTTGTTTTGTATCTGGATATCAAATGTAAGTGGGTGTCTCGTGTTGTATCTGCCACCTTACTCACACACAACCTGCTCCCAGCGCTTCTCCATCTCCGGCAGGGATGGGTGGGGGTGGGGGCTCCTTGGCCCCTGCCTGCCCCTTCCAGCAGGGCGGCTTGCCCTGGGACTCTGCCTCTGGCTAACTTGACCTCTGTCCTCAGCCCATGTATGTGCTGTGGACAGGTGTGTGGCCAAGCCAGCTCCTCATGACTGGCTCTTCCTGGATGCCCTGTTGGCTCCTCAAATGACACACGCCCAAAATGGAACTCTCCCCAGGCCCCCTTCTCAGGAATGGACTCCCAGACCCCAGTTTCCCGGCTGAGAACCCACACAGACACACTCCCTCCTCCCTGTCTTCACCCCACATCTCAGCCACCCTGGCACCTCCTCCTGAGAACCCCTCTTCCCCAGCCTCACCTTCATGCTGGGATTTGAGGTGGTCTCCCACGGGTCACTGTGAGCCGCCCCACCACCACTGCATACACTCAACCATCCTGACCACAAGCCCACAGAGCCTTAGCTCTTCGGTCCCCAGCCGCTGTCACTGTGAGCCACCAAGAGCAGTTGGCCACATCTGATTCTCCTGTCCTATAATAGGGTCAACCTTTCTCTCCAAATCAACTAACTCATTTTCACTTATTTTAAAAATTAATCTATCCTTGTATGCTTTAGCCTTGTGCTAACAAAATTCCAGGCTGGATGTGTCAGTTATCGAGCTGAATCAAAATAAGACAGGTAGACTTCAAAGGTAAACTGTCCATCACCTACCCCTGTGCCACCCAGGTGGGCACAGTGCCCTTGGGAAAGCATGCCTTTCAGAATGCCCACTGGCTCTCCTCCTGCCCCCGCGAGGCTTCCTCACTCCCCCAGGGTGAGGGCGGGCAATCCTCCATGCAGCTCCTGCTGCTCCCTGCCTCTCCCTCTCCTGCCTGCTGGCTCCGGCTCAGCTCCGTGTGCTCTCTGCTGCTCTCTGCTTGGGGACTAATGACTTCCTGTTCAGCCGGCTTGCTTTTCACACCTCCCCACCCCTCCAGCCTCTGCCCAGGGCCCATTACGGCCCTCTCCACCCATCAAGCCGCTCCTGCTTCAAGACTCTCAAGGAGCACAGAGGCGGCAAGGCTCCTCTTGGCAGACCGGACCAGAACACCCACCTCTGTCTCCCGGGTGCAAAACATCAGGCCGTGTGCCCCCTTGTCAAAGCACCTTTGCTATCCCATGGCCGGGCACTTGGTAGGTGCAATGTGGAGCAGAGACCTGGGCCTGTGTGTGAACTTGGAAGGACCGTGGGGTTTGCATGGAACACAGTTGGTTTGGATTTGGGGCCTTTCCACCCACCGACTCGTGTGACAGAAGTTAGACACTCTCAGACACTCCTTTTTGGAACCTCTGTTTCCTCGTATGTGGAATGCGGGCAACCCCAAGACCTACCCCAAAGGCTTGCTGTGAGGACCCGACAGATAAGTAAACGTGGGTTCTGCAGTCTCTAGAGCTACAGGAAACCTGTGTCTTGTCAGTATGGTAACTAGGCGCCCAAAATTTAATCCACTGTGGTCACACAGTTAGCCTCACTGTGTCCCCTGAGTGAGCTGCGAGCTCCCTCCCCGGGATGCCTCCCTGGGATGCGAACCCTTGATCCAGGGTGGCAAGGGAAGGTGAGAATTACAAGCCTGTTTACTTAACATTTAGGAAGCCAGAGCATTTCCTGCGCCTTGCCTGCAACGCTTAAGCCAATATTTACATCCTTGGGATTCTATTTGTATGGTAATTTAAAAACAGGGTTCGGACTTACAGCTCACCTTTCTCCTGAAACTCCAAAAGCACATTAATTTTCTAGACAGTAAAATAATGCAGTAATTAAATATTACCATTTCTTTAAAAAAAATAAAATCTGGTAATGCCTAACAAAATGGGTTTTTCAAAACATGATGTAGGTTTCCCTACAAAACTACACTCCTGGGAAATTCCTGATTTTGAATGTATGGAAGAGACCATGAACTCCATCTCAACACAATGTAAGAAAAATTGACTTGTTAAATTGCAATAATTTTCTTGCATTTAAAATCTTCATGCTTCCCAGCGTGGCTGACCCAAAGGCCCTCCCATGTGCGTCTTTGGGGAAAGGCCGAGAGGAGCTGGGATGGTTTGTTTGTTTATGAAGCTTCCCGGACCCCTTTCTCACGGTTCCAAATTGGAGCGTTTGCTCTGCCTTGCAAACTTCTTCCAAAGGAGGCCAAGCTTGGTGACCCCGTGACCGTCGCCCTTGGGTCTCCAAATGCGTTCTTGGTAGGAGTGGAGCCCAAGATTCCCCCACGTGTAAGAAGGCATGGGCCCCGGAGCCGGCCTTCCAAGGGCTCCTCCACCAGCGCCAAGGTGGGCGGAGAGAGCCCCTGGCCCTCGGCTGAACGCCAAGGCTGGAGGAGACGGTGCTGGGTTTCAACCGAGGCCGCCCAACCGCCCCAACCAAAGTTCAAGAGGGCCCCCTTGTGGACACTTCCAAGAACAGCCCCGTACGTGGTGTACTTCCCCAACGCCGGGGGCTGCGACCCGGGACCCCCCCACACCTCCGGACCGCTCTCAGACCCAAAGGCACTCAAGAGGCGACCAACAGTCTCCAATCCTCTCTCCTCGAAACCTAAGTATTTCCGTGAAACAAGAGGACTCTTGGCCCCTCCAGGCAAGACCTGGTGGACAACCAAGCTTCCCAAGGTGCCTCCCCAAGGTCCCTTCTGAGCCTCTTTGCGGGAGTCTCCACGGCGAGGACACAACATCTTCTTTCTTACTGAACGTGTCAAAGCCTTGTGATTGCCTTGCCAAATTCCTGTCCTATAGAACAATGGAACCTTCAGTCTTCTGCCAGGAGAGCGAACAAGGATGCAATGCAACTGGAGACTTCTAGACACACGTTCTGTTTCGCAAACACGGACTTGTAACTACAGCCCTCAGGGCAGCACTAGAATGCTCGGTGGGACCCAGGCAGGTTCAGAAGCCAGCAGAGATCTCACACTCCAGCACAGCACCCCACCCCCACGCCACTTGTTACTCCCCTCAAAGCACAGGGCTGGTATCTGTGGAGAGTATCGACCAAATTTGTTATCTGCTGCATGCATGCCCAGTCATGTCCGACTCTATGTGACCCCATAGACTGTAGCCTGCCAGGCTCCTCTATCCCTGGGATTCTCCAGGCAAGATCACCGAATTGCCATTTCTTCCTCCAGGGGATCTTCCCAAGCCAGGGATGGGATTCACATCTCTTATGTCTCCTGCATTGGCAGGTGGGTTCTTTACCATTATCGGCACCTGGGAAGACCCTTATCTCCCCACTGCAGTCACCCAGCGGTGGCTGGGACAACCCCACCCCAGAGGCTCTGGGCCAAATGTCAGGCGTTCTCCTCCTGGGGTCGTCAGCCGCTCTTCCCTGAGAGAAGGCAGGTGCTGGTGAGGCTGAAGCAGGAAATTTGGTATAAATTATGAATATCTACAGGGCCAACGTGCAGATCTGGGAACACAGACACTCAAGTTGAGCTCAGGAGGACATGTGTCCAGGACACCAGAACATCTGGGTGAAAAGGGAAAAGCTCCCATGAATCACCCGGACGCCTCGGCTGCTTGGAAGCAGCTGGACCTTGGCTGGGAATTCCTAGTTTTCATCCGGGTGGAAGACCCGGCCAGAGAGAGGAGTGATTAGCATTATCATGGGGCTCAGGGAGTTTTGATGGGAACGGTTTTAGTACTGGAACATTCCTAAGCAAACAAACAAATTAAAAAAAAAAAAAAAAACCTGGCTGATGAGCCAGGCCTGGTGGGCCAGACTCTGTCTCCCAAATCCCCCCTTCCCTTCCCATCCCATAAGCCCTGCATTTTCTCTCCGCTTAGCAGGAAACGCTCAACACAGGCCTTGGGGAGAGATCTACGTGGTCAGCCAGTCCCCTCAACAACATGTTTTCAATTTTGGAAACACAAGCATAATAAAACAGTCGCCTTCTCCAAGCAGCACCTATAATGTCCACCTTTTCCACCAATCCCTTGGTCCAGCCCACGCTGGAACTTTCATGGAAAACAGGTGAGACAGTGACAAACCAAGCTACGTTCCTTCCACAGCTTTTCAACACACTGACATCTGAGTCTGAGGCCCTCCTGCATCTCAGAAGCTCAGAATCTGTTTTCCTAGGCACGCGGTCCCTCCAGAATTTCTGCTCCCTCAGGAGGGACCGTGTCCTGAGGGAGCAGAAAGTTGCTCGCTCAGGACAATTTTGAACTCTCCAAACTCACCATGCAAAGGCAGGCACACTTGTCAGTCCCGGGAAGCTGCAGGGCTGGGGAAGCAGAGTGCCCTTTTTCTAGAGCATGCCATTTCTGAGTTTCCCAAGAATACAAAGTCTGTCCTGTCCAATCCCTCCCCCGCAACGCCCCTTCCCTCTGGCCTTGAAGGCAAAGACCCTCGGATCAGATGGATAATGAGATTCAATTACAGCCAAATGAGGGCCATATGAGGGGTTTGAGGGCTGGCCGTCCACACCAGAGGGGGAAGTTTAGGCTCCTTAGAATTCAAAGTTTGTGTTCATATTTCTGTGACTTGCTGGTACCGTCACCGCATGTCAATCTGTGACCTTCTCAGGGGAGTTTAAACGGAAACCCTGCGTGGCTTTTGTGCCGTGGCCGCCTTGCAAAGCACGTCTTCTGCTGTAGCAACGCGGTGACGGCTGCCATCTCAACAGCCGGATTCCGAAGCTTGTTGGCCAAACGTCCCCTGTGTGCCGTTGCACACCAGCATTTCTCAGAGTGTAAAGGGCGGCCGCCTCTAATCAAGAGAGGTTATTTTGGGGTGGGGATTTTTATTGAAAACGTGTGTAAGCTTCCAAGTACAGACATTCTAGGTGCATTACCTCAAGCTCAGGATTTTGAAATAAACCAGAGGGTTTCAGATTTTTTTTTTAAGCAAGAGAACACTTTTTTCAAAGCAGATCTTAATTAGCCTCCCAGGACATAAACCAGAGCAAAGGGTGGGGGGCCTTCGTGGGCTGAAAAAGGCCGGGGTCCCACTTACTGGGTCTCCCCTTCTCTCCTGAAAAAACATCTCTGGTTTTTGGAAACCAGCTTGAAAACCTCTGATACAGTGAAATCTGATGCAGACATCTCTGTACTATCCAGTACAGAAGGGCCCCTGAACCCCTGAAATGTGACCCGTCTAAACTGAGCTGTGCTGGAATGTATATGCACACCCGACTTCGAAGACTTGTGTTTGAAAGAGCGTATAAAATATCTCACCGCTAGTTTTCGTATTTATACATGTTGAATTTATTACAGACACTATTGGGTCTGGATAAAATATTGTTAAAATTAATTGCACCTGCTACTGTTTGGCTTTTTATAATGTGTGACTCACAGTATGTGTCTATTGAGCAGTGCTGTGGAGCCAGGCTGGAGCCTGCCCTGGGATGAAGAACCATATCAGGGTCCTAGTTTTGCGGGGCAGGCCCCAAGGATCAAAAAGGCTTTAAAGCCAAGGAGCTAGCATCAGGTGCTTATGCCAGATTTGACCCATCCTCAAAACTCTCAGCAGGACTTGAGGCTAGACTTAAATCTCCCTTTGACTACTTCTCTTTCCTTTCTCCCTGCTTGGATAAACCAGGGTTCCCTTCCTGCTGGGAACTCCCTTACTTATTATCCTTCTACCCTCAGCCAGATTCTTAGAGATCCCAACAGCTGCAAGCCTTCTTTTTCTTCACTTCCATTTCAAGCCTGACCCTATTAGCCACACACATGATGGAAATCACCAGCCAATTTTTGGGAGGGGAAGCCCCAAGGGATGGGCGAAGTGTCAACAAGGAATTTATGGGCATTGATCTCATGGAGCATGAGTCATTCATTCATCCATTCAACTAAAAGCAGCGACCACGACTAGCATTTACTGAGTGCTAACTATGTGAAGGCATTGTCCTAAGTGGTGTCCATGTCTTGACACAACAGATCGTTAGCATCCACTGGACACTGTCCTAAGGGGCTGGGGAGTCGGCAGGGAACAAGAGAGATAAGGGCCTGTCCTCATGGAAAGGAGGGAGAAAGAAAAGAGGAAATAAAGGACGAAAAGAAAGAAAGAGGAGAGGGAGGGAGGGCAGGAGGAGAAAGAGAGAAAGAAAAGAGGGAGGGAGAAGGAAGGAAAAAGAAAAGAGAGACTTGGGGTGCCTAGAGTGATGCCTCACTAGCAGTGAGCACCCAGCACCCAGATCTTGGTTTCTAAATACCATTCTCCAATAAAAGGAACCAGGACACCTTGGAGAAATATGGACATAATAAGCCTAGAAGATCTAGTGCCAAAAAGTGAGGACATGCTAAAACAAATAAATAACAAATGCATTTAGAAAGGACCCAGGAAGTAAGTCGATAGTGCTCCTGAGGGCCACAGGGATAATTTGAGCTACAGACTAAATAATGATAGCAATGGATTGTAACCTGTAAAACAAATATCGCTGAGTTCACACTAATACAAATAATAATAAAATAAAGAGATAAGCAGGGAGAAGAGAGCATGCTTCTTTATAGCACAATCCCAGTTAATAGATTCAGAAAGAAGGGTGGAACTAGCAAATGACCATTTGGAAAACACCACAGTTATAACTTGTAAGTAAGAATCATCTCTGGTCATCAATAGATGCTAAAATTAGCAGGGGGAGTATAATGGCAAACAAGATATTTGCATGATCTCTAAGTATATCCCCATAAGATAATTATTAATTACAAAGAGGAAAATAGTCGTTTAGCAGATGCCTCCTTAAGTGAGTGGTCAAAGTTAATATCACCAGTGCTTCCTCAAGCAATGCACTGAGAAGGGCACAAAATCACTTCTTTGGGGTTTGGGCCCAAACCATGTAAACTGAATGTAATCATGAAGAAATATCCAAAAATCCTAAATTGAAGAACACACTTCAAAATAACTTGCCAGTACTCTTTAAAAGTGTCAAGTTTATGAAAAACAAAGACTCAAGAAGCATTTCTGATTGAAGGACTAAAAAGAGACATCACTGCGGACTGTGACTGCAGCCATGAAATTAAAAGACACTTGCTCCTTAGAAGACAAGCTATGACAAACCTAGACAGCATCTTAGAAAGCAGAGACATCACTTTGCTGACAAAGGTCCAAGTAGTCAAAGCTATGATTTTTCCCTGAGTCATGTACAGAAGTGAGATGTGAACCATAAAGAAAGTTGAGGGCTGAAGAATTGATGCTTTCAAACTGTGGTGCTGGAGAAGACTCTTGAGAGTCCCCTGGACAACAAGGAGATCAAACCAGTCAATCTTAAAGGAAATCAACTCTGCATATTCATTGGAGGGACTGAGGCTGAAGCCGAAGCTCCAATACTTTGGTCACCTGATGCGAAAAGATGACTCGTTAGAAAAGACCCTTATCCTGGGCAAGATTGAAGGCAAAAGGAGAAGGGGGTGATAGAGGATCAGATGGTTAGATAGCATCACTGACTCAATGGACATGAATCTGAGTAAATTCCAGGAGATAGTGAAGGACAGGGAAGCCTGCTGTGCTGCAGTCCGTGGGGTCGCAAAAAGTTGGACATGACTGAGCGACTGAACAACAACAAAAAGATGTAACAACTAAATGTGATGTCTGATCCTGCATTGGATTCTGAACCAGAAAGGAAACATTACTGGGACAACTGGTAATATCTGCATAGAATTTGTAGGTTAGGTCATAACATGGGATCAATGTTAATTTCTTGGTTTTGACCATTGTACTATGTCTGTGCAAGATGGTAACCTTTGGGGAAATCAGGGCTAGTAGAGCTCTTTCTACTGCTTCAGCAATATTTTTGTAAGGTATGAAATGATCTCAACTTGAAAAGTCAAAAAATAAAAGTAAATTAACAACAGTAAGCAGGTAAGTAATTGAGAGAGGTGATGAGTGCTGTACAGGTGAGAAGAGAGGTAGAAAAGAGCAAAAGGGAAGGTTTGATGTCAGCCTGCCAGGAATTCCAAATATGCTGAGGCCGCAGCAAGCAGAGAGCACCCAGCTCAAAACAGAGGGAGGGTGCTCTGGCCAAGAAATAGCTCTGCAATGGCCCCGAGGCAGGAGAGTCTTTGCTGCTCATCCCCAGGAACACACAGTGGAGAAGTATGGTGGGAGCTTATGGATGGCCTTGGAAGACAGCCAATTTTGAAGGGCCCTGGAGATCCTAAGGAAAAGCATGGAATGCTACTTCAAGTGTATTAGGAAGTTTTTGGCCATTGTGTAAATTTCCTTTGAGACACTTATGATTCTTTGAAATTACAGTCCGTAGTGGGTCTCCTTGATTAATGCCAGCCTCCCCGAGAGAACAGGAACTCTGGTCATCACGTGCTCCCTTACAAAGCATGTAACAGCCATGCAAAGTTCATGGTAGGGGAAGGGAGAGAGAAGAAAATAGACAAAGGTTATGGTCTTGGGAGGCCTGGGTGGCTTGGTATGGGCTGTGAATTGAATTATGTCCCTAAAAAGATGGTACCAGTAAATGTGACCTTATTTGGAAACAAGGTCTCTGCTGATGTAGATGCAGTCGTACTGGATAAGGGTGGACCCGAACCCAGTGACTGATGTCTTTATAAGAGAGGAGAGGGAGGTTTGGCTACAAAGACGTAGACACACAGAGAAAAGACAGCCATGTGAAGACAGGGAAAGAGTAAAATGATACACTTACAAGCCATGGATGCCCTGGGCCCCCAGAAGCTGGAAGAGGCAAGAAGGACCCTCTCTTGGAGCCTCCAGAGAGAGGCAGCCCTGCCCATACCTTGATTTCAGACTTCTGGTCTCCAGACTGTGAAAGAATAAAGTCCTGCCATTTTCAGTCCTGTAGTTTGCTGTCCTTGGTCATGAAGGCTCCAGAATGCACAGCCATGGGGGGAAGAGAGGCGATAAACTTGGCCTCTGCCATTCTGTGCACCCCTTCAGGCTACTGACCACATCTACATATTAAATAGTTGCTTATTAAATATCATTTAATTTTAAAAAAAATCCAATGCAGACCAAACCCCTTTTAAAACTCAGTCTTATCTTTGTGGGCTGTGAAACCTGATTTTGCTACAGTAACAGCCGCTGCTTTTTAACACCCTCTAAAATCGATGTATAACCACTGGAATAAGAAATACTCACCACTGCACCTAAAATCACCTGGCACACCTCCCAGAACCTCGGAACAAGCCAATTAGGATGGAAAAAAAAAGCGAGTGTTTTTCTTTTGCTTTTTGCCCCCAACAGAAAGATATCTGAAGACCTGATATTTCTCCATCTGCTCTGGCTACGAACCACACGCCTTCTCTCCCCCGCCCCCTCCCCTATTGATCCAGACCCACGCTTTTCATGATCTTTGAAGAAAACAGGACAGTGCACCTGGGTGTAAACCAGCTCCCAAGACTCCATTTTTCATCTGGAAAATGAAGATAATCACGTCCACCTAACAGAAGTGTTGTGAACAGCAGATAAGAAAAGGGCACATATTTTTTATTTTACGAAATACCCCCGAATAGGCCAGTCCACCGAGACAGAAAGCAGATTAGTGGCTGCAAGGGTTTGAGAGGAGAGAGGCGTGGAGAGTGACTGCTAATGTGTGCAGGGCTTCCTTTTGGGGTGAGGAAAAGATTCTGCAACTCGACAGAGCTGATGTTTGCATGACCTGGTGAACATCTTAAATGCCACTGAATTTTAATCGTATGCTTTAAAGTGGTTAAAATGGTAATGTTTATGTTAGGTGTATTTACTATTTTATTTGTTAATTGAATATGAAGCACCTGCCTGGGGTAGCCAACTCTCCATCCTCTGAACCTCAGTTTCCTTGTCTGCAAAATGGGGGCACAGACGGAACCTGGGCCATAGGAGGTCTTGCAGATGGTCCATAGGAATGGCTGGCACACGTAAGCACTCCATCAGGGTGCCGACCGGCTGCCTCCTGGGTGCTTATGGGGTGAGACCACCTCTTGAGACCACAAAGTACTGGTGCTCAAGACAGGCTCCGAAGTTGTCTTCTCCCCTAAGGCCCCAGGCAGGCTCCACATGATGTCTGCGGTGCAGCCCACTGCTGGCATTCTGACTCACAATCGTACAACGGGCTGGAGCACATCAGATCTGAAACCCCAGTAGTCTGGTCTGAGCAATTGGACGCTCCGGATTTCATTCTGCAGGTAATTTCAACGACACGATCTAATTTCAAATGTCCTGCTCTTATGAGTGCAAAAGCAGCATAATTTTTAATTAGTGGGTAAACAGTAAATAATGGATGGCGGCAAGTGGACACCACTGTTAATTAAAAATCCATGGTTGATAAAAATCAATTTGGCCCACGCATTTAACTCCGTCTATCAGGTCCCTGAGAAAAGTCATGCAAGCCAGCCCATGGCACCATCTGCTTTCCACTGTGGTTTCCTGAGCCCAGACTTTTCTAGGGGAGAAGAGAGGGAGAGAGAGAAAAGAAAATCTATAAGCAGCCTCCAAAGCTGGGACTGGAAGCATTTCACGAGTTCATTTCTCATCGGTTGGTTTCATTTTTTGTAACCTTGAAGTTGAAGCTCCAGCCAGGAGGCAGTATCACGCTCCACTCTGAGTTTTTTACCAAGAAGGGCTCCATTTTGTGTTTTGTGTGTACATGTTCTGAATACGGTGAGATTCCACCATGTCTCATCATCTCCTGAATTAATTAAATCCCAAATTTTCGCAGAAAAACAGGACAAACTAAAAGACACTTAGTGGGAAGATGGTATCTTGAGGATTCATGTCAAAATACAAAACGTTTTTGGTGTCCAAAAAAAAAAAACTAAAATTTTTTTTTTAAGTTAAAAAAAAAAAAATACCATGTTGTGAAAGCAACGTCTTCTTGGGAGCTCAAGAAGAAGGTGTGAAGCGTGGATACCCTGGCGTGTGTATTTCAGCTCCAGACTCCCAATCAGCCTTGTTGGGCGTTTGGCCCAACTCAGGCGCCTCAGCGTCCTGGCTCTGGTCTCCAAAAGACTAGATGTGCCCGAGTGAGCACAGACCTACTCTTTCAAGACTCTCCTTGCATGGAGTTACTCTGAGGAGTGGCCCTGACAGCCCTTGGGGCAATCCAAGTGCCCCCTGTCCCTGGGGACACCACAGCGCTGGTGCACCAGCTGTCTGTCTCCATCTGTCTTATTTGGCTGATTGAAGTCCATAAATCAGGTGTAGGACACAGCAGGAACATACAAGGATCCAGGGCTGCAGCAGCATTTTCACTCATTCATTCCTTCAACCCCTTCCCCTGCCTGTGATTCAAAAGGAGCCACAGTTAAGCTGACAGGCCAGAGCCCACGGCCTGGCTCCAAGCCTGGCTCCATCCCCTGGGGCAGGCCAGGCCCGGGGCCAGCTGAGCCCAGTTCACTGAGCCCTTGGCTCTGCCCGTCATGGGAAGTCGAGACGAACACCGTTCCCTAGGGTCATCGCGATGGTGAGCTAACGTGTAAAAATATTTATAAAATAACAGAATACAGATGTCCAGAGCCGGCACCCAGCTAACAGGGGCTGCTGTTGCCTCGTGTCGTCACCATCAGCGTCATTCCAGCTTTCTCAGCCAGTCCCACGGGAACCCAAGAGTCTCCCAGGGAGACCCCAGACCTCCAGGAAAGTGAGGAATCCATTCTGGCAGGCCAAGGGGGAGCAGAGAGCTTGGGGGCCCCAGAAGACTGCTGCGAAGGGGCAAGGAGGGGACCCCAAGCCTCCTGGCCAGAGCACCTTTCCTGAACCTGGTGTGGTGTAGGGGGAAACACCCTAGGAAGGCTGGCGATGGTGTGGGGCCAGCGGGTTGCAGCGGCTATAACATTTGGACCCTGTTTCACCACCAACCTTACAGCCTCCCGCATCTGGGCCACATCAAGCTCGCCTCTCTGAGTGGGGATGACAGTTTCCAGGGCAATTGCTGCTCTTTAGCAGATGAAGGCCCTGGTGCTCTCACCTCCGGGCCGCTCCTAGAAGTGAAGATCTGGCCAGGCCTGTCTGGTCTCCACCAGATGATCATATCTGGTAGGGGAGGGAGGGGTCCCTGGAGAGGGTGGGGGGCCCTCTTCCATGAGGCCTCTGAGTCCCCCACCCCCAATGCCCCTCTGTTGGCCTCGTGCTTCAGCCCGGGTCCTACCACACACATCCTGAGCATCACTGTGTACCCCAGTGCCTTCCTGGTCCACCCATGGGGGGATGGACAATGCCTGGGCCTGGCACCACCAAGAGACCACGAAGGGAGTGGCCTCGAGGGGCAGGTGCAGGTCTGGCTGCTCCAGGGGGCAGAGGTCAAGCTGAACCTGGGCTCGTAGGGGAGAGGATGGCAGTCCCACTGTCCAGCTCCTCTGTCTGGGTCCTGGCTGCCTCCTGCCTCTGGTGCAGGGCCTTTCCACAGCCGCCCAGTGGCACTTGGCCACAGGAGGAGGTGCAGGTGGGCGCAGACTCTTGCCTAGCTCTCTGCTGCCCCCTGAGCCAGGAGGGGGGTGCCAGTCAGCTAGAGAACTAGGGTGTACCCAGATCGCTGACCTGGGTCTGTCTGCTTTGCAGCCCGCACTGCAGAGGCAGCTGGGATGGCAGGGGCGGGCCATCTGCACTGGGAACCACGCTGCCAGCAGCCCCTGCCCAACAGAGCCCTGGTTACTGCGCTGCTGCCCCCACGCCTGGACGGGCCCTGGATCTCCACTGGGTAAGACCCGAGGGTCATACTGAGCACAGGCCCCTGGGCCGGGAGACCTCACCCTGAACCTCCGTGTTCACATCTGTGAAATGGGCACAATTCATCCGGTTGTCCAGAGGCTGCCCAGGCATGGGCTTGCTTGTCACCCTCCCCAGAGTGAGCCTAGGAGGCCAGAAGGAGCCATCCACCCAATTCTCCCTTTCGCCTGATAGTCTCACCTGACGTTTCCGAGGCCCAACTGCTGCTCTGAGGGGTGGGCTTAGCATTCTGCCCTCACTGGTGGGGCAGCCAGGAGAGTCCTCCCCACTAGGGTCAGAGAGAAGGCAGGCAGCGTTCTCACCCACCATCCCCTTGGGCCAGTCCCACTCTGGGGTCAAGGACTGGACTTTGCACGTCCTCCATGCACCTCCTGAGGTCAGGGGGAAATTCCACTGCCAAACATCTGCTAGCAGCTCCCTGGGGTGGGTGGGGACTTGAGATCTGCAAAGTTGCTCTGGATGCATTCCCAGGCTCTGCCCCCACCTTCCACAGGCCAGGTGGGATTCAGGCATCACTGGCCAGGGTCACTGTGAGACAGAACATGGGGAGGAAGGGGGCTGGCTGCAGGCTGTTCTTGCCCTGGGAAAATAGCATTCCAGATAGTTCTAGAAGCTTCTAGTATTTTCTTCCTAGAAAGTCCTCCATTGTACCCTTCAGATAGGGTCTGCTGCTTTCTGGGAGCAGCATAGGGAAGGACCCAGAGTCTGAGAACCACAAGGACATCTACCTTCCCTTGGGCAAATCTCCCCACACTGGGGTGTGAATCACTTCTCTCTGTGTTTAACTACCACCTGTACTGATTCTTACAGGTGGTAGTTCTTCTTACGATTCTTCTTAAGAAGAATCTTTACGATTTCCTTACGATTCTTCTTCAAACCAACTTGCTTTTGTTGGTGTAAATATATTCATGTATTTTGACAGTCTTATTGAGGGATAATTGGTACACTGTACACATTTACAGTACTGTGATTATGTTTCAAAGGAAGTGTCATATCACTATGGATATGGAGAGCTGAGCCACTTGCCATAAATAGGAGGTAACCCTAAAAAGAAAGTCTGAAAACGAAACAACATCATTAAGTTCTCACCCGAGTCTCTCACTGCCTGCCTAAGGCCCCGACTCTGTTTGCTTTGGGAGAAAGGGGACGTTGGTATTAAAGACATAGGATAGAAAGAAAAGGCTGGTGAGAACATGTTTCTCCTGCTCCAGCAGCCCCAGTATGAAAAATACTGAGAAAATAACAGTCCAGGTACTGTCTGTTTGTGGGGGGACTCATCCACCGTCCACCCCAACTGAGCCCCCACAGGAAAGTCCCAGATGCTCCCTGACCCCAGCCCAGGGTGTGACAGGGTCCAGGAGTCCTGTTTTCATCACTAGCAGAATAAGGCCTGAGGACCAGGGCTGGCTTTGTAAATAAAACTTTACTGGCACACAACCACTCCCATTACATACAGTACTGTCTCTGGCCACTTTGGCTCCAAGACCACAATCTTGAGTAACTGCAACAAAGATCACCTGGCCACAAAGACAAAATAGTTATAGTCTGACCCTCTCCATGAAAAGTGTGCTGACCCCCCCAGTTTAGATCAACAAGTCTGTCACAGACTTGGATGAAACCTGGTTTGGGGTGGGGGGTGCAGTGGTGGTCAGCTTGGCAAATGGGGAGACAATGTAAGTGCTCATCATTCATGAGTCACTCAGTGAGGACCAGGGTTGGGGGATCCAGTGTGTGCCTGGTCCTGGAGCAGGTACCAGGAATCCACTGGGGAGAGAACAGGCAGGACCCTGCCTCCTGGAGTTCAGAGCACAGGGTTCCCCACACAAAGCAAAGGAGCCCCCATTTCTTAAACACCTCCCAGGTGCCGTCACTGTGCTGGTTGCTTCCTGGGAGCCCGGCCTGTGGATCTGATGCCTGAGTCCAGAGGAAGAAGCTGGGCATCATCCCGGGTCACACTTCTCATGAAGGACTGAAATGGAATTTGAACCAGGGGCCTCTGGCTGCAAAGCCTGTGTGTTTCCTGGACCAATGGGGATCTCTGGGGGACCCAGGCCAGAAAGCGGGGAGATGTCGGCTGAAAAAGGTGCTTAGGACCGAATGGAAGGAAAGCTTCTGTTGAGACCATAAGGCAAGAGGGGAAGGCCCCCAGCATGCAGGGTGGAACTGAGGGCAGCTGGGGGAACTGAGCCTGCAGGCCTGAGAGGAAGGCTGAGGGAGGTGGAGCCCGGAGCCGCCCTGGGCTTCACCATGCACGAGCCCAGCTCACTGCCCTGCACCCTTCTCCCTCTGCCCCGCAGCTGCGAGGTGCGTCCGGGACCCGAGTTCCTCACCCGCTCCTATACTTTCTACCCCAACCGCCTGTTTCGCGCCTACCAGTTCTTCTACCGGGACCCCTCGTGCAGCGAGCCCACCCACTCGCTGCTCATCAAGGGCAGGGTACGCCTGCGCCGGGCCTCCTGGGTCACCCGCGGCGCCACGGAGGCCGACTACCATCTGCACAAGGTGGGCGTCGTCTTCCACAGCCGCCGCGCCCTGCTTGACGTGGCCAGGCGCCTGGACCACAGTAAGGCGGGCCGGGACTGCGCGCACCGCCTGCCCCCGGCGCGGGCCTGGCTGCCCGGGGCCCTGTACGAGCTGCTGGGCGCCGGGGCTGAGCGTGACTGCGCGGCCGCCCTGGGCTTCACCATGCACGAGCTCAGCCTGGTGCGCGTGCAGCGCCGCTTGCAGCCCGAGCCCCGGGCCGCGCCTCGCCTGGTGGAGGAGCTCTACCTGGGGGACATCCACACCGAGCGGGCCGAGCGGCGGCACTACCGGCCCACCGGCTACCAGCGTCCGCTGCAGAGCGCCCTGGTGAGTCTGGGGCCCAGGGACGGTGAGTTCTGAGAGCCTGTGGGGCCTCTCCCTGCCTGGAGCTCTCTTTCCCCGCGACTCCAACCCCACACTGGTCTGCCAGCCTCAGGACCTTTGCACATGCTCTTTCCTCTGCTTGAGGCCTTTCCTCAGGTCTGGAGAGGACTGGCTTTTTCCAGCAGGAACTCCTGGGTTGCCTTCTTGAGTCTGGCCCTCCTGGACTCTGGAGGGTTCTTTCCTGCCCCTGCTGGGATGGTGCAGGTCCCTGTCTCTCAGGTCTCTGCTCAGCTGTCCCCTCCCATCCCCACTCTGCACACACTCAGGGCTGCACTGTATTTGCAGTTGACTGCCTTGCCCCAGCAGCACTGGATCCTCTGCAAGGGGGAAGCCCCCTGTCCCTCTGTGTCCCCACCCAGAGCCCAGGGGCTGGCACACTTGCTGGGCCCATAAACGTTGCTGTATGAACTGGGGGGTTGGGGGGCACTGAAGCCACAGGGCTACAGGGCTTTGCTGCCCGCTCTCACAATTAGAATTTTTAATTCTTTTGAGTTTACATTGAGGTTAGTAAAAATGAAGTCAAGGTTAGGATGCTGGGTTAAGAATGTCTGTAAGAGATACCCAAGGGATATTTTTCAAAAGTGAAAATCGTTCAGGTATCCTTATCAGGTGTTCTTTGAACCCACAGGCAACCCTCACACATTCAGCGTGTATTGAGTGCCTGCTGTATACTAGACACTTAAGGAAGTAAATCAAATGAGGCTAAGCATCCACTGTGTATTGGGGGGCGGGGGGTGGCGGGAGGCAGGGGCACCCTCTGCTCTCTCTCCTTCTCCCTCTTCCCTCCTCCCAACTCAGGATCTGGGAGGAAGCACAATAAGAAGTTCTCGCAATCAGAAAATTAGCCCGAGTTCTTTTCATGACCTCGAAACAATTCTCTGTTTGCCAGCCAATGTTCCAGGCTGCTCTGATGTCCATCCTTCTCAGAGCGGAGCAAGTGCTGGTGGTGGGGTGGTTACTGGCACCCATCACCTCATTAGGAGGGCAGTCTGCTCAAGACACAGAGAGGAAGGACCCCAAGGTGCAGAGGATGACACAGTCCCTGGGGCCACACACTCTTGCCCTTCTGTTGCCTGACCACCCAGGGTACCCATGCAATCTGCAGCGTGATTGCTAAGCAGGACACACGTGCATGGGAGCCTGGGCCGGCAGGCCAGATGTGCAGACATTAAATTAAATATCTTCTCACCAACTGCCCCCCCTCCCCATAGAAAAAGAAAAAGGAAGATAATTTCAAAGATGGATACACTGCAGATAGACTCCCAAGTAACGAATTAGTCATTACCTTAAGCTCTCTGGGTCCCAAGCCTTGCCCACAACCCAAACCAGATGGTAAATATGAACATTTTTAGAAGTTAATTTAAAGCCAATTTGATCCCCAAATTCATTGCCTGGATATAGAGTCCTAATCGACCAAAATCATCTAAGCCTGGTGTCACCTCTAGGGGTTAATTAGAAACTGTTCTGTGTTGTTGGTATAACTTTATGTAACAGGCTTAAATCAGAAGGCGTTTGGCTTGCACACAAGTGTGAATTCTGCTGGCCAGGGTCTTGTGTATTAACACACGCAACTCCAGACCTGTGCACAGTGATGCCCGGGAAGGCTTTTTGAGGGAGATGGGTATTTCCTTCCACCCTCTTCCAGAGCACCAGAGAAGGAAATGCTTTCTCTCTCCCTCTCTCAGCTTCCAGTCGTGCTTGTTCTCCATTTGTTTCTGCCATTGCAGAAGACTGGTTGCCCCAGATCATCAGCCAGCCTCCCCAGATAGCCTGTATGCAGAAGATATCTTTTGAGGGAGAAAGGCAGCCCAGAGATTATTTTGATATAATACATTATGTCCTATCAATACACATTAGTGTAACAACAATTGGAATGTGGGTTAAAATGCCTAAATTAGAGGAGACTCTTATCAGCCAGCACTCCAATTACCAGCACTCCAGCTAACTACCCAGCTTTCTTGCTTCTTTGTTACAAACATTTCTGTAGCCATTTATTTAGCATTGCCAAGTGCCTTCAGGTCCTCTGGGTCAAAATCCCCCAAAACAAAAAGAATATCATTTTCTATATGATAGAAGTAGAATTCTGGGCAAGTGTAGGTTCATCATAGAAATAAATAAGAAGAGCTTATAATGTAGCAATCCAAAATAGAAAAAAAAAAAAAAGTTCTCACTCATCCAATATTTCCTTTCTAAATCAGAACTCCCAAATGCCCCTTGTTTGGCATGAGACTCACCCAGCGGCAATCTGTGGAAATATGTTTTTTTTTTGTTTGTTTTTTTTTTGGCAAGAAAAAAAAAATTGGATCTGTTTTCCCAGCTGGACCCTCAAGAAGCATTTCCCTTCCTGGCCCTGTTGTACGCCCTTGGCCCTGAGTCCCCTTCTGGAGCAGCTAAAGCTAGAGATGCTTGCTTTGACAAGAGGCTGTTCCAGGACATTTACCTTTCAGAATGATGCTCTCAACTAAATTCTGGGCAGCAGCTCCCTTTAAAAAAAAAAAGAAGTCAGTATCTTGTTTCTTCTTGGCCTGGACTGAGCTTTTTCACTCCAAAAGCAGACTGACTCCTCCCACGCAGTTTGGTTCAGCATCTGCTTCCTGTTGACGTGTTTTACTGTAAACCCAACTCATGAGAATTTATAAGGCAGAGGCAACTGTAAATAAGGCCAAAGCGAGAGGAAAACAAACCCACAGCCTCAGACAACTGAGGACCATGCCCTCACCTAACAGTGCAGCGGGGACTGGGTTTCCAGTTCTAAACAACACAGGAATGAACATCTTTGTGTCTCATCACTTCGCCAACTTTTCAGCCACACCTCAGCACAGACCCTCAACAAGCGGGTCTGGGAGCATGAGAATTTTAGTGGCTCTAAAGTAACAGCGCGTGGAATGCGCTCAGCACAGCTCTTGGCCCTTAGGAAGCACCTAACAAAGAATGAGTTGGGAGTGAAGGGAGTAACTACAGGCAAGAAGGATAGTAAATGTTAATGGTCAAATTTTAGGACCAAGCAGGCCAGGTATGGGAAAGGATACCTCCTTTCAAATCCCAGGATATAAGTTCCATCTCTCCTTCCTTCCTTCACCCAATACACTTGCTGTGAACAGAACCTTGCTCGGCTGGGGGTGGAACAGCCAGGGAGAGACGGTCTGGCTCTCTGGACCTCACTGTCCAATGAAGGGGTAGGGGCGGAGAGAAGAGGGAAGAGGGGATGGTGCATCTCTGAGGGCCACCATCCAAGGCGAGGTCAGAAGAGGTCTCTCTGAGGCCGGTCTCTGAGCTGAGACTTAGAGGTTGGGAAGAGGGCAGTCAGGCCACGTGTTGGGGCGGAGGGGAAGGTGGGATCCAGGTGAAAGCAGCAGCAGGTGCAAAGGCCTAGAGGATGGAGGAGCTGACAGAGGTTCAAGAAGAGTAAAGTGACCATGGGGCTGGAGGCAGGAATGAAGGAAGTGATGGGTGCGGGGGGTGGGTGGGATAACGAGCCAGCCCACTCCAGGCACACCCTGGCACCCCACCTCTGACGTCACCCCCTTCCCCTTTGTCTCTGCCAGCACCATGCCCACCCCTGTCCAGCCTGCAGCCTCATCGCCCGCTCTGACGAGCACCACCCACCCATGCTGCCCCCTCAGGCGGCCCTGCCTCTGCGCCTGGGTGGCCGCTGGGTCAGCCCCGGGTGCGAGGTACGCCCCGCCGTGCTCTTCCTCACCAGGCTCTTCACCTTCCATGGTCACAACCGATCCTGGGAAGGATATTACCACCACTTCTCAGACCCCACCTGCCGGCAGCCCACCTTCACTGTCTATGCGGCCGGCCGCTATACCAAGGGCACACCATCCGTCAAGGTTCGAGGTGGCACTGAGCTGGTGTTCCAGGTCACAAGGGCCCGCGTCACCCCCATGGACCGGGTCACCACGGCCATGCTCAACTTCTCTGAACCGAGCAGCTGCGGGGGCCCAGGAGCTTGGGCCCTGGGAGCTGAGCGTGACATCACTGCCACCAATGGGTGCCTGCCACTGGGCATCAGGCTGCCCCATGTGGAGTATGAGCTGTTCAGGATGGAGCGGGACCCCCTTGGGCAAAGCCTGCTCTTCATTGGACAAAGGCCCACTGACGGTTCGAGTCCCGACACTCCGGAGAAGCGGCCCACCTCCTATCAAGCACCCCTGGTGCTCTGTGACAGCGTGACCTGGGGCTTCTCCCCACAGCACAGGGCTCGGCTGCAGACGCCTGTCCGCGGTGGGACACCATGTCCCCACGTGGCCCCTCTCCCCGTCCTACTCCTGGTCCTCAGGCCAGCCTTCCTCCAGTGGTTGTGAAATAGGTATATACTTCCAGCTGGTGCCTCAGGACACTCGTCTGGCCTGTGGACTCCCTCCTGGCCATAGACTCCTACACCCATGGCTGTCCTGGACAGTGATACAGCCTGGCTGCGTCAGCTCAGCACCTGCAGGGTCTGCCCCACTGCCAGCAACTTAAGTCACGACCACAGACTCAGGCCTGGCAGCAAAGTCACCTGCTCCGAGTTTCTCCATGCTCACTCTGATTTTCCTGGGTAGTCCGAGGAGTGGACTACGCCCATCTCCCTGCCCGATGGCGCCTCAGTTCTCTCCTGGAGCCCCAGGATTCAGTGAACTGGGAACACGGTTCTCTGCGTGCATGCTGCCACAGTTCTCCTGAGTCTGTGGGTTGCTGTTTAAAGATTATTAATTTGCATTTAGCAATACCAACTCAAAACCAAGCCATGAATTAAAGATGCTGCTTCGGGCTTTCAGCACAGCTCAGCTCGCCGGCAGGGGCTCGTCTCTCTTTGGGGGCAACTCGGCTTTCTTGAGTTGTGACTGCTGGCGTTTGTCTGCACCCGCCTGTGCTTCTGCGAGTCAGGCCTCAAGCTGTCAACAGCATGTGCAGAGAAATTGAGCCCTCCTGGGCCAGGGAGCAAATCAAGGCGGCCCCATCTGAGCCTAGAAGCTCGGCCTCCCTTGCCCACCCCGTACGCCAGCGCGTGGAGCTAGTGGCCGGGGCCAGGTCTTTGGAGGAAAGCAGTGTTTCCAGCCTTTGGAAAGTAATTAATACTAATGACAGCGGTAACACTAACGTGCTCTGTAATTAGGCCTGCACTGGCATCCTCTGTTTTCAAGATTCCCTGTGCTTAGCTGACAAGGAGGGAGAGAAACCTCTGGTGCATCTCTGGGACCATCCGAGGGTCACTGGCCTGCCCAGCAGTGTCTGGAGGATGAGTTGGAGAGCCACGCCGTGCCCAGCCTGCCCGCTGCAGTGCTGCTGTGCCCATGCTCTCAGTTCAGAGGGAGCTGTCATCACGGTGGGGACAGGCTGTGCCTCTCCAGGGACCCTGCCTGTGTTCCCAGGGCCTCGTCTGTACACCGCGAAATTAACTGGCCTCCTGGTGGGCTCAAGGGTTTCCGGGATGCTGTGCTGATGAGTCACACCCTCCTTCCTCTGCCTGAATCCTAGAATCCTATCTATCTATGGCTCTTATCGCAGATCTTGAACAATTGTCTGTGAGGCTAATGATGCTTTCAGAGGGAGGCCCTTGTCCTCTGTTCAACAGTGTGGTGTTCAATCAGTCCGCTGAAATTGCTAACTTATCTACCCATTCTTCTTTATAAAAAAAAAAAACAAAAAACCACCAAGTTAATATTCTCTATAGGTCTCAGAGAGCTATGAGTGTTCCTGGCATATTTACCAAAGTACAAGAAATAATTAGATTATTTACAGTCTCAGACTGCATCACGGTGGGGGTTGTATGTGTCTATGTTCCTGGTGGGGATGAGGGTGGGTGGCGGGAACATGTCCACGGCTGAGCAAGTCTTGTATCCGAGGCTTGAGGCAGCCATACTGCCATTTATCATCAAATTTGAATCTTTTAATAAAATTAAACAGCCTGAAAAATGTTCCTGCTGGTTATTAAAGTGAACCAAGGGGATTATGGTTCTAAAGAAAGGAAGTGAAGTATCTTGTGGAGAACATGTGAAAGAGAATAAAACCAGTGGAGGTGAACCCTGGCTCTCTCTGTGTTGCTCCTTCAGTTCACACCACTGCCCTGTGCTAATTAAAGCTCTCCAGGGGCTTGCAGCACACACAGAATAAAATCCCAGGTCTGGACATACCACTGGCTGCCCTGGCTGCCCTGGGTGTGCTTCTGTCTCCTGACCACACCAAGCTGTTTCCTGCCCCAGGACCTTTGCACGTGTCATTGTTGCCGCCTGGTGCCTCCTCCCCCAGATCACAGAGATGTGACTCCTTTCATTCACATCTCAGACTGCGTGCCACCTCCTTGGGGAAGCCACATGAATATTCCACCCCCCATCCCCAAGGCAGCCTCCGTTTCCTGCTCTCCTCTCTATCCACCCCATCACTCTGCTTTATGTTCCTTATAATGCTTGCTGATCACTGTCAGATTTATCCATGTTTATTCTCTGCCTCGAGGGAAGGACTGAGTCAGTCACCGGGATCTTTTCCAACTGGTACAGCCATACCTGGTGCTCAGTAGCACCGGGATGAATATGGTTGGGTGAACCAAGGCTAGTGATCGCAGTTAACCTTCACCAGCAAAGAAGGCACTGCCACATGCCTGGTGAGGCAACCCATGAGGGGGGCACCCCACAGTGTAGGGTGGGACTTCTGCAACTAGCAGAGAGAATCCAGGCTTGGAGGAGAGAGGGATCAGCCCCAGGCCCCCACAGCTGAGCCCCAAGAGCCTGAGTGCAGAACTTCTGACTCAGGGCGTCCTACTGGGGCACTGGTTCCTGGCAGGGGTGGGAGTCATGACTGTGTTTGAAGAAAGCAGTTCAGGGCTGCTTTGGAGGACGTGACTGAGCCTCCCCTAATTAGGAAGCCTATGCTGAGGAAGAGAGAAGGTTCCTGGCCCCAGGGACGAGATGGAAGCATCCTCCCATCCTGGGCTTCCTGGTTCTGGAACATTCGATGTGTGTGTGCTAAGTTGCTTCAGTCGTGTCTGACACTTTGCGACCCTGGGGACCATAGCCCATCAGGCTCCTCTGTCCATGGGATTCTCCAGGCAAGAATACTGGAGTGGGTTGCCATGCTCTCCTCCAGGGGATCTTCCTGACCCAGGGATCCAATCCACATCTGCGTTGGCAGATGGGTTCTTTACCATTAGCATCACCTGGGAAGCCCACTCATTGCTGACAGAAAGTTCCAGGCTCTTTTCTCCAGGGCAAGAAGCCAAGCTTCCCAGACTCTGGGCTCCAGTGAGGGGTGGGTTTTGACCCAGAGGACTGAGGGGACTCTTCCAGGGCTGGGGACCCACCTTATCATTATGTCTGGACCTTCCACAGAGAACTCAAGATAGCTTTAATCAGAAGAGGGGAAAGTAAAGCCAACAGTTCTCATTCAAAACAAAACAAAATTAATGTTCTCCATTGTATGTTCAGTCACGTTTAAAAAAAAAAAACCTGTGCAGTTTATAATTTCATAGCACAGGCTCCCAGGAGGGTAAATGAGCTTTTTTCTTTTTTAATAAAAAGTTTAAATTGTCTACAGCTCTCAGAGGCCTATTAACTAACAGATGCTGATTATCAACAGAAGTTATTTCTTTGCTTTCTCTAAATGAATGTGCTCAGTCTCCCAGCGGTGCAGCTGGCCTGAGCCACGCAGCTCAAGGTGACGCAGTGGCTCTGGTCCCTGGGGCCCGTGACGCAGCCGGGAGCGGGGAGGGGCAGAGCCTCCGGCCGCAGGGAGGGACTAGCATCAGTGCCAGCCCGGCCTGGACTCCCTCCCAGCCATTAGTGGAGCCGGCTGGGGAGGGGCTGCTCTGCTCAAAGAGGGTCACCTGGGCAGCAGTGTGAGACCCCCAGTCTGTTCCTTAAGGCCTTAAGTGACAGACAGCCTTTGCCTTGTCACACATAACCACCATCACACGGACGTGAGCCCGGGAGTCAATTACCTGCCAATATTCCCTAGGACTCAACTTTTCAGATTTGAGGCTGGCCCTCCTGTGACCCCCGGATTCCCCTGAGACCCCTTTGGCCACCTCCATCCTCCATCAGCCCCAGCCAGCTGCCCCCCTGCTGTCCTGAATGTGGTCCCTCTCAGGTTCTTTGCCTCTGATCCCCCCTCTGCCTGAAGCATTCTGCTCACTTCACCCCACTGTGTCACTGCCCACCAGGACATCCTTTTTATCCCACCACAGCGATTTTCAGGATCTCAAATACCCTATTTGTTGGTTTCCTTCTCTCTTGTCAGCCTCTCTCCTCTAGGGGCTTCCCTGGTGGCTCAGATGGTAAGGAATCCACCTGCAATGCAGGAGACCCAGGTTCAATCCCTGGGTTGGGAAGAGCCCCTGAAGAAGGGAATGGCAACCCACTCCAGTGTTCTTGCCTGGAGAATTCCATGGACAGAGGAGCCTGGCGGGCTACAGTCCACAGGATCGCAAAGAGTTGGACACGGCTGAGTGACTGACACTACTACTCTCTCCTCTAGAGGATGAGTTCCTTGACAGCCGACCCTTGTCTGTCTGGTTCCCCACTGTCCCCCTGGGTGTGAAACAGAGCCTGGCACAGAGTAGGGGCTCAATAAACACTGGTTAAATGAAGAAATGCTCTGAGAACTGCCTGGAAGTGCTCTGCATTCAAGCATCAAGAATAACCACATTCCTTAAATACCAGCTTGGAATTTTGTTTTTTTTTTAATAAGATGAACAAAGCAGAACTCTGTGAACTTGAAGATACCTATTTTCTACTAGCCAGACTCTCTCTAGGAAGGACATTAGGTACAACTGCTGTCCCAGGAGAGGGGGTCACAGCACGCAACACAGGATCCCCTGAGAATCCACCTCAGGTTTCTCATACTTAAGAGAGGTCACGGAGCCTGAGGACACCCTCAGCCTCACACATGCACCTTAGACTTCATGTTCTTGCTGCTCCGGTTCCCCCACGAGCAAAATGAGCTGAAACCTGATAATAATTCCTGGAGCCACCCATCTGCAACAGGAAAGACCATAACTGGCAAGTGATTCAAGAGGAATCAACAACATAGTCTAAGAAGAATGGCTTTAAACTAGGAAACTTGGTGAGGTTGGGTCTTTTCTCAGTGATGTCACATTTATTTCCTAAAGGCTATTAATTAATAATGTACTACTCTTCCTCCTACATCTGGTATTTTTTTTAATACCTTAGGAGAAAATAAATTAAACAAAAAACTTAGGTGGTTTATTGCTTGTGTTAAAATCAGCCATGTCTGCTTAATAAGACCTATAAATATTGACTTAGCACCCACCATGAAGGTCTGCCAAGCTTCTGGCTAAAGTGGCCAGGTAGAACACATGCTTTTCCCTCTACTTTCTTCCGAAATCCCAGTAAATGTCAGGAAAAGAATAAAACAGCACAAAATCACACAGATAAAAAAGGGAAAGAGACAACAGCCAACAAGAGGAAAATTCTGGGATCTGGAACACGGATGGGCCCCTTTCTGTTGTAGGCTACGAGAAAGTCAAAGAAAAGAGCTGGCGGGTTGGCTGAGAGGTGGAGCTCAGAGGTGTGTCCACTGTGCCCTGAAGGCTAAGGAATTGGTGGGCCAAGGCAACTCAGAAGCAGGACAGCAGTAGGGCTGAAAACTGGAGGACCATTTTCAAGTCTATAAAAGGAGTTTTGCCCCCCAGGTCCTGTCCCTAACCCCTCTAACAACTAGCAGTTTAATCAGAGTATCTTTGGACGTGGAAACTATTTAGGGCAAGGACAAGGTATAAGCTAAAAATGAAGTGAAACATGAAACAGTGAAGCTGTACATTCTCTTCCTTGTTAAGGGATGATGGCCAGACTTCTGCTGCCAGGCAGGAGACTGTAAGATTCCTCTTTAGAGAATGAGCCCCAGCTAAACCAACTACAGGTACTGACGGCTAGAAATTGCGCAACGAGGTATCTGTTAGGTCCCTAATGAGTTAGCTTTCATTGAAACCCACTGTTCAACAAATCCCACCTTCACCCATGCACCTTGCCATCAGCTTTTTAGTGCTTCACTAAAAATACCTGCTTCCCTGGTGGCTCAGTGGTAAAGAATCCACCTGCCAATTCAGGAGACACGGGTTTGATCCCTTGGTAGGGAAGATCCCCTGAAGAAGGAAACGACAACTCACTTTGGTATTCTTGCCTGGGAAATCCCATGGACAAAGGAGTCTGGTGGGCTACAGTCCATGGGGTCACAAAAGAGTCAGACGTGACTTAGCAACTAAACAACAAAAATAAATACCTAAGGATGGTCAAGAATCACCAGGCATTTGAGAAAACCTCCAAAATGGTAGAGACACAAACCTAGTCCAAAGCAAGCAGTAGGTAGTAGATAATGCAGGGGATAGACCCATAACAAAGATTATACTTTCCTCAGTGAAAAGAATGTTAACCTTTTAAAGACCACCACCATTTTTTAGTCTCTCTTATAGAACAACAAAACAGAAGCTTCTAGAACAACAGCAAAAGAACTATAATATCCTCAATGAAAAGAAAGCAGCATATACATCTAGCAACAGCAGCTGGCCATAAACAAATAAGAATAACTGGAAAAGAAAGAAGTCTTGAAAATGATAAATACATTAACAGAAAAAAAAAATCAAAAGAACATTGGAGATTAAAGAATTTCCACAGAAGTAGAAAAAGGATCACACATTAAAACGGCCTCTGACCTCTTATGGGCAGCACTGGAAACTGGCAATCAGTGAACGATGCTTCAGAATCCTCTAAATGATTCCCAACCTTGATTACTATACCCACTACAACTATCAACCAAGTAGGAGGGCAGAATGGAGCACTTCCAGAAATGCGAAATTCTCAGAAAAATGATCTCACCCTTACTTCTCCATTAGAAATCTGCTAAAGGATACATGCTGCCACGTTCTTCAGCAGGTAGTAAAACAAGAAGGAGAAAGCAAGAGACCCAGAAAACAAGAAACCCACCCAGAAAAGAACAAAGGAAGCTCCCAAGATGAAAGGGAAGAAAGGGCCCTCCTGGGATGAGAGCTGGGCAGCAGGCCTAGAGATATCAGTCCAGAGAATAGCAAGGGATGCAGAGGTCCCAGGAGGGAGCTTTCTAATAAAACACACACACATAAAAATCACAGGCTACCCAATATGCGAAAGTACTAAAGAGAGTTATACTTCTGTCAGAGTTGGAGGCTGAATTCATTACAGATACATAGGAGACTAAGCAAACAAAACACTAAGATGCAGTTATTCTGGGGGAGGGGGGAAAGGTCCTGGATACATACACTCGTAGAACATACAAGGCAGAGCTGTGAAGGATATTTTCCTTGGAAGTGAAGCTATGACAAACCTAGACAGCATATTAAAAAGCAGAGACATCACTTTACCAACAAAGGTCTGTCTAATCAAAGCCATAGTTTCACCAGTAGTCATGTACAGATGTGAGAGCTGAACCATAAAGAAGGCTGAGCACTAGAGAATCGATGCTTTCGAATTGTGTTACTGGAGGAGACTCTTGAGAATCCCTTGGACAGCAAGGAGATCAAACTAGTCAATCCTAAAGGAAATCAACCCTGAATATTCCCTGGAAGGACTGATGCTGAAGCTGAAGCTCCAATACTTTGGCCACCTGATGCAAAGAGCTGACTCATTAAAAAAGACCCTGATGCTGGGAAAGATTGAGGGCAAGAGGAGAAGGGGGCAACAGAGGATAAGATAGTTAGATGGCATCGTTAACACAATGGACATGAGTTTGAGCACACTCCGGGAGATAGTGAAGGACAGGGAAGCCTGGTGTGCTGCAGTCCATGGGGTCACAACTTAGCAACTGAACAACAACCACCATGCATAAGGGTACTTGCATAGCCAGTATGATGGCATGACACGCAGAGAGGGACAGGAGAGGAGACTGTGCTGCAGACAGGGGTGGGGAGAAAGGTTATTGGAGCTAAACCCTTATCTTCCTTAGAAGGAAATCAAGAAATAGTATCTAGACATGAAAAATCAAGAAAAAAGCAGCACATGCACACTATTCAGAAATATAGAGGTTAATTACCAGAAGAAATTAGTGCTAAAAACAGCTGCCTCTAGGCAATGGAAGCCAGGAGTGATGAGGGTCTGCTGGTTTTCATTATGAGCCTGTTAGAACTATTTGGCTGTTAATACTATTAAATGAAATGCTCGGGTTAAAAAACAAAATTAAAAATACCACAAGGCCAAATCCAATGACAGAACCTAGAATGTCCCTTCAAATTGCTTTTAATCCAATAAAGGGACAGAGAACTGGGGGCAGCGGTGGTGGGCTTGGGAAGGTGCCTTAGAGCCGACAGTCTCAGCCAATGTCTGTAAACCTCGCTTGTCCTCAATGTCTGAGACTTAGGGGAAATACTGAGGGTATGATGGGGCCACCGGCTTCCCAGGTGGCACTAGTGGTAAAGAACCCACCTGCCAATGCAGGAGACATAAGAGATGCAGTTTGATCCCTGGGTCAGGAAGATCCCCTGGAGAAGGGCATGGCAACCGACTCCAGTGTTTTTGCCTAGAGAATCCTGTGGACAGAGGAGCCTGGTGGGCTATAGTCCACAGGGCTGCAAAGAGTCAGACATGACTGAAACAACTTATCACACACATGACAGGGACACGGGGACTGGATGGCTATCCTTTGATGACCTTATCATTCCTAATGGAGTTTGGAGTCACGTTTATAACTGGCGATGTGACTGCAAGGAGAGTCTTAAAATACGACAGTGGGCCTTGGTTTGATTTTAAAGAGTCCTGCCCCCATTCACATTTTCCTAACATTTTTGAAGAAGCATAAAGGTACATTTTTCCAGAAGTCCATAACACTCATTTTGTGTTTCTCCAGTTTTGCTATTTCTTTGCTTCTTTGAAGTGACCTTAGTGGTCAAATATTGCTAAGAAAACAGAACTTCAACTTGAAAAAAAAAAAGGTCAAGACTCTGGGTATGATTTCCGAGGGCATTCCGTGTCTGATGCAGCGCGTCACTCCCATTTAGGACCTGGCAGGTTCTTAGGGAGCAGATTTGTCTTCTAAGCACTGACGAAAGTTAATGGCAAATTGGTGTGGTTACTTCTTCAGTACAGCACCTTCTCTTGTTTAAAAAGGCCTCACCTAGAGATTGTCATACTGAGGTGAAGTCACTCAGAGGAGAAATATGACATCCCTTATATGTGGAATCTCAAAAGAAATAATACAAATGAACTTATTTACAAAACAGAAAGAGACTCACAGACTTAGAGAAGGAACCTATAGTTGCCATGGGGGGAAGGGATAGTTAGGGAATTTGGGATGCACGTGTATACACTGCTATATTTAAAATGGATAACCAACAAGGACCTACGGTGCAGCCCAGGGAACGCTGCCCTGTGTTGTGACAGGCTGGATGGGAGTGGAGTTTAGGGGAGAATGGGTAGACGTATATGCATGCCCGAGTCACTCTACTGTGCACCTGAAGCTATCACCACATTGTTAATTGGCTACACTCCAATACAAAATGAAAAGCTTAAAAAAAAAAAAAAAAAGCTTCCATTTCACAGCTGGGATTTTAACCCTGTATGGATTACCACCATTTTCAGTACCGTTTATATGAGGAAGCTTCGCCCCGGACTAGGAGGCTGAAACGCATCCTCTTAGAACGCCACAGTCAAAGAACCCCAGGAATGTGATGTGTGATGTTCAGACCAGTGCAGTAGTGAGGCTGCTGATTCGGGTCAACAGTCCAAGCTCCGTTTGTTGGCCACACAGGGTGATTTCCTCTCCCACCCAGTCCACTTCTGTACTCTTTGCAGCAAGTGATTTTCCTGTTAGTGAAATCACGTAGATTCGTATTTGCACATTTATAAATGTGTCCTCAGCATCTTCATTTTTGTCATTCTGTCATCAGCCCCTTGTGGGGTGTGCCTTTCAATGTCACTGCTGATCCTTTACCCCATGAAAAGCTGCTCAACCTCACACACAGAAATCCCAAATTAAAACTCGGAAACCAAGTGCATGCTTCTGATGAGCAAAGATCAAAACGGTGGGCGAGGCAAGATGCTGGTGAAGGAACAGGAGGAAAGGAGGCAGTTCTGGGGCCACATGCCCCCATGTCCTCCGTAAGATGTGGAGTCACAGGGTCAAATTTTACACGCAGGAGTCCTTTCCCGTGGGGCTTCCCAAGTGGCACAGAGGTACAAGAATCTGCCTGCCAATGCATGAGATGCTGGAGATGCGGGTTCTATCCCTGGGTCAGGAAGATTCCCTGCAGGAGGAAATGGCAACCTACTCCAGTATTCTTCCCTGGAGAATCCCATGCACAGAGGAGCCTGGCAGGCTACAGTCCATAGGGTCACAGAGTGGGATACAACTAAGTGACTACGCATGCACACAACGCCCTTTCCCAGGTCTCTTTCAGGAACTCTCTCCTGATATTCCAGCTCACTTACAGGGGCATTTGCTGCAGCTGTGTTTGCAGCAGTGAGACTAGAAATGACTTAGGTGCACCTCTCAGAGGGCTGGTTGAGAAAAATCACCCAGGGGAGACCCACGGAGCCATTCAGATATGTGTGGCCACGAAATGATCTCTAAGACGCACTATAAAGTAGCGCTCAGAACAGGGAGGGGAGTGTGTGCTGCTGCTTGTGTGTAAGAAAACACAAGGGCTCTGCACACACAGGAGCACACAGAGGGCCTCTCTGGGGAGAGCTGAACAGGAAATGGGGTGTGGGGAGCCTGTGGAGAAGGGAAGCGGGTTTCGGACTGGAGGACACTGAAGAGGAGCTGTCTACCCTTCGCTCTTGCATGAAGCCTTACCGTTTGCATGTGTTCAGTGCAGTTCAGTTCAGTCGCTCAGTCGTGTCCGACTCTTTGCGACCCCATGAATTGCAGCACGCCAGGCCTCCCTGTCCATCACCAACTCTGGAGTTCATGCAAACCCACGTCCATCGAGTCGGTGATGCCATCCAGCCATCTCATCCTCTGTCGTCCCCTTTTCCTCCTGTCCCCAATCCCTCCCTTTCCAGTGAGTCAACTCTTCACATGAGGTGGCCAAAGTACTGGAGTTTCAGTACTTTTGAAACTTTGCATGTGTAACTTCCTCCAAAGAGGTCAAAATGTTCTCATTAATATTTTTACATGAAAACACAGGAAGATGGAGACTATCTGCCACCGCTTAAAAGACCAACACCACCCCAGTGTGCAGGCTTGGAGAAGTTTACACCAGTGAGTAATCAGTAAGTCAACAACAAACTCCTCCCCTGACAGGGAAACACAGGGCTGCAGGCCTGGTCCCCATGCTGAAGCTCTCTGGGCAAAAAGTTTCCTCATCAGTAAAATGAGAAGTTTGACCTAAGTCATTCTGTAAGGCTGTTTTTGGGCACAAAATATCTGATTGTTCATTTAAACCAATTTTGTGTTCCCAAGGAACAGTAAGAAAGCTAGTGATGGGCTCTAGTATCTGGTCTAAAGCGTGGCTAAATGCTCTTAGGCCATCCATTCCAAATAATTTTACACTGAAGCATCCTTCAAATACATTCAGAGCACAGAATTTATTGAACATAACACGGAGACGGCTAGTACGGAAAGTTCACGCCTCGGCAGGGCAGGTTTCATCAGGCTGACATGGAACATGTGAGAACATGCTGTGAATGGCTCCTTTGATCTGGACACTGAGGAAACCCACCCCCTTCCCTTTGGGAGGTGGAAAATCAGCCATGAAACCACGCATTTATTACATATCAGATAATCAACACATACCATGGTAAAAGAGTCCTCTCCTACACCAACTTTTTAAATGCACTCCACGTCAAAACGGGTCATACAACTTAAAATACATAAAAATGATGAAAATGAAAGCATTCTAAGACATGTCTTAGAATACTCAATCCCCAAAATGTTAACATATATCGAAGTCAGGATAAAAACCCTCATCACAAACTGCAGAGATCTTTGTTTTTCAAGACAGGGAGTGAGATATAAGCTATGGAAAGAACAGCATGTGTTACTGAAACTACTTCTTTTCACAAAGAGAGAGGAGGTGAAGAGAACATTTAAATAAAAATAGATCATTTTGAGTTTCTTATAAGAAGTTCCAAATGGCAGGAGCTTATAAATTGTGTTTTTATAAGGAAACGCTAGTAAGAGAAATGAGAACCAAATGCATTTTGCGTTTTTCTCTCTACGTAGAAGAGTGAGTCAGTTCACTGAGGCTGCTTACGAATGAAAAACACAAAAAGACAATCATTCCTGTTGAGTAGTTTCTCAGCATCTCATTCAGGCTCTGACACTGAGAAGGTAAACTGACCGATGTTTGCTGAATGAGGGGTGGTGAAGAGCAAGCAGCAGTTCTTGTGCACATGGTGTCAATGGGACAGACAATAAACTCTGACCTTTAAATCCAAAGAAAATTATCAATGGAAAAAAAAGGATATTTTTAAATGAATGCTGCACTAGAGGCTCACAGATGAGTTTAGTTTACTTCTAAAATACAAAGGAAAGATGGCAGTGCAGGCACCCAGTTCATAAAAAGAACCAGACCTTTCTGTATTACGTGGAAAAATGTCGAGTCGATGTGGGAAACACACACGCTAATTTATTATCTTAAATCACAAAAACTATGCATTCTTGTTAGCACTAAGCCTTAATGAAATCGTGTTAAGATATCTGATTTGTCTCCCTTAGTCGGCAGTTGCTGAAGGGCAATGAACAGATAATGTAACCTTTTCTGTTCTCGCCAGACTTGTTGGGCGTCAGTCAAACAAAACCCTCTGGGGCTAGAGCCACACCTGCGGAAGCCAGGGCCAAGCTCCCTTGGCTCGGGACACAGGGGTGGGCAGGACAGGAAGCCAGCACCTGTCCTGCCCCCACATCCCTGAGCCCGAGGATTAAACACACATCCACCCTGCGGTATGACAGAGTAACTGTAAAAGGGCATTGTCACAGGATCAATGTTTTCTGGTTTAAAAATAAACATCAGTATTTATTCAGCAGCAGCAGACTATTCATATTACCCCACCATACTGTTTTATTCAACTGACATCTTTTAATCAAAGCAATCCATATCATGGCAACATTCCCAGGTATCATAATTCCAAGTATTTATGGCAAGTGAGATGATAATAGCTTTATTTCTGTTGCGAGTTCTTTCTTTCTTCCCTCCTGATTGGGTTTTCTAATGAGTTATTTCCATTAAGAACACCTAAAATCATTATAGTCATTGAGACGACTGCTCACCCACCTCTACCAGCGTCACTTTTAACTATTACACACAACTGTTTATGTGTGTTCATGTCTTCTAAGTTTTCCAAAATACCTCTGTAAGGACAATAAAAGTGAAATCTTTGCTTTTCATGGTGGGGTTACAGTGAACAGAGGGAGGTCGGGTCTGCCGACTTGGGGGTGGGGGACCTTGTGCACCCTGACGTTCCTGGAGGCCGAGTTTCATGTGCACCAGGTATGCTGCTGACGAAGATTCAGACGCAGGAGGAAGTGGGTTAGTGAATTTATCTTGCTGGGGGTGCACTTCCACAGCCTCCCCGGCCTGCCTGTCAGCTGATGCGCTTTAGTGGGGTCTGCTGTGGCGGCCCCCCCTTCGGTGATTTCCCGGAGGGGTCTGGGACCAGCGGCTGTGTGGCTGTAAGCCCCAGCAGGCCCCTTCTGTGATGCCGGTTTTTAATGCTGGTTTTTGCTTCACGTTTCACTTACAAGTTATGTAAAGCCTCCACAGAAGGCCTCATCATCACCTTGTGAGACAGACTAGTCATTTTCTTTCTCAAGCCCCCAAATTCATTCCCCAGGAGCATCACGCAGCAATCTTCAGGCAATGAGAAAATGGAAAATGCATGTTTCTTCACTGTCTGAAGTGTCTTTAGTTTCCAAAAGAAAAATAAAGCAGCATCTGAATGAGAGTCGTGACTCCGTTTGCTTTGTATGTAAAACCAACTGCAGAAGGGATGAAGGCAAACACAGACGAGGTGTCTGAAGGGCCCACGTTGCCGAGATGGGCCCCCGCTAATTCACCGAGGCCTTTCTTACCACCCCTCTGAGGGGTTTTTGAAGCTGAAACAGTGTCTTAGAGACTTAGGCCCTCGCAGGAGGCTTCCCAGAGACTAACTTCGTTCCAAACTAGAGGTTCTAAGAAGTTGTCCCATTTAACCTCCTGGAGGCTTCATTTCCTCTTGGGCAAAACAGAACCCTTGCTCCCCAATGTATCACAGTTGTCATGAGGATTGAGTCAATGAAGGAGCACAGAGGAAATGCTCTGCACGGGGTGGCGAGGGCATCCTAACAACAGCGACTTTCCTTGCAAGGTTACTATCAGAGAAGCTCTGAAGAAGGCTTTTAAAAAACAAGAGTTTTCTCCAAATCCAACTAGGCTGGGAACTCTGAGGGATCCCACTTCTCATGGGGCACAGGGGGTCCCGAGTACCTTTTCTGGTCTTGTGGGACCTGCTCGCCCAGCTGGAGTCATCACTCCAACAGTGTGGCGGACCTCCTGAACACAACCCCATTCCTGCTCACATCTCAGCACCAGGGACTGCCACCCAAGGTTCACTGAGCAAGGTCTCCAGAAAGGGAACTCTGGCGAGTGAATGACTTACTTAGGGCTCCTCCTGCTCCAGCCCCACAGCCTCAACAGGAAGGGGCCATGAAACAAGCTGCTCCCGCCCCAGGGCCCCAGCGAGACGCGAATCAGTGAACTGCCATCACTCACAGGGGGTGCAGTGGCCTCTCCACCTGCCAGTGCTGATGTTACTCAAGTGTTCAAGGTGACTTTCAAGTCCACATCCACCTCTCTCGGTATTTTTTTTACCAACAATTTCACAAACTGTAAACAAAAACTTGTAAATGAGCCAGTTCTTTAGAAAAGGAACTGAAAATGATAAACGGCATTCTATATTGGCGTGGATCCTGAGTTTGCAAATATATTTTTGTGTGCAAAAAAAAAATAGACACCATTTGAAAAATGTTAAGCTACTTACATATGGTATATATGCTACACACACACAGCTTGTTTGCAAATTAATTTGAAAGGCTATTTAGCTGTGAGCTATCACTGCCTTCAGTTATATCTGACTCAACACAGCCTGCGAGTCCAATAGCGATACTTTCCAATAGCAATTCTCTTCCTGGGATTCATTTGAAAGCGTTTAGGTTTTCACGGATCACTGGAGGTTCTTCATTTTTTCCCCCTTCTGTGTTATATAGGTATAAGCTGTCTCTCTAGGCATAAACTGTCCACTGGTAAAAATCAATTTTGATTTTATCAGTATTTATTACTGCTGCTGCCAGCAGTTTAGAAGACTAGAGAGAAGGAAAACATGCAAACTAGGAGGGAAAAAAAAAAAAAATTAAAGCCAGGTCCTCATGCCTACAAACAACACAGCCTGCTGATTTTTAAGAGGTATTCCCTATGGTGCCAAGGGAGCCTAAATTATCAATTATCAATCAATAAAAATTTATAGGACTCTTTTACTGCTTGTAATCTCTTTTGTATCTGTGAGCTCGGGGGTGGGTATTTCTAAACCAGGGAGGGTACTGCCCTCACAGGTGCCTATGAGCAGTAACTAGGGCTGCAGGCACTGGAGCAGCCTGACTGTGCCCGCCCAGCCTCCCTTCCCAGCCGACACTCCAACCAGCTTCAACCTAGCTTGTTCCAAGCCAGTTTATTCCAATGACTTGACTCTCACCAGCTCAGGACAGAATAGTCTACGGGCAGGACCACCATCTACCTGCCTCACCCTCAATTTCCAGAAAAGACACCCAAAATCTGCACACTCTTCCAGGCTCAAGATCTTGAGTGTCCCTGGCTCTTAAAATAATGAACCAGAGCGGTAGCTGACCACGGTCAATGACATGAGGTCCGGTCTTCCCATCACTACCTTCTCTCCCTGGTGGGGGTTCCCTTCTTCCACTCAATCAGAAAGTTCAACAAACTAACAGGTGTTCACCAAGTCCTAACCCCTAAAACAGCCAAGAGGTTTAATAAGATGACTAGTTAGAAGAGACAACCTTGGATTTTAAATTTTGATTTTTAGGTACACACAAATAGCCCACATCCTCTGAGACGTGGATTTCCTTTTTCTAGATGTACACAAAATACCAAGTCATTTTCAAATATCTGAATCACAGGCGCCCCAGGCACTCTTTTTGAGAACTTAAGACACTTGATACAGGCACCAGCAAATCTGTCTCATGGGCCAGATTCCAGCAGCTGTTCTTGTGAATAAAGTTTTACTGGCACACACGGCAACCTCCTTGAAGGAAAAGTCTTCCGACTCCTGATCTAAGGAAATGGGACTGCACTACACCCACAGGCACTACTTGCGCGTGCTCAGTCACATCCAACTCTTTGAGACCCCATGGACTGTAGCCAGCCAGGCTCCTCTGTCCATGGGATTCTCCAAGCAAGAAATTGGAGTGGGTAGCCATTTCCTCCTCCAGGGGATCTCCCTGACCCAAGGACTGAACCCGCATCTCTGGCGGCTTCCTGCATTGGCAGGTAGGCTCTTTACCGCTGAGACACCTGGGAAGTCCCAGGCATGATGTGAGGCCCTCCGAAGCACTGCCCTTTCAAGGCCAGGAGGTGCAGCAGGTTTATCACACAAAGATTAACCTGCTGCAACTGCTACACTTAACAGAAGCTGGCAGAATGCACACACTTCCCTGCTCAGTCTTCTCACCCCTTTTCTTAAGTATCTGGATCCACACGGAATGGACACTGGAGACTAACTTATAACTGCTGGCAGGGATTCCACAGCTTCATGCAACGGGTCTGTGGTTGGGAACTAGGTCTGTTCAATGTTCACCAAGAGTGCTCAGCATGTAAACATATGTATTTCTCATCCATAGGGTCATTTTTCTTTTTAGGTAGGGGTCATTTTTAAATCAACCTCCCAATGACAAAATAATAA
This sequence comes from Bubalus kerabau, assembly GCF_029407905.1. Classification (NCBI taxonomy): domain Eukaryota; kingdom Metazoa; phylum Chordata; class Mammalia; order Artiodactyla; family Bovidae; genus Bubalus; species Bubalus kerabau. The sequence continues at coordinate 58,529,726 of NC_073636.1, forward strand.
TGATAAAAATAGTAAGTACCCCCAACCCACTTAGCAAAAGTGACAAAATGACAAAAGATCTCTTAATTTGGGGGCTTTATTTTTTTTTTTTTCTTTTTAAGATGCTACATAGTCAAACAGAATTGGATTGGTCTTTTACGGCATAAAATTAATTCACAGTCAAGCTCTCCATCACTACTTGACGGCTCATCCAAAGTTCCTCTCGAAGCCCCTCCCGCACCACCCCCCACGCCCCGGCCCCGCCTAGCTGGCTCCCTCTCCCCGGCCCTCTGCTGCCTGCCTCTCTCGCCCTGATTCCAAGTCCGGGCTGCCTGGGAAGGTCAGGACCACACTGGGGCATGGGTGCTGAGTGTGGGTGGTGCTGAGGAGCAGAGAAAGACAGCACAGGGACCGGCTACCCTATCCCCCAGACAGTGGCCTCGAGCTGACCGCCGCCACTGAGAGTCCTCTCCCCACGGTGCCTATTACTTATCTACACAGAAAACATTTCCTGGCAGTTGTTCTCCAACGTTCCCACGAGCACACCTCCGTGTGTGTGTGCGCGCGTGCATGCGTGCACACAGCCCTGAACCTTTGGCAGCAACGCCAGCTTCACTCCATGGTGTTAGGTAGCACAGGTGGGTTTTAGGCCACAGAATTAATTATAATCTTGTGACAGAAGACATGAGATGAAATACATTATATAAGTTAAATATGCATTAAACATCTCTGAATAATAATTCAATCTCACTACATGAACCAATAGTTATCTAGCTTGGTCCCTTGAAGAGAACAGCATTCAATGACTTTGACTTCCAGAGCGTCGGGTCAATCAGCAACACACACTCCCCACTGCTGCTGAGCACAGCCGATGCTGCCACAGCGCCGTTCTTGGTGCCCTCAGGCCCTGCTCATCAGTCCCCAGGAACTGATGGCCGGGGTGGGCGTGGAGAGGCTGCCCGCAGTGAGTGAGTGGCACGGGGAAGGACATCGACAGGGTGGGCTCCAGCTTCCCAGAGGCCAGCACCAACAGACAGGGAAGAGTGTCATGTTTGCAGAGAGGAAATCCAGCAACGTGGACCAAGGCTATGGACGCTTAAAATGACATTTACAACATGCCATTACCATTTAATCATGGTTTCCCTTGTCATTAATAAGGTTCACTCTTTGCCCCAATCATTTACTATGCATTTTAAACTTTCTAAAAGATTGTTATATTATGTTCTATTTGTGTGTGTGTGTGCATGTGTGCACGCAGGCGCACACAAGCAGGGAGGGGTAATTTAAAGGCAAGACCTGTGAGATGTCATCATACATTAATTTCTCTTTACACATGGTTATGATAAATTTAAATCCCACACTATGGCGGACCCATCAATCCAATCCCCGGCTCGCATGCTGCCTACAAGGCGATCTTCCCTATGATCACGCCAACGATGAAGAAGAGGACGACGAGCGCCAGCAGCCGGGTGCTCAGGCCCTCCTCCTTCCCAGCCACGGCTGACGCGGGAGCGGGGCTGTTGCTCTGTGCTGTCTTCCTCATCCGAAGGCCATCTTCCTCCTGGGGAGCAAAGACACATTTCAAAGACAGTCCAAGGCACCAGAAGCGGAAGGCAGCTGTACAGCTTAGCAGAGGTTTGGAGGGGGGGGGGGTGCAGGGAGTTACGCCCAGACTCCATCACACGATATGGTCCCCACCTCCTCATTTTGCAAATGGAGAAACAGCCTACAGAGAAAAGACTGGCTTGAGGTCCCTCTTCCTCCATGCATCCACCACAGTCTGCTGGTCCCTTTGTCTAAGGCAGGGCACTAATGTGGTTCTCTGAGATTTATAGAAAAAAGTTCTTCACAGAAAAGAATCCCAAGAAATGACCAAGTAGGGGACCTGGATGCTTTTAAATGTAGAGCTCCATGGTTGATACTTGGTGAGTTACATGGAGACTGCTGGACTGAAAATGGGATGTCTGTAATATCAAAGTATAACTGAACTGCATAACACATCTCAAATATTTTCTACTTAATGCATGGAATTTCTACCAAAGAAGAAACAATCTTTTTCCTACATATGAAGATAACTTGGCCACATTTTCCCCACCTACACAGACCTGTGAGAATTGACACTTTTCCTTTCTTCACAATCCCAAATAGGGCACGCATCAAGGCCTTCCTGTTCTAATTACCCTCAATCCATCCCTGACACCCTCCACAACAGCTGCACTTTCTTTTCTTCTCCTTCAGTTCGTTCACACTCATCAAGTGTCTGATAGATCTGACGACAAGAGGCAGCCAGCCCCTTGAGCCCACCTCCCATGACACTCAAGGCCACGTCTGTGGGATTATCAGTATCTGTGGCTATGTCTCCCTGGCTACTCTGGGGCTTATCTTAAGGGCAGGGACCACCCATGTCTGTATCCCACAGTGCTGGGCACACAGGAGGGTCTTAGGAAATGTGTGGCCAAATGAAAGTATGAAAGAACACAAAACAAGAAATCCTTGTTTTGCAAGATAAAGAATCTTCTAATGTCAAGACTGGTCTGATAATATTTTAAAGACACTTTGCTTGTGGGGTATGGCCAATATTGCTGTGTGCTGATAAATGACTGGTGCTATTCGATTAACTTCAAAAAAAAAAAAAAAAAATGGGCACAGCAAAATACAGCATTTATTTTATTGGGTTTATATAGAAGCTATTTCCACCTATTTATCACTTTAAATGGCACAGAAGAGAAATACATTCAAGAAGAAGCTTTAGGCGTATCTTAGACTTTTAGCCAAAAGTAGAGTGTCAGCTTCATAATTTACTCCATACTAACAGCAGTCACTGAATGAGGCAAATCATGATTACTGCAGAGAAAGACGAGGATGCCACTTCCTAAACCCCGCTGGCCCTGCTGTGTCTCCTACCTCATCAGAGTAAGAGAAGGAAGAGTCACCTGCAGTGAATTTATGGTGTGTACCTGGTGCTATGCAGTCAGAGAGTGACAATCTATGGTGGCTGGGGACATGATCAAGATGAAAAGAACAGATCGGCCTCAAGACTTAAGCTGCAACAAAAGATCCTACAATCAGATGTTCAGAAACACTCTCTTTAATCCTGTGTATGAAAGGCATACGTTCAACACTGGAAGGGGCCTTAACAGGGTTTTGCAAACACAGGCCAGAAGCCGCTGTGACGGACAAAGTTACACAGCGCGTCCAAGTCTGGCTGGTCACTTCCACACTACCGCAGGCCTCCAAAGCCAAGAGTAGCACACCTGCCTTGCTCCAGCACCAGTGCAACCTCACCCCCCAAGGCCAGGGCCACCCTCCAAAGCCAGGGCCACTCGCCAGGTCTAGGGCCACAAGCTGGAGCCCCTGGTTCTCTGTAATCTCCCCCATGGATGTGACAGCATCCCAGCTCCAGTCTCCTGACCATACTGATAGAGGATGAGACCCTACTGCTGGACCTATTTAGGATACTAAAAAATCAGAATGATGATTGCCTTGAAACAGAATACAGGTCAGTCTTTACTCTCTTCAAAAAGATTCTCATCCAATGGGGATGGAACAGGGGCTTGAAAATGTGAATTCAAGATAACCATTGTTGTTTTTTTAATTTCACTTTACACTAATGGATTTCTTGTTTGTCTGCTGTCTTTTTATGAGGGGACAAGAGTTTAAATAGTTGAAAAACTACTGCTCAAGGGACAATGGTTCTTAATTTGGGATGCATGTGGGCGTGTGTCCAAGGATTGTTTTGAGAACCTTAGGAAAGGTACAGAAACTTCAGCCTGGAGGAAAAACATGCAAATACAAGACAACTCCACAAATTCGGTGTTCAACCTCCTCACCCAAGACCATGGTAGCAAAGCCCCCATTTCCTGGAGACGATCAGGAAACAAACTGTCATTACCTTGAACTGCTTGTTCTCCTCCCGCAGCCTCTGGACTTCGCTCTGCAGCCTCTTACACTCTTCCATCACCTTCTTAACTTCAGTGTCATCCAAGGAGGAACTCAGAGCTTTAGACACCGTTGGTGTTTCTGTCTTTGATGCAGTTGTGGGTATAATTTTATTTATTTCTACATCATGCTGTTCAGAAATAAATGAAAGCCCAAGTGTCACCAACCACGTATTAAAGGACTTCTTCATGCAAAGTAAAGTAGTTCTCAGCAGACACCACCCAAGGTAGCGTTTCATCCAAACTGTACAATGTCACATTTACTTTTAAAACGGATCACTTTATCACCTAGTATCTTCATAATCTAAAACTGAGCTCCAGAAATTATGGATGAGGGCAAATATTGAAGTCTGGCTGAGACTAATACTTCAAAGAAAGAGAAAAGGGCCCGTGCGCACTGCACTATCAAATTCCTGCCATGAAAAATCAGCAGAGCATAGCTGTGCAAGCTCAGGAATCATCAACCACAAATTACCATCACTACAAAGACGCGAACATCCCCCAGACTGGCTGGGCGGGAGCAGACGGCCAGAGGGGACGTGACCCACAGGGTGATCTGTCTCCTGAACTTAGACAACTGCAGAGACGGGATGAAGGTGCAACAAATTCAGTGTCGATGGTATTTCAGCCTGGGGAGGCAATGTGTTCCTCACTTCCCCAGCCACGACTGTTCTGTGACCCCCTCTGGAGACCCACTGGGGATGAGTGAGTACATGGGGGCAGGGGAAGCACGGAAGCCCTCGGGGGTCCATGCGGCAAACGGAGAACAGTGAGCTCTACCCTTAGTCTCCCAGGGGAGAGGAGTGAGGCCCTGGCAGGCAAGACCTCAACACACAGAGCTAACCTCCAAGTGCACAGCTGGGGCCAGAATACAGTCCTCAACTATACACAACTAACAGAACATGCTGTGGCAAGAGGGAAGGGAAAAAGGAAAGACGACCACCACTCTTTCAAAGAAACGGGATAGTGATGGTGGTCAATTAGTGAGCCGGAAAAAAATGCTAAGTAGTTCTGACACAAAGCATCAGCATTCCTGGAGATCGTTATGGATAACGTTGAGAGCTTCAACATTTCTATTCCCACCACCAGCTATTAACAGCCAGGGTGGTTTAATATTCTGCATGGGTTTTAAACTGTGTTAACACAGTTTAAGTTTTTTGACTAGGGTGAAGGGAGGTCCATGCCAACCAGGCTCATGCTTTGGTTTCACAGAGAAAAGTGAGCCAGCAGCTGGGAGGGAGTCACTTCTTACCCTCAGTGCTCAGGCAGCAAAGGGGGTGATTCTCAACGGGAACTGACTCTGCCTCAGGAAGGGCATACCGGGCGACATCCGGAGACACTTCAGGTTGTCACGACCGGGGATGCTACTGGGGTGAGGTCAAGGGTGCCGCAGCACACCCTGCAAGGCACAGGACAGTCCCACAGCGAAGGGCTCCTGGCCCGAAAGTCGGCAGGGCTGAGGGTGAGAAATCCTCATCTAAAAGCACATTTTGACTGAAGAGAATCTGGGGTTCAAGAGGTAGACAGTTGGTGCTCAATGCAGACAGGGAAGCCTGCAGACAGCACTGAACAAGAGGAGCTGAGCGCTCACCACCGCCTGTTCATCAAGCACCAGGATAAATGGCAAATTATTCCGTTTTTGTCTTTCCCACTGTTAAATATTACAGCAACCTAGAACTTTGCCCAAGTCAAAGAAGCTCTTCGGACTTTATGACATTTCAACAGGTTGTGCTTTTCAAAGGCAAAAAAATGTTTCAATGAGTTCTTTCTGTGAATCTTCCAAAGGCAGATTTCACAAAGGCCCACTTATTTGTTGACTTCAGCTTATTTTTCTCTTCATACATCAGAAGAAGGAAAATAATTTGCCAACTTAAATCTTGGTTTTGCAGGAGATGGTATGCAAATAAGTATCAGCTTGCAACATTCAATTATTGTTAACTATAAACATACTTACTGGTTTATCATTTTCTGCTGGCAATTCAAACACACATCTAAGTTTTGAATCCATAAGGTCTTCCGGTTTTGCCTCCTTCCACTAAAACAATTTAAATTCAATAATCAGGATATTATAAAGCTGCTAGAAGAATGATTTTCTTCTTATAACTGACAATTTCAGAAAAATACGCTTAATGAGAAAGCCCTGATGTACATCAAATAAAGAACTTAAGTCTGCTGAGATTTCAATATTTTTAACGTGACAAGATTAAATACACCAGCTCCCCTGAATATTGATTATTCTTCACCAGCCCCAGTAATGCTGCCTGACTCCTCTGTGTCCACCAACGCTCCTTGTTGCCAGGCTGTGAAAAGCACACAGGACAGAGAAGACCACCACTGGACCCAGAGGAATCTTCTAGCCTGCATCTGGATGGCCTAAGGACATCTGGGCTCTCCTTAAGAAAATACAGCTTACTTCGCAGGGCATGTCTTTCTAAGCGGAAGCCCATACTACTTGGAGGTGCTTTTAGAACACTGCCAACTACCAGCAGGGCACGGGAATGGGAAGGCCACATTCTGTGACCCCTACTGTCTGGGCTGACCCCCACTCCCTCAGCCTGCTGGTAGGAACATGTTCCTGACTAAATCCATGTTCTGGGAGGAGGCACTCCTGGCTTACTGCTCCTCGTTTTGGCAGAGGAGAACAGGAATCCCAGATGTTCTGAGAATTATAGAGTAAACCAGCACAGCAAGAAGGTGATACAGCAAAGGAACGAATTCCCCCACCATGACCCCAGAACCATGCAGGAGGCAGAGAGCAACAGGTACCAAAAGTCAAAAATGGGAAATAATCTGTGTCAAGCAGAACAGGAACGCCCAAGTAAGCCATGGTGGGCACAGTCATGGAACAGTGTGCCATTCAAGGGATACTGAAGAGTGTTTAATTACATGGGGAAAATTCACAGGATATAAATGAAGAAACTGCAAGCAGTCTTTTAAGTCTGCTCCTCTGCGCGCACACACACACGTGTGCACAAATACATGCGCGTGTGTGTGCGTACCGTAAGACCACTCCTCTGCGTGCGCGCACACACGTGTGCACAGATACACGCATGTGTGTGCACGTACCATAAGACTGCTCCTCTGCGCGTACACACACATGCGCACAGATACATGCACGTGTGTGCGCGTACCGTAAGACCTTCGGGCAAGGGTCATCTCAGGGTGCTGGAAGTTGCCGTGTGAAAGCCTGCTGGCAGGCAGGCAGTCCAGTGATCTTCGAGGATCTGACTGCTCTGCGTATCACAGACCACCCCTTACCCACCGGGGCAGACGTGCTCTGCACTGGACAGAGGTGGCAGTCACCACCCTAACCACGTAATCAGACCTGGTGTCACCGAAGGAGGGACATGATGCACACAGGACACTACCTTGCAAAAACCCAAAAATACCGAACCTGAATTTAGTCACGAGGGAATCATCTGATAAAGCCAGAATGTGGGACATTCTACAAGGCACCTGGTCTGGACTGTAAACAGGATGAGTGTGCACTAGTAGAACACCAACGAAAGGCCATCTCTTGAACTAGGAAATGCTAATATGCGCTTCTCTCTTAAACACATTATTGAATTCATGTTAAGCCTCTTGGCCACGAGTGACAGGACACTCAACAGAACTGAGTCTATGAAAGAGCCTGCCCTTGCTACAATGCATTCAGGGATGGTGAAGTTTCATGAACAGTGCACCTTACAGTTAGGAAACAGCAAAAAATAAAGTTTAGGACAGAGAAGAAGCAAACGTGGCAAACTGTTAAAAGGTGAATCTTAGTAAAGGTTAGAAGAATAGGCACTACTGTTTTTTCAACTTTCAGTACATCAAAAATATGAAGAATAACATTTTAAAGTAAAGAAAAACCACCAGGCTCTCACTAACAGTGGTTGGGTCTAGTATAAACAAACTACAGGTCACATAGTTTTATTTTTGCTTGTTTGTATGTATCCCAGATTTCCAACAAAGTACATTTCATTTTTTAATTGTTATGAACATTATCACGAAAGAAAGTAAAATTCACTTTTATTGTACACTGAGGCCTGGCCTATAGCAGCACTCATATAAGACAGCTGCCAGACACTGCCTCGTGCTCTACACACAGCACATTTAGTCCCACAACAGCCCTGGGAACTAGGTTTTTTCCCCCGTTTTACACATGACCAAACCCTCAAGAAAGTTAATGAAAACTGCCCAAGGCCACAATGTTAGTAAAAGGCAGAGTCAGCTTCACACCCAAGACACCCAAGGCCATGCTCTTTTACCAAGCCATGCAGCGAAGCCAAACAGAACATATTCTTGGAGAGTCCACGTGGTGCATTTGCCATACATTTTTTTGATCACACAAGGTAACTTGAAGTGACACACCATGTTCCAGGAAGTGAAAGCAGTGAATGTACCCATAATTATTTCTATGAGAAGGAATGTTAACACAAAGCCTATGATCACTGGTCTCTGTGAAACCTCAAATGTCTCATTTACCCCTCACTTCCTGCCCAGGAGTTACACGGAGTTAAGCATGAAGGTGGTCAGCTATGCTTTTCTAAAACTCAAAGAAATGGCTGTGTGGTCACACAGGGGCCTGAAGGTAGGATGTGCATGAAACAGTACTTCAAATAAAACTCTGAAAGAGAAAAAAAAATAACATAGTGTGAATCCTAGCTAACTCGAATTTGTAGGCATTCCTCGGACAACGCCAGTCTCTAAGTTTCACTTGATGATCTGGAAAGTGGTGAAAATGTTGAGGCAGTCCTGCCCTTCTTTTCCAAACTGTGAGGACTAGACAGTCTGCCCTCCCTGGGCTGTGGATATTAGGGGTCTATCAGTATACTGAGACTCTCGCAGCACCAGGATGCCTGCTGATTGATTCATGTGTGTAAAAAGCTGGGGGTAGAACTGCCATTATAATCATCTTCTAGAAAAATCAATACAGGGGACTGGCTGTGGGGCTCTGTCCCCATGGCGACCAAAGTCCGTGGACGCTCAAGTCCTTCATAGAAGATGCTGCCGCTGCCAGCACTTCACACCCACAGAGCAGAACCCAAAGCAATGGAGGCCCAACTATAAGGTATCAACTACTTATTTTATGAAAATGAAGTCAACTTATTTTTACCAAAATGAAAAGATGGAGTTGAACACGTATTTAAGGGGAGGGGGGTGGAAAAATTGAAGGAATCTGGGGGTGGGGGCAGGGATACAACAATAAAAACACAAAGAATGGCACTTACTAGAACCAAGCAGGGTGAAAAAAGCCTAAAGGGTTGAAGGATATTTAGTATTCAACTCTCCCCCATCCCTCTAGATTCTGGGGGATCGGGAAGAAGAGGCAGAAAGCGTTTTCTAGAATAAAAATTGCCCTTATCTGTAGGGGGAGGGAAGGGGGTGAAGGTAGAGAATCCTTAGACCATTCAAGACACAACCCACCAGAACAAGGAACTGCTGAAGGAAACCAGAAAAGTCAGAAACCAGAAAAGTCAGAAGAGTGTTCTAAAAGTTACATAAAATGTTAAAATCAAAGTTCTAGAAACCCATAAAGGCAGTCAAAGTACAAACCTCCTGAAAAGCACCATTCCCCTTTAAAAATAATTTTGACATTTTTTGAAATGCATGCACCCACAATTCTGCACCTATTTTTTTTTTTTTTAATTACTGGAGAAAAAAAAAAAGCATTCAGTACTTACTACTGCTTCCATATCAGAAGTGTCAGTTGGAGCAAACATAGACTGAACCATAAACTTGTGTTTACTTTTCTCATTGGGATCATAATCGAAAGGCTGTAACATCACTGAGAAAGAAAATATTTCATTAGGAGGGTCAGAGCTTGGTTACCGGCAACCATTTGTTACATTAATACTTGCACTTTGGTGGTAAAGCAGTTCACCAGGATGTTCTTCTCTGAGCCTCATGAAGCCCCTGGTGAAGTAAGCACTTCAAGATGAGCAGCCTCTTCCCCACCCTGCGGGTCTCAGACCTGAGGTCATGGACATGAAGGGACCTGCCCGAGGTCAAACAGCAGGCAGTGGCAGAGCCGGGACCGGGGCTTAGGACCCAGGTCTTCAGACTCGCAGCCCCTGATCTGCCACCACGGCACACCTGACCCAACAACTGCCACAGGCCTTCCATCCAGGTCAACCAGATACAGACATCTGTACCTGTTCTGCTCAGGAAAGCACCCGCCAACGATCTCCTCAAGAACTAAGGACGGTCCACATCTGAGGAGCAGTTCAGGCGTCTCTCTGTGCTATTCTCCATGTCAAGATCGTCATGGTCACACTTCAAATACAATTTTGCCAAGGATGTTAGAGAATTTTTACAACCCACACCCTCACAGCATGGAGAAGACCCCATCAGCTTTCACAACCTTTCTCCCAAGAACCTAGAGGACTCTCCCTTGCAGGCTCCCCGGACCGAGCACATCCACAGAAGGAGGGGCTGTCCTATTCTGGCCAGCCTCCCCGGGACCTGCCACCCTACCCCGCTGAATGACGGCTGCTTTACAACATGAGGTTTCCTACAAGGCTTTGAGAAACCACACATCCAGTTGAGCTCCTTGAAACCTAACTTGCTCACACGCAGGGAAAGCCTGTTGTAGCCCTGATGAGTGACGAGCTCCCCAGGACCGAGCGTCCCCCTGGGGCCAGAAGCTGGGCTCTGCCCTTCAGCTTTACCATCACTTCAGTTAATCCTTCAGAGGCAGGGAGTGTTGCAGAAGGTATTGTGATGCTTACTTGCAGATGGAAAAACTGAGGCACAGAAAGATTAGCCCAATACCATGACGGAGCAGTCTGACTGGAGGGCCAACGTTCAGGGCCACCAGAGGGCTGGATCTCTGTGCTGGCCACTCACCAGTGTTTTCCTGCCTTTGAGTTCACTGAGAACTTCCTGGGTTCTTAAAGCCTCACAGTCATCCACCCCTGCAGCAAACAACCAGCCCTGCCCTAAGCCTGGCTTATAAAGGAATCCGGGACACAACAAAGGGAGGGACCTGCTCAAGGTCACCACTCTGGGAAGCAGCAAAACATGCTGTTCAGCACCCCTTTTGCCACACTGGATTCTCTGACACAGGTGGGGTCACATCCCCAGATCCCCCATCACGGATCTTACACGTGATGAGGAGGAGGAACACAAACATCCCTCTCTGTCTTGGAGGTGCACGGGTCCTTTCTCTCTTGGGGACAGAGAAAGTTTATCAATAAAATACATTCAATCTGAGGATCTGATATTCAAAGTGAAACCATCAGCAGAGAGAACAAAAGGTCATTTAAAACAGGCACAGGGCCACTCCACTTGAAATTTTATTCTTGCAGGTGTAAAGGCATGGCTCTATCCTGGAGAAGCAGTCCTTGCTGGTGGCCTGGGACCTGGAATGGAGACAAGTCTGCTGCTAGCATCACTGAGCTAGCAGGAGCTCTCCCGGAGCATTGCTACACACTGGGGCTTGACATTTAACCCCAGGGACAAATGGCCAGACTAGCAGGTCAACACCACAGACTTTTATTCTGAAAGCTGAATTTCCATTGCATTTTTTCCACCTCTAAGATTGCAGTAAAGATGTATGTGATAAAGAAGCCACTATCTTCACATGCACTGTGATCCTGCCTGGACAGGGAATGTCAGCTTTACTGGAGTTGGGTCACAGTCTTCCAACTACTATCAGATTAATGTTCATTTAAAAAAATTGAAGTGAATTAGGTTTTGAGAATTTCAGCTCTCACCTAGCTGTGGCAAAATCACGCTCTAGTATTTTTTTAGAATGGGAAAGAACTTAGTCTTAGACTGCATTTATATTTCAGTAGGGCACAGGTCTAGCAGAAACACTGTCTCATCCTTGAGGCTCTGCTTTCCCAGATGTGAATGGCTTCCAGTCCTCCACTATGGAGGCCTCTAAGGCTGAGCCAGGATTATCTGTAAAGATGCCCAGAAGATGAGAGCCATCAGAAGACACTGCTAATTCCCAGAGAAGTTGGCTCTTTAGCTTCAACAACACTGGGTCACACACAAAGAACAGCTGCATCCAGAGACCCTAAGACAACCCCACATAAGAGCTGTTTCCTCCCACTCTTTTCCCCTTTCCTCCAGGAGGTGCAAGCCAGAAAGAAGGGCATGTGGGTTGCAGGCTCATCCTACAGTAAACTGACTCTTCCTTTTCATCTCTCCATCTTGCACCATGCTCCTGTCCCCAGTGCCTTCACAATGTCCCAAGAGCAAAAGGAAAATAACTTTTACTGGCACCTAGTATGGACCAGGCACCAAATAAGGCATATTTTCCTTAGTTCTCCCATCAGTCTTCACAACAACCATAAAGATGGTCATGTCTTCCTTTTCTAGGTGAGAAGACAAGGCTTAGAAGGGCTAAGCAGTCTTGCTTGGGCCACATGGCCAGTATTAACTGATGGACCAGAACTCCACACTGGTTCTGTGTCCACAGTCTGACTTCCACGGCACAGGTTCTCAAAGCATTACTCGCAGACCCTGAGACATCTCCACCCCCACGTCAGGTGGTCCATAAAGTCAAAGCTGGTCCTTATGATACCAAGACATTACACGTCTTTTCCACTGCACTGCTACCCCCAGTAACGGTGGGCACAAAAGCAACAGTGGGTGAACCTGCTGGTGCCTAAGCGTGGACACCAGACGGCAGGCACTGCCATTCATGGGCAGTGTGTTTAAAAGGCCATCTCACTTAAGAATATCCTTGATGAAGCAATAAACATCACTTACTTCACTAAATCCCAACCTTGGACAGTGCATCTTGGCACTCTGCTCTATGAAAACACACATCAAGCATCTCTGCTGCCCTGGGAAAAGCACTTGTGTAACCATTCCGGGTTATGAGCTAAACTGGACACTTTCGCATGGAACCACTGACAGAAAACTATGGGCATTCACACCCAGGTATATGGCAGATATTTTCCTAAAAATGAATGAAGTGAACCGGTCACTGTAAGGAAAACAACTTGTAGCTGTTGTTGGTGATAAAATCCAGGCTTTCAAAAAACCTTAGAATCTTGGGAAACCTCTCTTGGCCACCAAGAGCTTCAGTTTCCCCAATGAGATCAGTAAGGAGAGTAACAAATGTACATTTTTGATACTGGATAATGAAATCTGTCGACAGCTGGAAGGTCTGTGTAGCTCAGGTGGCATAATACTACCAAAGCCACCAAGTGCAAGGGAAACCAAAGCATCTTGGTGAAACAAAGTTCAAACGGTTTGCTGGAACAGGGGCAGAGTCTACACTGTGCTGACGAACATGAAGAAAAGTGCTGCTCGACAAGTTCTGGCACAGCATCAAAGAAGAATACCTACAATTACAATACATATCAGTGGTAAAGGTAAAGATACAATACATATCATATTACCACTGATATGTATTGTAATTGTACGTATTTTACTTCATATACATTGTAATTGTATTTGTAATTGTATTGTATTGTACAATTGTACTGTAATTGTAGGTATTTTACTTCATATACATTCACCAAAACACACTGTAACAGAACGAAATGCAAAAGCAACTGAGAGAATCCAGAAATTAAGGAAATATGCAAAATGTATCAAATAATGCCATAATTTTTTGAAAAGTTATCTTTCACTAAAAAATGTGTGAATTGTATTTATTAAAATTGTTATGAAAGAATTAATACTTTTTAAATTTCTCAGTTTAATTTGCAATACAACAAATATTGATACAACCCACAAACCGAAAAAAAAAAAAAAAGCGTTTTTGGTCTTTAATTTCTAAGCATATACAAAAGGGGCCTTGAGACCAAAAGGTCTGAGTACCATTACTCTACATCAGGTGCCTCGCAGGCCCCTCCAGGAGGAAAATTATCTGGTTGCTAATTCAAGTGAAGGCACTGGTGGCTTCCTACAGTCCCCTCTTGGGAGAATGTGCCATTTAAAAGAGAAAGCAGTTCACACAAACCAAGTTTCCGCCCCACGTGCACACAGCTGCACACACACCTGTCCCTGAGAGGAGGAGACTAGGGCGCCCCATGCTCGGCTAACCAAACCACCTTGCTGCAGCGTGCTCCCCTCTGCAGGTGTCGCTGTCTGATACCCCTGTCACCCTCAGAACTCACAGATGTCATCAGCCCACCTCCAGGCCTAGAGTGCACTGCCCGCCAAGTTGCCGTGTGCAGAGTTAGAAGGACCTCACGAAGACAGAACTTACACGGAGACCTCCGAGCTCATGAGAACACAAGCACACAAAGAAGTGGGTACTGTGGCAACTAGCCCACCTTACAGGAGCACTGGAGACAGCAGAGGGGGCGGTCACATACCCTCTGTAAAAGGCACGGACTCAAAACACGGAAGCACAGATGCCCAGCTCACCCTAAGGCTGGAGAGGAGAAAACTTCCAACTGAGTGAAAACGATGACCACCGGTGAACTTCAGGAAGCTCAGGGTGTGAGATGGGTGCTTGGCCCCTCCCTCTCTGCAGCGACGCTCCCTCTGCCTAGAGCAGCAGGTGGAAAACAAGATGTTTGCCACCCACCAGCTCTTCTTTTCTGTGGGCTCCCCGATCAGCGATCAAGAGTGAGGAGGTCAGGTGGCACCCAGACTTCCTGAAACTTCATGAAGGCTCCTAGGCTTCAGCATCTGCATTGTGCTGCCCCCAACTCATGCCCCAAAGCCTGTATTTCTCAGCTGCTATCATCTCATGTCAAGTTCAATTTGCTAGACCCTACTAGCTGGGACTTTACGAGAACATGACAGAATAAACGTTAATCGTTTGTTCTTGCAGCTCCATACATGCAAATTGTGACAGAAATTATATACTTTTTTCCATGACAGGCTATAAAAGAGCTTCCCATTAACTTAATTTATTTCACTTGAATTCCAGAGACACTGATAAAATCCTCTTAAATGAACCATCTATCCTACTTTTTAAAATGTATCGCTGATACTACATTAAAAAGAGGCCCGTTACCAGGAGACGGCCTGGAGACCAGGTCACCACTCACCAGCATTAATGCTTTGTGATACACTGTCAGCTGAATGCAGGTTGCAAAAGTGGGATCCTGTTAGGAAAGGGCCTTCACAGTCATAAAACACTGGATCAATAAGATCGGACTTTCTTCAGAAGACATGCAGAATATACACTACTTAACACACACAAACGCACATACCTCGGAGAAATGACTTGATTAAATGCTGCATAAAAGCTTATGAGAACCCGAGCAAGTCACAGATCACTTTCATCTGCATTTAACGGCAACAGAGCACACGAACAAAAGCTTAACAAGGCACCTTGGCAACTGCTTTATTATTATTTTTTAATCTCAGAATTTTATCTTTAACATGCCTCTCTCCCGTTCACATGACCACCATCTCAGTACAGGCCTCCTCCAACATCCAGGTTTCTCCTCCCAGATCTCCCACCTCCTCCCAGTATCTCTCAGAGCCCCTGTAACCCACATATTCCATCTCCCCCAAGTACCCGGCTCACCAGCTTGATAGTCCTCAAACGAAAAAAAACTATTTCCCAAGTAAAAGACAATCAATCCATGTCCACAGCCTCGTTCTCTCAGTTTCCTGATATGATCCAACAATTGTTCACGCTGCTGGTCCAACAGGTGTGCACAGGGCGCCGGCCACGCCCACACCCCCAGGTGTTCTCCACGTCGCCTCTTACCACGTTGGCCTTAGGCGGCTGGCACATCCCTCGTGGTCCACCTGCCCTACTCACGTCTCAGTATGCCATACCTTCTCGGGCTTTCTCTGACTCTGAACCTTCTACTAGTCTGACTGTCACGAGGGGGTCTCCAACTTCAGCTTGCAGCAGACCTACCTGGAGTGCATGTTAGAACACAGGTGGCAGGGTCCCACCTCCAGTTTCTGATTGCACAAGTCTGGGGTGGGGTGACCTGTTCCCAGCTGTTGCTGCTGGTGGTCCAGGAACCACGCCCGGAGAAGGTGGGCTGAAAGCACCCCTGAAGGCCGTCTCACCCTCTCGTCCTTACTGGACTTACTGTCAGCGGACACCACCCATACAGAGCTCTCCCACAGGCTCACCTTTCCCACACTCACTTTTCATCTCCTGGTTTAAGACAATGGTTTCTAAACTTCTTTTTTTTTTGGAGGCCACAATTTGCTTTTTTTTTAATTTTTGGCCTCAGCATGTGGGATCTTAGTTCCCTGACCAAGGATTGAACCCACGTCCCCTGCAGTGGTAGGGCAGAGTCTTAACCACTAGACCACCAGGGAAGTCCCGGTTTCTAAACTTCTTATCACCACTGTCCTCTCACTATCTCTTTGCTTTTATGCCTCTGTCAAACTGTCGTCTACCAAACTGCATTTACAACGTCATAATGAAGTCACTGCTCCACTTTTTTGGAAACTGATCAGAGACAAACCAGAACTCTGCCAACAGCTTACCACAATGAGGTGACAGAATTCTAGCCTAAAGCAAAGGAATCAGACATTTTAGTTAGACTAGGTGCCCTTATCAGGAATAAATTTATCGTTTCCTTCAGGATGCTCAAAATGTTGAAAACAAGACTAATTTCCTGGACTTCTGCCTATTCAGGGACCCATGGATGGAACTATGAGTCTAGTGGGTAATTAATCTTATCTACTTATAAATTAGTTGACTCGGAATTGTCTTTGTGTTCTCTAAAGGATCTTCCGGTTCAGTATAGATCATTTTAGATAACATACTCTTCAGAGTCTGATTAACTTATTTGTGCAGTGTTTACAGTACAAATGTACCCCAATACTGCTGGAAATGAGGTGCATCATATACACGCCTAAGAACATGGCTCACTCACTCCCTTTCATAAATATCTTTTAAAATGCACATCTATTTTCAAAATTCCAATGCACTTTCCTATCTCCATTAATGCTTTCTAATGGAATCCCACATAGCCTTTCCTGAGTACTCTCATGTTCTGATTATCAACTCACATTACACCTGTCTTAATCTGAACCACATGCCAGGGCCACTGTGCAGGGAGAAAGGTTTGTCCTGAGGCTGGGGTTAATTTCAGACCCATTATCTCTCCCATACTTGTCCTCTGGAGTGTTCCTGTCCAGGCCTTCACTGTGGCCACCTCTCACAGCTCTTCCCTTTCATTCTGTGATGGGCTGGACATCAGAACAGGTTAACAAAGAGTCTAAAGTAAGGGTATAAACAGTAGAGTTAAGGTTAGAAGCCCAGGTGTATCAATGCGCAGGGAGCTGCCATCAATGACAGGAACATGACTTTTGGCTGCTCCCAAGTTGGGCTTGGTTTCTGCTCCTTGGCCACACTGTAAGAGCTGACATTACTTTGTCTAAGTGAGGTGGACTGAATGTACTTGGATAAACCCTCTTGACCATGATCTTTTAAAATGGAAAGAATAAGTAAACTGTGTTAAACTCATAAAAAGTGAAACATGGGATTCTTCTTAAGAAACTTAAAAATTATAGTAAACTTTTAAAGAAACCATTAAAAGCACGATTAAGCTAAATTTTTATTGGTAATCTACTCCCCCCTCTTTTTAAAAAACCCAGAATCTCAACTGGGGAAAAAGATTAAAGACATCTTGTAAGTACGACTCTGAGTTGTTCTTATCTGAGAGTAATAAGCCTGATTCATGAAAACCATCTATAACAAGGTTTCGCTTATCAGAGACTTCCAAAGCAGACGATCACACGAAGAATGATGCTGTTAAGATGCCTGAACCCCCCAAATACAGCTCCTGCTATCAGCACTTGACAGACGGATGCCTGACTTCCTTCTCTAAGGGCAGTGGGCTTAGACTCTGGTGCTAATCACCTAAAAGCTGCCGCCCAAGGTTGGCTGGTCCAGGGCAAGCGGGCCGCTCCACTAAACTGAGTCAGCAAAATCTTAGGAGGATTAATTATCAATTGCGATCCTACCCAATTACATTAATTGACCAGTGATTCCATCCAAAAAGAGCTGCTGATATTCATTCTCTGTCCTCAGGATTTTACTGGAAGAACTCTGTGCTTTAAATGTGATTGAAGTAAGTGCTGAAAAGGGCTATATGTCAGGAATGAACATTGTTCCTGAATTCTTTGAATTTAAAATACAGATTCAGACACCAGAAGATGTGTGTCTGTTTGTCTTCAATCCACTTTCGATTCCCAGGGTACACTTAGTAAAGTGTATCTGTACCTAAATACTGGTATCTTTACCGACTCTTTCCAAGGCCCACCCCGCCAAATAGATATTTTGCATTTCTAATTTGCTTGGTACATAGGCAACCAATGTGCATAATTGAACTGCAAATGGAAGCGCGCTTGCTACTTTAGTGAAATTAGAATTCAGTGAAGGTTATAAAAATATTAAACTTAATATCATATTACAGGAAGCGTAAGTATTTTTGATGGCCCATAATTTTACCACTTCACCTGCTGTATCTGCTGGCAAACATGGTTTGGAATATTAATGGAAAACTCCCTCATTATTAAACTACAGTATTAAAAAAAAAAAACCTACAACCACTAACAGCTTACCACAAAGACATTTTCAGAAATTATCTACCTTAAAAATATTTCCCCACCAGACAGTTCAGAAAACAGATTTAATTTTGTAAAGCTAGAACAAATGGAGAGACCCCCCACTGCTTCAAACAATTCATTAATTCAGAAAGTTCTATTTTCCATGCATTTAAAATCTCTGGGGGAAAAAATCCAATCTCCTCTTCTCCAATCTCCATTTAAGTGTGCCTATTTTGCTGAGGTCCAGATTTGAATAATTCAAAACCATCTCTAGTAGATGGTGTGTGTCAAGGAGCAAGGGGTCAAAACCATGGCATTCTGGGCCAATTAATGTAAACACAAAGCACCCAGCACCCTCCCACCCACTGCACTGCCTCATCCAGCAGACAAGACCCTGATGGGGCAATCAGAAAGAGAAGAAAGGAGGACCCACCCTTATCTAAAGGGCAAAGAGAAGGACTCACTCAGAGACTCGGGTGACTAGACCCCACAACAGCCCGCTGGGAAGTCCATAAGTTTCCAGCTATGGCACTTAAAGCTCAGTTCATACCAGTTTCCAATGGTAACTTCACCACCCGAGTTTATAACACAGGGATTTGTTCTGTTTAAGGACCCCAGTACGAGACAGAAAGTGCCACTTTCTGAAGAAAATAAAACAGGTCAGAGCCAAGACTTTTGACGCAGAATGTGAGGTCCCGAGGATCAGATTAAGCTGACGGCGGAGAACAGGTTCACAGGGTACATCTTGAAAGACATCAGACAGCTAGAACGTCTCAGTCCCCCATAAAAACCCGACCTGCAAGTCTTCAAAACCGCAGTCTCTCTGGCCAGCTCCAGATACCATCCTCCTCCTCTTCTTTCTCTCCCTGCTTGCTCCCCTTCTCTAAGAATGATTTATAACCTTTCCTAATAGCTATTAGGGTTTTCAGAAATGGGGAAAGAACAACTTCCCTGTACGGTATGTTGCGACGTTCTGTGTAGACAGGGCAACACTGCTAGTTATTTTCAGTTGACCTGATGACCTCCTTTTCATATGTGAAAACCTACTAGTGACTTTTCACTATAAACAAATGCATATTACATAAAGAAGAAAAACAAAAATTTCTTGAATTGGAATTAGAAAAATTCCATAAATTAGTTAAATGAATCACACTGATGTATTTCTAAAAGTGCAATTCAGATATGTACAACCCACCTTCAATAGAAACCAGCCAATCTTTGTCAAAGTTAGTGGAAGAAAATGCAACCCCAGTCTTGTACCACACTTCCAGTTAAAATTCTGCAGCACTAGTAAAACACTCTTTGACATGAGTACCATTCCCACCATCTTACAAATGAGAAAACTAGACCCTTCAGAGGTTAGTTTTGGCCAAAGACCAGCCAACAGGCTCAACAGCAAGGCTTGGGTTTCCTCTCAGGTTTCTGCACCCAGGTCTCCTCATCTCTGAGTAGAGTGGGTGCAATCCAGCTCAGCCACGTGTGCCCATGGAAGGGAAGCTGGCCTTGAACCCTCTGCACTGCCCCCTGCTGGCGTCCTCCTCCTCCTCCCGAGGAGAGGCCCTCAGCTGAAGCTCCACGTTCTCACCAGGACGCCATCACCTGGCTGTACTGTAAGAGAACCCTTGAAAAAGTACAATGCTTTCTGCCCCAAGACACGACCGTCTAATAAACAACACAGTGGCACCTCAGCACACAAAACCCCAGCAAGCGGAGGCTGGCCTCCGGTGCCGACAGGTGAAGCTGTCCCGGAAAGGCAACGGAATCAGGCTTCACCCAGGTGCACCTCAGCACTGAGGCCAACGCACACGAAATAAAAACAAAGGAGCCCTTTCTCACGTGTGAGCATAATCTTGTCTCATTAGAAGGAAGGCCTGCAAACACAAGGACATTTTGTTATTCAACTGCTTTTTTCCCCAAGTACATGATACTCTGAGAGCCAAGGTATTTTGTTTTATATTTATTTGTAAGCGGGGCCATCCCCTGACACTGCTGAGGCAGTTGTTTTGTTCAGCCACTATGTTGTACCCGACTCTGCAACCCCATGAACTGCAGCACGCCAGGCTTCCCTGTCCTTCACCATCTCCGGGAATTTGCTCAAATTCATGTCCACTGATGCCATCTGACCATCTCGTCCTCTGTCATCCAACCATCTCGTCCTCTGTCGTCCCCTTCTCCTCCTGCCCTCAATCTTTCCCAGCATCAGGGTCTTTTCCAATGAGTCAGCTCTTCACATCAGGCGGCCAACGTACTGGAGTTGCAGCATCAGTCCTTCCAGTGAATATTCAGGGTTGATTTCCTTTAAGATTGACTGGTGTGACCTCCTTGCTGAGGCAGTTGGTGTCACCAAAGAGCCACTGGATCAGGACAGACACCTGGCTTCCACTACCAGCTCTGCCATCATCACCACGTGCCTCTGCGTGATTACCCCACCCCCCACCCCCTGAACCTTTCCTTCTTGTCTGCAAAAGGAAGGCCACAACCACGAAATCTTGGTCTTCCTTAGCAGACAATCATAAATCAAAACAAATGCCCAGGGTTAGTTATTACTTTAAAAACCACATGGGGGAGGGGTGAATCTTTCTGAAAGAGATACACTTATGCTCACCCATTCATATTTAATATCAGAAGGCACACCTACACTGTACATCTCCCTGTTGAGACTATTTTATTCAGAAAACGATGTTGCTGCCCCAAATTTACTGTGAAAACTGGGTAAGTCTCATCTCCTGATAACCGTGCTTAAATATGTCATGGGCAACGAAATCAAGAGGTAAAAAAGAAGTCAACTTTAAAAAGAGAATAAAAAACATCAATTGCCCTTGATTTCAACAGAAAAATGCAAACCACATGAATCCAAGGAATGCTGAAATGCCAATATCCTGGGTCCCCCTCCCTGACCAGTGAGCTACAGTGCAGAAGGTTTGGGGACTAGAGCCAGACAAGCAGGATCTACATCTTGGTTTTGTCACAGGCCAGCTTTGTGAGCCTGTGGCCACCGGAGTCGTTCTGGTACAAGGGGGTAACAATGCATTCCACGCTGGGCAGATAACAGAAATCACATGAGATAATATGTGTGCAGACCCAGCACAGAGGAGATCCTCAACAAGTGTTGGCTCCCACCCTCCTGATTCCTCCTGGATAATACCTGATTCGAGAGTCCGAATCAGGTCTTGCAGCCGCAGAGAGAAACACGCAGGGGGACAGCCAGTGTGGGCACACCCTAATGAGAGAACCCAGAGGATGCAGGGAACAAGAGTCTACAGAAACCATGAGATAATGAAACACCTTATATCTTTCCAAAGAGGTGAGTCATTTTCTTTCAGGTGTCAAATGAATAGCCAAATGTATCACAATCAAAATCCATCAGGAAAAAAGTCAGCCATCTAGATACCCATTTCAAATGAGGAGTAGCTTCTAATGATGCCTCAGAGCCCTTGGTGACAGTCTCCTGATATTTGAAGGATTAACACACACTCCCCCAGAGCTCCTCCACAAATACAAAAGGCACTGCTGGATCCAGAAGTCCTAATGAGCTCAAAGTTTATTCCATTTCTAAAATACATTTAAACTCAAACCCATCGCTTACATCTCCTTAATTCTGAAATCCAATTCTCAGTTTGGGCACTCTACCAGCATCTTTTCAAAAGTTGGACTCTGGAAAATAAATGCACTCTCAGACAGAAGGGGGGAAAAAACCCATCAGACATGCACAAAACTTGCACCCTTGAATACATTCCAATTTCCTCAGCCTTCATCTCCCTTAGCTTTTCACAATCAGTAAAGTGCAGTTACCAATCATTGGAAATGACATGAGCTTAATGTCAGAAATCATTTAGCTTAAATAAGAAAATAACTCCATTTAGCTTTCTCCCACAAAGTAAAATTAAGTTTGTTTAGCCCTTTTTTTATTTATTGCCAAAGGGCAGATTTAATTTCAAGGGAGTGAAAACCCAACTCATTCTCAAGTAAAGTCTGATGTTAGCACTTTAATTTTGCTCTAACTATTGAGGCACAAAGGCTGTAAGCATTAAACTAAAGAGGCATTAATTATGAAAAAACAATAGGTGAGTGGGACCCACCGAGATTTTTAATCAGAGGGTAGGGAGCTGGGGGGAGATGCCTACCATCTTCCTTTGCTATACTGCAAACACAAGCTTGAAGAGATCCCACTGCCTCTAGGGAGCCCTTTTAGCCCATCCTTCAGGCCTTCATTCTCAGAACTTACCAGATACGTTAATCGAGGCCCCTGCATCAATGATCCCACTGTTGGGCCTCACGCAGTACCTACGTGGTGCCGTGGTCTTCACTTTAAAACACACATTTCGATCTGTCGGGTTGCCAAGCTTCAGGTTGGTGGTGACAACATCGGTGAAAGGACCTGCAGAATGAGACAGGGACTGGTTGGGGATCCCATGAGGACCACGCGGAGGAAAGACTGATTTATGGTACGGGGTCAGGACGGATGTGGAACGTGGCTGACCCATGATCATTTCATCATAACACACAGGAGAGATGGGCTGAGGCTGACGCACGAACAGTGACAGCTAAAATCCACCACGGTCTCGTCACACCACCAGGCACCTGGCCTAGTGAGTATTCCAGCAGACAGGGTCTCCCTGATACCTCACAACTTTACTGCCAGACAAGAACGCTGAGGCTTGGGAGAACGTACCACTTGCCTAAATTTTTCATGGTAGTTAGTGGTAGCGAGGGTCTGCAACCAGGCAGCCTGAGTCCAAGGCCAGCTCTTAACCTATGCGGAACACTGATTTCCACAGTGACCAGATGAAATCTAACAGAGAGAAGGTGAAGGACTAGACTTGGGTCCAAAATGATAATCAAAGGCAGAGTGCCGAAGGCAGCAGATGCAAGAAAGACTTCCAAGTGTTAGTGGTCTGCAAACATAACCCCCAGCACACACAATACAGTGATGCTACAGCAAGGTCAGAGTCCTGCGGGGCAGCCCACACCTACAACAGTGCGTTCGCTTTTAACTACCCAGGGTATTGGAAGACTGAAACAAAGCTCGGTGCCCTAAGGGTATTTTTTATTATTATTTATTCATTTTCTACTTTATTAGATTTTTTAATTAAAAAAGTAAAACATGCTTCTTAAAACAAGCCAAACAATAATAAAAGATGTATAAAGAGGAAGTTAATAAGCTTTCCCCTGTCCCTTGAGGTAACTAATATTAACACTGTGGGAGATCCATCCACATCATCTGTGCTTACACAAACTGTACATACATACATGAGTGTGTGTGTGGGGGGTAACAAAAATGGGATCATACTACTCACATTACTCTGAAACTTCTCTGAAACCTGACCCGTACGGTTTATAAAGGAGTCAGGTGGGAGGGTTGAACTATAATGTCTCTTAGGTCCTTTTCAACCCCTTTTCAAATTTACATCTTTTCACTGTGTACAGCAAAGGTGTCTTTGTGCATCTTCCAGGCAAGCTCTTTACTCCTATCTTTACGTTCACAGGGAATTCAGAGATGGGGTGGGGAGGTATATGTGCCCCTGTGCTTACAAACTAAGAAATACATAGTTGGTTCATCTGCTCCGTAAGAAGATCCGCAACACAGATATTTACATCTGTGCCTCGAACATTTTTCAGTGAGACTCTGAGCTTCTGAGGGCAAGAATGATACCGTACCAGTTATCACATCTCCGACACAGTGCCCGGCATCTAGTGAAGGGATGGGGGCAGGGGTTGAGAGATTGAGATTGACTGACTGAGAGTCCTTCACCAAGGAGGAAACTACCTCGTGGATTACCACCAGCAAAATTAGAATCTCAGGCTGCTTTCTCGCCTCTGGAGGTACTCTGGGTATGAAAAATCAATCTGATATGGGCTTAACAAATATAAATTAAGAAATCAATAACGGTGAAAAGAAAGAAAGGAAAAGAGACTCAATTCCAAAATAAAATAAACTACAGCCAGTTCTGCTAGAAAGCTTATTTTGAAAATGTGAATCTGTTTCAATGTGATTGATGTGCATATTAGGGGGACAATCTGAGCATAAAATGAATTTCACATTTGCTTATGTGTGATTTGTCTGCAAGAAACGCTAAATGATCACAGAAAACAACATCCAGCTGAACTGAATGGCAGAGAGATACAGAAAACACACAAGTGCACACATCTCCATCACTACCAGGTACGCGGGCTCACCCTGCGGCCCTCACAAACTGTCACCCTTCCAGCGACCGCTTCCACGGGTAAACGTCAGTTTTTCATGGTAAAGTATCATATTTATTACAGTATTTATCTATTTCTGAGCCATTTAATGTGTGCTAAACTGTGCTTCTGCTTATATTAGGTTCCCATCTTTATGTGTCTCTCTGACCAACAAAGCTTTTGAGTGTTACGCATCTAACCTTGTTCCTTCCTCTTAAGTCTTACGGTCTTTTGTGCTATTTTGTACAGGATGGCGATTTTTAGGAATGCATATATCATATTATAGCAGGAACTACCATACTACTGGATTATCTATAGTTTTGTAGTTACTTATACTAAAAGCTACTTCCATTCTTTGAGCAATGACACCTTCAAGAATGAAATGGCTAGGGAATTTCCCAGTGGTTCAGTGGTTAAGACTCCAGACTTTCACTGCAGAGGGTGATAGTTCAATCTCTGGTTGGGGAACTAAGACCCTACAAGCCACGTGGCGAGTAAAAAAAAAAAAGTGAAATGCCTAATAACAATTTCTCCATTTGCTTACCTTTCCCATAAGCCTTGCCTTTGACCCTCCAGCAGCCAAACTGGAAGCCACGAGAGGGGGGCATTCTCCAGGTCCAATTGTGGCCAGACGTGGGGTGTTCTGTCTCCCCTACTGACTCCACCACACAAAGCCTCTCCCTTCAAGCTACGTCACCCCCTTACTGAGGGTGGGCACCCTGTGGCTCCAGGGGATTTGCAGCTACAGTGAGGGAAAGCCAGGTGCTGACCATGCTTCATCCTTGGATCAAGTTGTTGGCCTCCAGGGAGAAACAGGACACTTGATGCTGAAGGCAGCACCTTTATGCGGGATTATCCAGGGCTCGACCCTTTTCTAATCCCCAACACAGGCAGTCTGGCTCAGAATGAAGATGGAGGAAGTTTTCTCCCAGTAAGTCTCTGCTTGAAATGGTATCACTTCAGCAATGGTAAAAAAAAAAAAAAAAAAACAAAAACAAAACCAAACACAACTCTGGTTTCCTGGAGTCAAAGAAAGCGATTAAACAAGCACACAAACATAGCTCAGACCTACACGGGCACGATCACCATGTACATACATTCTTTGGCCCTCACGTAAAAAGGGCCCACTACAAGAACTCCACATAAGCATAGCTCCAGCTCTAATGGCCCCACACTGCTTGGGGGAAAGGAGGAGAAAACAGATTTAAAAAATGTAGACATCTGAAAAAAGGTGAGCTTCCAAATACAAAGCCTACGGGGCAACAGTACTCTCACTGACAATTTGAATGTGATTCATAATCCACCAGGCCTTAAAGCTTTCTAGATACAAGCTGAAATCTGTTCATTTCAACAAAATTCTGCCTCAAGAACATGGAAGCATCTTCAGATCAGAATGCCAAGAATTCATAAGAGCCCACAAATCCACATACACCACCCCACCCCGCCAAAAAAACAGCATTTTCTAAGGTGGTTTGAAGTATACTAAGCAGAAAACAGGGATTTGGCGAGATTTCACTGTGATGAAATTAAGAACACTCGTTTCCAACTCAGTTTCTCCTGTCCCTTCCTCCTCCTGCTGCCTCATAAATCAGAGTCAGGGATAAATTTAAGTGCATTTATCCTTTGCAATGACCTTTTCTTCTAGGTAGTCCACAAAAATAAAGCAAATTTAACTGTGGACACTAATCTGCTTCTGGAAACTCCACTGGTTAACCTATTACACGGCAATCTAAATAATATTTTAACCTATATGATTCACTTAAAAGGTAGTCTAAACTATTAAAAAACAAACATTATTTGCAATAAATAAGCAGAATAAATAAATATCTCAGATTTCTCCCTAAACAAAAGTATTAGAGACTTCTTGGGCTTACATAGGCCTTTCTTTTTTTTTAATCTAGAGGAAACAGTACTAAAAATATAGGCAAGTGAACAACGTCACTGATAAAACAGCAAAGTCTAATGTGAAAAAATCAAGACATTCTGCAAAAACAGGCCAACCCTTCAACCCACACTCCGGACAATTCAAGAATTTTATTGAAAACAAATTCTATTTGATTTGAGTAATTACAGGAAATAAACTATGTTAGTGTTCTCCTTTACTCTTGTATTAATGAATTAGAATATACAAAAATCCCAATAAAAATGATGTAAAAGCTTGTGAGCATCATTCAGATTTTTACTAGTCACTTTCCTTTCATAAAACTGCCATTTCCATTAAAGCATTATGTAAAAATGGGATTTTACTATACCAACATGGGTGTTTATCTCCAATGAACTCAAACACTGCTTACGCAGTAGAGTCAATTTTACAAATGAAATATTCACAAACTAGACTTTCTTCTTTTAAGAGATGAAAAAATGATTTGGTATCTCTAGAACTGCAGCACACTCATTTAATCATTTTTCTTTCTAATCGTCTAGTCTTTCAGACAGTTATGCAGATATTTTAAGAACATCTAAAATGTGAAATAGGAGGTCCCCCAAAATGAAACAACATGAGTTTGAGAGAAATTAGGAATATTCCTTAGAGTCCTAATTTTTTTTCTTTTCAGCCATTTGAATAATGTTCTTTATGCCCTATATTATGCATATTCATCTGTGAAAATGCTTGTGAGTTTGATAGATGCTCATGAATAGCATTAACTAACTTGAATTCAAATTCCATAACATGCTTTAAAATGTATTAAGATAAAACTAAGCACAGTATAAACCATTTCCTCACTCAGGTTCAGCTTATTGTCATTTGAAAGTGTATATTTTAAGACACAAAGAACTAGAATTGTCCTGTCTTAGAAAGTAAATAATAGAATGTCAGCAGAAATATGCATAGCATTAAAAGTAAAAGCAGAAACAGTGAATCTTTCAGTCTTACTTACAGAAATGGAGTCTCATGATTATAAAGCTCTGGTTTTAAAGATCAAGGAAACAAAGTCACAAGCCAGCAAACTCCTCAACAGCATGACATCAGGCTTCAGGTAGTGGCAATTTCATTAAAAAAACGGCTGGATAAACGTGTCAATCAAGAAACACAAGAGCACTTTGTTGAAAAAACATTCCATTAAATCTTGAAAGATTTTACCAATATATGCATGGTTTAAGTACTTCCTTTCTGTGACCATTCACTCCAAGATCCATGGAAGAAAAGACTAACAAAACTCTTCCTTTCAGAAAGAGGAAACAACCATTTTCATAAAAGAATGACCTAAGCATTCAGGTCCCAATGACTTTTTTAAAGGTAACAGTGGAAACACCAAGTGAACTCAAAACTCAATCTTGACCTTACTTATCTTTGTAACTTTAAGCAGATCATATCACCCCACATGTAAAGCGCAAGACATAATTTAAGGGGTATTACTTTTACTTAGCAATTCAACTAGAAAATAAAGACAGACAGACAGACAGACACACACACACAATTATAAAACCTCTAGAAGATAACATAAGAAAATCCAGGTACCTTGGGTTTGACATGACTTTTCAAAAGATACAACATGGAAGGCACAATCCATGAAAGAAATAATTAATAAGCTGGACTTCATTAAAATTAAAAAGGTTTGCTCTGCAATGGATACTGTTAAGGAGAATGAGAAGACAAACAAGCCAAATACTAGGAGAAAATATCTGCAAAAGACATACTTAATAAAGAATTGTCACCCAAAATATATAAAGAACTCTTAAAATTCAACAATAAGAAAATGAACAACCGAACTTTTAAAAACAATGGGCAAAAGATCTGGACACCTCAGCAAAGAAGATATACAGAAGGAAAATAAGATCTACAGATAGAAAAAAATATAGAAATGAAAAGATGCTCAACATATGTCATTAAGAAACTGCCAATTAAAACAACACATGAGATACCAATACATACTTATCAGTGGCCAAAATGTAAAACACTTACAGCATCAAAGGCTGGCAAGGATGTAGAGCAACAGTTTTCATTCCTCACTGCTGCAAATTCAAACCTCTGGAAGACAGTGACTGTATTTAAAACACACACACACACAAACTCAATATACTCTCTTACTACACAATCCAGCAATCACACTCCTTGGTATTCACCCATGGGAGCAGAAAACCCACATGCACACAAAAACATGCACACAGATGTTGACAGCAACTTTATTTATACTGCCAAAACCTGAGAGTACCAAGATGTCCTTTAGCAGGTAAATAAGCTGTGGGACATAGAGACCATGGAGCATCATTTCACACTAAGATGAGCTATCACACCACGAAAATTCAGACCCAGATGAGTCTTAAACGCACATTACTCATTTAAGGAAGCCAATCTGAAAAGATTATACCCTACATAATTTCAATTATATAACATTCTGGAAAAGACAAAACTATGGAGATAGCAGTTTGCAGGGCTTATGAAGGAATGGAGGGATAAAGAGACCAAGTACAGAGGGTGGTCAGGGCAGTGAAACTATTCTGTGTGATACTACAATGGTGGATGAGTGTTATTACACATTTGTCAAAGCCCACGGGATGTACACCACCAAGGCTGAACCCCGACTTAGACCGTGGACTTTGGGTGACAAGGACATGTCAGTGCAGGTGTATCAGCTGTGGCAAATGCACCATTCTGGTGCTGGATGCCGACAGCGGAGAAAGCTGTGCATGTGTGGGGCCAGGCGCAACTCTGTGCTAAGTTTGCTGTGAACCTAAAACTGATCTTAAAAAATAAAGCTTTCCACCCTGCCAAAACAAAAAAGAAAAGAAGCACCCTCAACATCTCAGATATTAAGTATCACTGATTTTTAACAGACATTATGTAGATATAATTGAATAAAGATAAATGAACAAAGATGCTGCATTTTGCTTTTCCTTTTCTGGAGTCCATGAAAAATTCTGGTGTTGCAAATAAATATTCTTCCTATGTAATATGTCTCCTGATGTAGCTACGAGACTTTGAAACTCAAACTGTGTGTTACCAAGGAAGTTATATACCAATTTGATATATTATCTATCAGGTCTCAGCTTTCCAGATATAAAGTTAAGAGTTATTAGTTCCACACCAGTTTTTTTCACACTGCATAAAAAGAGCTATATTATTTTATACTCTTGCAAACACAATTGAGGTACATCATCTCTCTTTTCTTCAACCCTTCCAAAACACATGTTACCATATTTCACTTCAACTCTGAAAAGATTATCTTCTGGGAAGGTAATAATCTGTCTCCAGAAGCCTAGGACTCATGATGGATTTTGTTAAGACAATGAAATTATGTTTGAGGTTTCAATACAACAGACTCTGTGTATGGGAAAATACATTAAAATGGGGGAAATGGACACTCTAAAGTAAAAACTGGCTGGATATCTTACAGATGTCTTCAAAACTGATCCTTTGACAGTCTGTTTTCATCAAAGGTGTCCTACTGCCTCCTGCCTTCCCAACTTACCTGCAGTGCACCAGCCTTCTCATTATTCTTCTTGTTTAGGTTAGGCTTCCGCTTTCAGAATGTAAACTGCCTGAACAGAGAGACTTTTCTTGTTCACTCCTGATCACAGGTTTCCAGAGCATTTCCAGACGTAGCATGGATGCTCAATAAATGTGCTGGAAAATGAGTGAATGGCCATGCCACACTTCCATCTGTTTTAAACAAGGCTTTCACTCTTCCTGAATCCTCCCTCCTGGAGGCACCACCAGGCTCTGGGTGAATCAACACTGAGCTAGCTACTGCTCCCTCTGCAGGATTAGTCCCCTTTTCATCTTCTGCACAGGACTCAGAATCAACTTCACAGTTCACGTGTTCCTTTCCTGACTGCTTCCCACCTGGAGTGAACCTCCACACAATTCAGCACCGGACGTCCAAAGCCTAGAACCGCGCATACCACACACATAGTAATGGGCTCACTAAGTGTGTGCAGCCCGAATGGATACCAGGCTTCCTCAGAGGCAACCCAAGTCATTCTGACACGTTTCCTGTAAAAGAATGCCTTATCCGTAACTTCGCTCTGCAATCATGATATATTTGGGCTGACCATACACAGGTTGAAGGTACTATTAATAAAAATGGTCACTTGTGTCAATAAGGCTTTTGTCACTATTATTCTATGTTAATTTTGTTTAAAGTTGTCCCTCTAAAAAATGAAAAACAGATTTCCTAATAACAGATATCCAAAGAGGGTAAACTCTTAAATAACCATGAATTCAAGAGTAACAACACTGGGAGATTTTTTTTTTTAATCTATTTTCTTGATTTAAGTCTTAGCTCACACATTAATTCAATGTTTTACAAACAAAAATAAAGCTTTGCAATTAATGTGCCTTTACTGGCAGACACTGGATTTCAACATTTCAGCAGAAAGCCTTATTATATATCTCTGATTCTGAAAGTACCACAAATAAAAAGAACCCGACACACACACATAACTTTCCTAAAGAAATCTTAGAATGCAAAGTGTTCTAAATTAATAGAGCAACCAACCCACCTCATATCCCTGGGAGACAGCCAGCTATTGAGAAGCATCACACCCATTATTATAGCAAGAGAAATCAAAACCCAAGAATATTCACTAATGATCTAGACACTGGCTTGATTGAAAAAGACTATACCAACATTTAAGGCTGCTTATTCAACTCACTAGTTTCCTAGCTCCTCTGGAGCAAAAAGAAATAAAATTCAGTCTCCCATCAACTCCATGGGTGGGAAACTACCACATAAGGCACCCTGCTGTAGTGTAAGGACTCAGTGGATCAAAGTACTATGGAAGCTTAAGGACAGGATCAGGAAAGCTCCCTGCGAAAGACAAAAAGCTGGGCAGCAAGGAACAACCGCCTAACAAGTGGAAGGATATTTGGAGCTTATGTTAACAGACAAGCAAGAATTCAGAACATATAAAGAACTCTTATTAAGAACAAATGTGTCAAATTCTTATGAAAGAATTCTACACAACAACTGAAAAGAATGAAGTAGACCTGTATTTTAACAACGGATGGTCTTAAAAACATGGTAAGTGATACAAACACCATAATACCACATTAGGTACAACAAGAAAAAAAAAAAAAGGAAATAGTTCACACTAAATTCCTCTGAAAAGTAGAGAAGAGAGGAGCATGAACGGGCAGATGTGGAGGGCAGACATGTCTTCAAATTCTTGGTGAAGCTTATTCATTAAAGAAAAACTTCAAAACAAGTCTAAAAATTATTAACATTTAGTTATTTTGTATTTAGATGTTTATTACATGATCTGTATTTTTCTGTAATTGTATTTTTTCCACATGAAAAGAGCTATAGTTTATGTAAGATCCAGACAATATTCTGAGAGAATTTTCTTCTTGCCTAGAATGCTCTGTATATATAAAAATACTAGAATCCTGAACTGTGGAGTTTCTTGAAAACCTATATATATACACACACAGACATACACATCAATAGCCATTCTTATGTTATTTTTATAAAAATCAAGGTAATTATTTAAAACATGTTTAGAGTAGCAGTGGTCTCAATTCAAGACAAAAACCCAAACCCCAAATTCTTACAAAATCTATTGTAAAAACCTTGAAGACTATAATAAGCCTTTGCTGCTGCTGCTGCTGCTAAGTCACTTCAGTCGTGTCCGACTCTGTGTGACCCCATAGACGGCAGCCCACCAGGCTCCGCCGTCCCTGGGATTCTCCAGGCAAGAACGCAGGAGTGGGTTGCCATTTCCTTCTCCAATGCATGAAAGTGAAAAGTGAAAGTGAAGTCACTCAGTCGTGTCCGACTCTTAGTGACCCCATGGACTGCAGGCCTACCAGGCTCCTCAGTCCATGGGATTCTCCAGGCAAGAGTACTGGAGTGGGGTGCCATTGCCTTCTCCAATAATAAGCCTTTACGCACCTAGAAATAAGACTAGAAGCCTTTACACACCTAGAGATAAATTCTATGACTACTTTCGTTAATGCAACACCTCTTTTCTAAACAGAAAAATGGCAGAACGTTTATATAAGAGCTGAAGGTTGGTATATTCCATCAATACACAGCACTAAGACAGATTATGGTACACCAGTGAAGATTATTTTAAGGTGATGGCACACCTGTCTAGTGTGAATTGTTTAAAAAGATCTTAGACTCAATTTTTTTCAATGCAGAATCTTTTGTCCCACTGACTAACAAAACATCTAGTACTTTTTCTCTATTTAGAAGATAAAAATTTGTGATTTAGAGAGATCATGAAAATAAACAAAAAGGTAAGCAATACTCTACTGAATTAAAATTCTACTTAAATATGAGGGGCAAAACATGACATTTTCCCCACACAAAGCAGGAAGAATCAAGACAGAATTATGCCCAAATGAGAGAGACATGCGTGATTAGAGAGCAAGGGGTCCCAATTTCTCATGATCATGGTTGTGGCTGTAACTTGACTGAGTTATAAATTAACAGTTCAAGTCAAGTGCTGACAGTCGGTATCAGCGGAAGTAAAAACTTCCCCAAAATGTTCAACCTTTAATTGAGATGACAGACAGCATACAAACAGCCACCACACCAAAATCAACACATCCTAATTCACAGCAGACACACACAGGAGAGAAGCAAACGCACACTTAGCATTCTGCACCCCTATGGTCCAACGTGAATTTTCAATTTGTGAACAATGAGAAATAGCAGAATTCGGTTTATAAGTTAGTATGTAATCTGCTTTGGTTTCCTTTTCAAAAGAGAATCTAAGTGGCTACACCAGTGAAAAGAGATTATCAACCAGGTCAGCAGCTTCTTAAACAAATTCAACAAGAGGCCAGGGAAAAAGGCTATGAGACTTGGATGAAAAATATCTTCTATTTTCCTCCTTCTCTGCCTTTGGAAATCATATTCATTCTCCAAAGTTTTGCTCAAATGCGTTCTCTTTTGAAAAGGCTTACCTAATCTCTCAGTTGGAAAAAATTATTCCTTCCTATACTGTGTTCTAACAATAAGCTGATGATGACCAAATTTATATCCTGACCACTCTCCTCTGGTGTCCACTTGTGGCTGTAATAAGCATCTTAAGTTTATCATGGCCAAGCAGCAGAGCCCAATTCCCCTCACCCAAATACACTGCTTCCCATCTCAGGAAAAAGAAACCGCCATTCACCAAAAAGCTTGGGCCAAAAGCAGTTACCTTACTTCCCCTCCCATTCCACATTTAATCCTTCAGCCAGCTCTACCTTCAAAAGAGATTTGGAATCTGAGCACTTCTCATCCCATCCTCTTCATTGCCACCATGCTGGTCCAAGCCACAGTCTGTTGGCCTGGGTTAGGGACAACTTATGGATGATGTATGGGTGGACAGATTATTGGATAACTGTGTGGAGGGTGGATGGGTGGATGGATAATGGGTAAGTGTAGCAGCCTCATGGCTTCCACACACATCAACCACACATCTAAATAGCCTACTTTCCCCACATCAGCCATGGTCTTAAAGACTCTTCCTTAGAATCTTCCCTGGTTTTCCAGCTCAGAACAAAATCCAAAGTCCCTCCCATGGCCTGTCTACCGGGAAGGTGCCTCCTTCCTCTCTGAGCCCACCGCTCCTCTGCAGGCATAATGTCTCTGCTGCTCCTTGAACACACCAAGCTTATCGCCACCCTAGGGCCTTGCACTTGTCCTTTCCTCTCTCTTGAATGTTCTTCCCCCAAAATGTGTGCATAGATTGCACACTCATTTTACACAGGTCTCAGTTCCAATACTGTATTGCCTTCTCAGAAACTTGGCCTTCTCCGATTGCCCTCTTTATAACAGAACCCACTTCCAAACCCCTTTAAACTTCATCCACCATCCTCTCAACCCCATTTAGCACCTACCATTATCTCAAAGCATATTCTACATATTTCCCATCTCTTATTTAGTGCCCTTCTCCCCCACTAGAAGATGAGCTCCATAAGGCAAAGGTCTTGTCAGTTCTTTCATCTCAGTCTCTCAAGCATCCAGAACAATATTCAGCACAGCGCAGGCATTCAATGAGTAACTGATGACGGCACAGTCCAGGTACTGTGCTAGGTCCTCAAGCTCAGAGACGACACTGCTCTCCTGCCCAGAACCCTGAAGAGACAGGGTCAATACACTTGGACAGCCGTCCCAGGACCCAGCCAGAACTAAAGAACAAGAATCTCTGGGACTGAGGCTCTGGAATGATCTATCTTGAAAACAAAATTATCAAACAATAGTGATGTTAGTTAACACTTAACGGGTCTATTCTAAGCACTTTATATGCATCAACTCACTTAATCCTTCTAACATACCCAGAAGTGAAGAATTTGAGGCATGGAGACATTAAATATTTTATCCTCGATTTTCAGGTGGTAGATCCAGCAGTCACATCCAGGCAGTCTGGCCCCAGAATTCACACTCTCAACTGCTGTGTGGTACTCGACCTCTCACTGCACAGAACACCATGTGGAAGTTAACACGTAAAGTGTTGTATAAACACAGGAGGGTGCGGGGGCGGGGAGCTGAACACTGAGGGGAAATCCCAGAGTTTGAAAAGATGAAGGAACACACTTTCTGAGTTGAAGGAAAAGTGTTGGTGTGAGCACGGTGTGGGGTGATCAAAGCACAAGGGGGCCTTGGAAAAGGAGGCCACGTGGCTACAACAGGAGGGGTCTGAGCGGAGGGAGTGAAAGGAGAAATGGGGCAAGGGGCGATCACATCTGCTATGCTTTTTAACACCTT
Organism: Bubalus kerabau; assembly: GCF_029407905.1. NCBI lineage: Eukaryota > Metazoa > Chordata > Mammalia > Artiodactyla > Bovidae > Bubalus > Bubalus kerabau. Next base: position 58,564,908 of record NC_073636.1, read on the forward strand.
ATAGTTTAAAAATAAGCTGTAAAACCTCATACCTATACAAGTCTGGCAGTGAGCTCTACAGGAGAAAATGAAAGGAAGAAAATTAAAAGTGACTCTAGGAATGCAGGTACGATGAAGGAAAATGGGCTTCCTCTTCTCTTCACGGGCTCTAAACAGTATCCACTGCCTCTGCCAGCCTCCGGGGGAACCCAGATGTAAGAAGAGACGTACTCACACAAGTCTGTGTGCGTCTGAGTGTTTGAAGATTTCAGGTGTTTAAAATGGAGAATAAAAGCTGCGACTGTTTTAAAAATAAAAAAAAGCATGGCCCAATTTGAAAGCCTGTGATGCTGGCCTAAGAATTCTGAACACTAACCTGTAGGGTTGAGGGAGCCAACAAACGTTTTCAAGTTTAGAAAAATAACTCTAACAAGTGTACGCAGGGTGGCCTGAAGGGTCAGGGAAGGAGAGAGTATATTAGAGCCAGAGGGGGCACATGGGGCAATAATCCTGCACTCAGGATATGGCAGTGGGGAGAAGCAGAAGCAAAGGGGTACAGGAGACACTGCTGAAGACAGTGATTGACAAGATGCGAGTGGGATGGGAAGAGGGGGCAGTGAAAGACGGGTTTAGGATTCCTGGCTTACCCACGTGGGTTCAGGGGCCACTCCCAAGATAGGGAAGGCACATTTGAGAGCGTAAGTCAGGAACACAGCGTGGAATACAGTGAGTCCTGATGTACTTTCATGACAACCAACAGGCAGGAATGTCCAGCAGGCAGAAAGCCTCGAGACCAAGATATGCTTGGAGATACAGACTTGGAAGTTTTCTGTGTAGCGGTGAGAGTTGAAAGGACTGTGAATGAGATAACATACAAAGAGTGCTTAAATGGAGAAGATGGAGAACAGAAGCTTGGGAAATGTCAACATCCAGTAACCATGATCAAGGGCTAGGGAGTTCACCAGAAAAGTCAAAGGTTAAAGTCACAAAGAGAAAATGGGTGAATTGAGAAGGGCTTCAGTGGAACATAAGGTATGAGAACTGAAAGGAAACTAGATGTAAACCACTCATTGAAATTCACTGCTTCCAAAAATTTAGTTGTGATGTAAGACTGGGCATTTGCTTAAGCAGGGGAAGATCTGGAGAAAGGTAGTTTCTTTTCAGGAAGGAGAAACTTAAGTATGTTTGTAGGCACTGAGAAAGCATCAAGCAGAACAGAAATCTGAGGCACCAGGAGGAGGCTGACTAATGGAGCGAGACACCACAGGGATGGAAAAGGGATGGAGAGAAGCACACTGCGTGAGAGGTGGTGTTGAGTCCCTGAAACAGGAGGGGAGGATGGTGGGAACATATGTTTGTAGAAGAGAAAGAAGTGACCAACCCTAGGTAGAATATCTTAATACTCAATGTCAGCTGCACACAGCAGCCTTGTTGATGGGTTCCACCATCCCTTTCCACAGAAAGCTGGTCTTTTTTTTTTTCCCTCTTTACCTTTCTCGACACTCTCAGACCTGGACATTGACTCCCTGGAATGTGCCAAGCGCTGTGCATCATGCTGAGCACTGGGATCAGGGGTAAAGAAAACCGTCCAGGAGGGCAAAGGCATTGCTGGTTAGTGGGGAAGGAAAGCAAGTAACCAAACACAGCTGACTGTGCAGGGGCACAGGCATGGTGTATGTGGACAGTGTCAGGAAAACGACCGCAAAGATGCGGAGGAGGGAGCAGTGGGACAGGCGGAGAGGCGAACGCAGGAGCTCCGGGACTGGGGGAAGCAAAGGCCAGAGCGCAGGCACGAGGCAGGTGGTGCCGGGGAGATCAAGGGCACAAATGGGCACAAACGATTTCCCAGGCGTTGTTAGAGAATGCAAATTTTATTCTTTTGGCAATGGGCGTACAAAAATTTAAGATTTTTAAGAAAGCAACAGAGAAGCTAAGATTGGCCCATTTGAAAGTGCCATCAGTATGGAGACAAGCCTAAGGACAGGAAGACCAGGTAAGAAACAATTACAGTCATCCACGGGAAAAGGAGGCAGTCACGGAGGGGACAAGAAGGAAAGGACAGACCTGAATACCGGGTTCAGAGTGTGAGCTGCTCGACTGTGTGCATGTGGATACCACTCAGGGAGGTACGTGTCAGAAAAGGAGGTCCAAAGGAAAAAGGAAAAGGGAGTGGGGAAGAAGACATTTTGGGGCGTGCGGCACGTAAAGTACCTGCAGCCCACGTCGGAGCTTGGGTCAGCCCTAGGATCACTCTAAACGCTGCAAGAAGCCAAAGGAACTGGCAGAAGAGACAGGGAGACTGGGTGGGGCGCTGAGAGGAGGAGAGAAGAGGAACAAGAGCCGGGGCTGGAAAACCTGCACCCCTCAGCACCATCCTCAGGGCTCCTTAAGGAGCAGGCGGAAACGGCCAGAGGAGGGGGAGAAAGCCAAAAGGTGGTGCGTGAGGAGGTGAAGGGAAGAGCTTCGAGTCCCGCGCCATCACAGAGGCCAAATGCTCCAAAGAGTACTGTACACGTGAGGTAAATAATAAAATAAAATAACAGATGTAGTAACGAGGCAGTGAAGTGCCCAGGTGACGACTCAGGAGTGAAGCTTGCTAGCACATACGCTCCTCCTGGAAGGAAGGAACGAGGAGAGCAAGCCCACCTGAGAACCTGAGAACACAGTTAACTCCTGTCTGAAAGTGGACAGGGAAATATTCAGATGTTTACTGAAGAGGACTAATTGCCAAAGTTGGGCATGTATGCCTAGAGTTAGGCACGTAAAAGAAAAAAAAATAAAATAAAATAATCTTATTGTGAAGGGCACTGAAGGCATAATTCATTTAAAAAAAAATTTTTTTTTAAAGAATAAAATAAAGAGACCCAGGTAAACTGACTGAGTTTTCTCTGGACTGCTCCAGATGACCTCTCCCGTCTTTTCCACTTCCGTCATTCTCTGGGCAAGACGAGAGGTTAACCAGGCAGGCACTGTAAACTGTCACCCCCCTGTGCCCAAAACTCCATGAGAAGTTCTGAATGACTGGACTCTCCAAGGAGTGATTCAGGACTTTGCTTCGTTCAATTAGTAAAGCAGTGTCTGACTTGTAAAAGGTCAAAAAGCACGACTTTGGATTTTCAGAGCAGTCCATCAAGATACATTAATATGCCAACAAATCAATTCAACCAAGAGAATGAGAATTCAAATAAGCCTCCACAAGGACAAACCTTTGGTTTTTCAGCAAATCCTTCTTTTTATTCTTTATGTATGCGTCTATTTCAAATGGTCAAGCCAAACACTGAAAAGATGACCTGGTCCAGGGCTATATCCCTTCTTTGGCGTTACTATGCAGAAGACAAGAACATATCCTATAGTTACTACCAGGGAAAACTACAGAAACAAAACCTATAGGGGCCTGCAGTCTACAGCATGGAAGACAAAGCCATCATAAATAAAGCACAAGTAGCAGATGCCATAAAACGTGCACAGGGTACCCGGTTTGTACAGTTTGAGGTGATGCAGAAAACACTGGAGCTGGATAAGAATATCCAAGAATACTCAGGAAAAGTTACTCAAATACAGTGAGCTTTTCAACAGGAACAAGAAGGCTCATTAATTAAAGATCTGACACCCCACTAGTGCAAAGCACTGGTCGGTACTAAGAGAAATACAAACCCCAGTTTCTGCCCTCAGGGGGCTTTCCATCTTTCTTCTTCAACTAAAACAAATTTTAATAGCATGTTCTCAAGACTGGAGCTGGAAGGAACTCCAAGCGGCCTTGGGGTCAAGCTTCCTCATCCAACAGGAGAGGGGATCAAAGCTGGCTGGGGATGGACAGCGGGGGCAGGAGCACAAGCCGCCCTTTGTAATACAAGCACACAAGCAAGTTCTGCATTCCGCCAAGTGCCAGTCCAGTTCCTCTCATCTCTGAAACGCAGAGGATGATAATCCTGGCTGTTTTCCTAGATCTGAAGTGCTGGTGATGGGGCTTGGAACATTTAGGACTCTAAAGGCTGGAGAGTGCTCAGACAGTGGAGAAGCACAGAAAACTGACCTAGGTACCCTTCCTTTCCTTCCCCTTTCCCCATTATACTATAAATGTTGAGTGATGTGACTAAAAGGCAAAACAGTACCCAATCAGCCTGCATTGTTTGTGATGACAAGCACTGAGGCAACAGAGGACATGTGAGGAGTGAGGTAGAAGGGAAGGTATGTGATAATATCAGCACGTAATTTTCAACATTAATATAAAAATGACACAATCAGAAGTCACTGAGTTAGGATGAAAAGTTCTTAGGGGAAACAGAATTAGTACAATTACTTTTTTTAAGTCAGTCACTCTAACACTCCAGAACAACACTGGAGTCTGCTTCATGGAAGCAGTGACAAGGAAGCCATTACTAGATTACAATGACAATTAAGCGCTTTTCCTTCATTTTTATATTTCATGTGTCTTTCAGGCTCTTTCTCCATTCCCCGGGTCCTATTTCCAGTCCTCCTTTCATCTTCCTAGCAACGTAATAAATAACAAAGTCCTGGGCCTTCCTCCTGAGCCACACTCCCACTCACTTTTTAAGAGGAGCAACACAGTCAATGGAATGATAAACAGGGGCTCTGCAGTCAGACAGATCTTGGTTCAAATCCACATCTAATTCATGTTACGAACCTGAGAATCCTAACTATCTTACTTTCTAGTCCTGTTTTAAGAATAACTGAGCACTTACTTGTAGAAGCCTGGACATTTTAGGGCCAGGACTCCTCTCCAGCCCCCACCCCAGGGCCTGGCCACAGGAAGCTTTTGGAATGTGGCAACCAGACCAGCCCCGAATCACAACCACGTTATATTCCATCAGACAAGAGGGGCTCCTCTGTCAGTGAAGAACACCTCAAAGCCTGAGCTGTGGAAAAAGAAACTCCAAACATTCCCAACTGGACAATCGTCTACTATGCACACAATCACCACACCCCTGCATATCTCATGATTCCTACGAGTGGCTGTCATCATTCAGGGAAGGAAGACTTCCCAAAGCACACCCCCTACAGAATGGAAGAGCACCTTCTAATATTCACTGTGAGTCAGTCTCTTGCAGCGTTTGAGAAATCGCTAGTCATCTCAGCCCCACCTGTAAGCTTTGCAGTAGCACCAATGAAGGTCACATTTCAGACATTCTTATCTTTTTTTATTATGTGCATAATATCACATATATTATTATGTATAGTAAAACATAAATCTTTATGTTGTTTAGTCATTAAGTTGTGTCCGACTCTTTTGCAACTCCGTGGACTGCAGCCTGCCAGGCTCCTTTATCCATGGGATTTCCCAAGCAAGAATACCAGAGTGGGTTGCCACCTCCCCCTCCAGTGACATTCCTATTCCTAATAAACACCCTTTTGAACTCTAAATTCCCACTTTACAGATCTGCAAAAACCTGTGATATCTCTACCTCACACAAGTTTCACCCTATCTTCCAAAGACTCCAGAGCAGATTTGCAGATTACTTGAAAGTTAGTGTGTTCTAAACATACAGAATCATTAAACACCAATGGTTTCTGTTACAAAAAAGAAAACAAGAAAATTCACAAGGTAAATCAAAGAATGCTTTGGAGTCATCTGTATGGACTTTTTAAAAGAAGAAAGAAATCCCTCCTAAAAATTCCACAAATAGTAACTTTTAATTATCTAATATTCTTAAGAAATTATCCTGACAGCTACTAAGACATCCGTAATGGTTAAAAATTCTCTGCCTTCCTCCCCCACCCTGTTCACGAGTTCCTTCCAGAGATGATGTGAAAGCAATGGGCTTTGCCGCTACACACCTGGGCTAAATCCCTGCACCACTTTTTACCCAGTGGCCCCATCCAGGGACAGGCCTCCTGACCACTGAGTAACTCATATCACAGAACTGTGCTACAGATTAAACAACAAGATAAAGAACCTAAAGCCTCTACCACTGTCCCCAGGCTTTGTGGACCACCTTCTGGAAATCAACCATTTCTCTTCTAGAAACATTCATTCTTCCCTTCCCTTTCCTCTCATATTGCGTAATGGATGGAAGCATCACTATGGCCATTGCTTTAAATTCCGGACCCAAGTAACTGCGGGGGAGTGGTGGTGTTAGTCTAGCACTTAGCCCCTTACAAATATGCCCTCTGTTCTGAGCTCAGTCAGTTTTCTGCTCCTCTCCACTCTCTGAGCATCTTTTAAAGACAGCCCAAGGAACTTGGTTCCTAAAGGTTATAAGCAATTCAAACCTAGATAAATGGCCCAGGGGGCCATTATACTGTCTTAAAGCGGTTCAGATGGCAAAGAATCTGCCTGCAATGCAGGAGACCTGGGTTCAAACCCTGAGTGAGGAAGTTCCCCTGGAGAAGGGAATTGCTACCCACTGCAGTATTCTTGCCTGGAGAACACCATGGACAGGAGGAGCCTGGTGGGCTACAGTCCATGGGATCGGACAAAGAGTCAGAAACGACTGAGCGACTAACACACACACAAAAAGCACAATCCAAAACACACAGCAGCTTCAACCTCAGTCTCCTCCAAAACATATATTTTCCAAGCCCCTCCCAGACAGGTTAAGGCTGAAGGACCTCATTGAAATGCCAACTGTATACTAATTCAAGCACATCAGTTATCTGTGTGAAGGTGTGCCCACATGGGCCTGTGCACAAACGCACAGGCACACACACACACACAACCAGAAGAAGCCTGATTGAAGACAATACTTGACAGATGAAAAGAAATGCTAACCTACTAGTCAGAAGGTAATAATAACCCCTCTGAAAGGATGAAGGAAACCTCTAGGAAAGTATTTCTATACCTTTAGAGTTTTGTGCCATCAATGCTAAAATATTATTAAAAGAAAGCACTACAAGATTTTTTCCCATGGGATGATGCCATTGTCTCAAGGATTTTTTTTTCCCCACGCCAGGGGCAGGGGGGCCGGGGGGAGAGGGGGGATCCAAAAACACATTACAGCATTGTTTCTAGACATCAATAGTTTTTGTTAAAACAACAGTTTAACATTTTGAAAAACAGATATTCAGATATTCTAGAGATACTATTTTGACACACTGGCATTTTAAAAAATAATCTTAAATTGACTGTTGAGTTCAGTAATTTTTCTTGCATAATGAAGCTCTTTAAACAACTCATGTTTTTGGAAAGCCAACAGCCTAAGTCTGTCAGGTAAAAACTTCAAAGAATGAGCCCATCCAGCAGGCAAGGGCCAAAGCAATCCTGGATATGCTATGCTGATGACAGCCTGAGAGGAGCCTAAAATGACAGAAAATGAGGGCACAAGCCCGCAAACCATAACACAACTTTGTTTTTAAAACAATCCCAGTGCAAAATAACTGTGCAGAAGGCTTTTATTTTACTAAAGACATTCGATGGCAACCTTGTCTTGACTAATGGAACTCAGCACTCTTTTTGTTCGTCTTTCTTGTGCTGAAAGCTGTGCTCATTTGTTTCAAATCATGGTCATCCTTCAGATGGCAAATTCTTCAAACACAAATGGGAGATCTATGAAGCAGTCTTGGAAATAATTCCTTATGTAAAAACTCAAGTTTCAGGTTCTAAAAATCAAGCCTAAGGGCCATGTGTGAGCATAACCAATATAGTTTATTCCCCTGATTCCTCCCCTAATTTCCAGCTACTTAGTGGTAATATTGCTGGGTCAAAGTTCTCATATTTTGCCTTCAGCACTGGAAGGAAAGATGCTATATAATTTTAATAAATAAAAGACAGTGTTAATAATGTTTAAGAGTTCATTTCTTTAATAAGCATCAATTCAGACTAATTATTTTAACAAATCCACACTTGCATGCAGACCTACCAGGTAATTATCAAGATAACCGTGTTCACATTGCAAGCACACACAACAAGGAACTATCACCATTTTCCAAATACAAGCACACAGCCAACAACTATCCATTTTTTCCTCAAGGAGTTAACTGTAAAGAAAAGAGTAAGTGAGTAAAAATAAGTTAACGTCTAATTCACATTTTTCTCCCAGGAACAAAAATTTAGGAATTAATAACACAATCTATGAAGACTTAAGTTTGACTAAAGGTTGGTAAGTTTAATGCCACTTGCTTCTGATGAGCAAGCTGGTTAATAATTAAATAAACGAACATAATCTATTCAGGATGGATTTAAACCACAACCATAAAGAATCTCAAGCACACTGCTGACATTTTGTTGTGCTGTAAAACACAGTCTGCTCTATGTGATCATGAAATGTTAAGGAAATCAGGGCTATGCTAAAACTAAAGAATTAATGCTGTAATTAGCATCTGAAAGATAATTACTGCATGCAACAGACTATATCCACAAGGTTTTCTATTTTTTTAGCTTCCTAAACAATCTTCAGCTACAAGTTAACTAAAGAGGGTGAAACTAAAGATTCTAAGCACTTTCCTCAGACAAAGAGAGGTCCCTAACCCACTGACCCAAGCTCCTCTTTCCTCCACAAAGTGGTAATCAACCACAACAATCCAGTGGATACATACTGACCAACAACAGGACTACCTGAGGTTTCCTGAAGGTCACTGGTTCAGTCGCAGAATCAAGCAAAGGTAAATGGGTCCACCGTGGATTTAAACCTTAACTAACCAGTTCCTGAGGACAGTTAACAGACCATTCTCATGTGACAGTATCATGAGATGGAGGAGGACACTAGGGTGTGAAGAAAGAGGAAGAGTCCTGGGCAATGACCAAGAAAATATACAGCATACTACTTAACTGTGGATGGAATCAATGGAAGGGGAGGGAGAGGAGAAAGAAAAGAGATACGAAATACCCTAAAAGTTGACTCTTTCACAAAACTCTCATTGAGCTGGGCAACAACTGGAACCTCAGAGAGAGAAAGTAAAGGATTTGGCCTTGAAGGAAGAACAACAGAAAAGAGTAACAATGCAAAGCACACTTTTCTCAGGTTTTAAAAGCCTTTAACTCTTTCAGAAGGGTGACTCCAATCCAAAGAGATCCTACTATTCCACCATGCCGAGTATCACAGCATTGCACTTCTTTTGGGAGGCCAGGAGGCCTTCTCCTTCTGACACTTAACCACAAAGCAGCTCAGCACTTTCTTTAAGACTGAACAAGGTCCTGTAAGGCTGTGTCCTCTTTTCTTCTGTAACATAGATCTTAACTTCAACATAATCACACAAAATGTCCAAGATGAAAAATAATCCAACATATACAACCATATACCATCTTAGGCTATGCTTAAAAGATGATTAGTTTTTTTCCTCTAGATGACAGACATTTAAATTATATCTTCTTATGTAAAGTTAGCTTACAAGTCTGATTCATCTACGTGAACTGTCTGAAGTCAGAATCATCATTCCAAGTAATCTGGAAGATACTAGTTAAATGAGCCAGTTCTCATCCTGAAATGAATGCTCTCTATACAGCAAAACAGGGTATTGAACCTCATTTCATGATTTTAGTGCTCAGTTTAAAACAAACCCACAAACAAATCATGAAAGTGGTTTATTGAAGACTGCATATGCCTTTTCTGAAGCCACATGCCAACAGCCCTCAACAATCTGATACCAGGACTTTTCCTGGATCACTTCCCCAGCAAACATATCCAGCAACTTTGGCCATCATTACTCTGGCCAACCCTAGGCTAAGAGATCACTCCTCTGTGCCACACCGTTCAGGTAAAGAAACTGAAATGATGAAACCAGTTGTGTAAAATACAACCAATCTCTGTACAATACTGCACATTTACGAAGCAGCTGAACAGCCATAATCTCAACCAAACTTTCTACAGGAAGCAAGGTAGATATGACGACCACTCCCATGGAGAAAAGAGTAATCCCAGGTTTTGGCGAGCAAAGTGGCCAGCCTAAGCTCAAACATCACTAAGTAAAAGAACTGAGACAAGAACTGAGGAGAGTGTATGTTCAAGAGTGGGGTTAAGGCTGAAGGGAGAGGTGGGGTTAATCAGGGAGAACTAGCTGAGGAGACACAACACAATCTGCATTTGGACACAGGCTGTGTCTGTTCACAAAGGCCTTGGAAGATAGGACTCTTGTCAACCAGCCAGCGCCTCGTGACTCCAACAAAGGCTCTGTGCCCTAGTCATTCAGATATACTAATGGCATCCCAAAGGAGCCCAATAGTCTCAGCCTTTGTGCCTCTGTACCTGCAATTTCCTCCAACTGACACACTCATCACTCCTTTCTCCCTGTCACCCACTTCCATCTGACCTTTGAACTCAGGTCAAATGACACGTTCTTCGGGTGCTGATCTTGGAGCAATCTGGATTGCCTTGTATCATGGCACTGTTCTGGCTTATTCTGTTGTCAGCTCTCTTCCCAAGAGCTAAGTTCTGGGGTGGGGGCTTGAAGGAGAATGGGAGCATCTATGTGATGTGACTCGTCTTCTCCTGTCACCTGTCACATGGAGCAGGCAATGGGTAAATGCCTGTGGACTCAAAGAATGGACGTGCCAACTTCTGGGAGGAGTTAAGCCAGGCTTCCAAGGTAGAGAATTTCAGACAACTCAAGTTGAAACCATCACCTTCCACATTCACTTGAGTTACCAGATTCCTCTCTCAGCCTGGCTCCTCTAGAAGGCCTGACCTTAAAGTACTGCCATGGAATTATAATCCACGTCACGGTTTTGTGGTCTGTGTTTGTTTGAACTGGAAAACCTTCCACTGTTTATACATTTGGAATCACTTCCAAATGTGACAACCTGAGATTGTTAACCTGGGAGGCAAAATGACAGCCACCACAGTGGAAGAATGCCCAGAGATCAAGAAAGCATAACTGTTAAAAGAGCGTGAGCTCTGGAATCTGGGTTCCAATGTGCCATTTGCCAACTGGGTGACTCTGGGTAAATTACTCACACTACCTCCTGCCTTAAAGTGGGGTGTGTGTAGCCAGCAGGCAAAGCAATGCCACAAACATCTACTGAGGAGCTGCTCTGGGCCAAGTGCTGGTGACACTGCAGTGACCTGGCCGTTCAAGGGAAACCATGCTTGCATCATGCCAACCTGTGTTAGTCCCTCCTGAAATACTCTGGAGTACTGGCTTGCCAACCTTCACTAGAAGCTAATCTTTAAGAAAGCAAGGGTCTTGTCTGTCTTGTCCATTCACCCCTCTCAAGTGCCAATCAAATGTCTGCTACACAGTCACTCAGTACATTTGGAAAGAAGGAACGGTCAAATCAGATGAAGACCTTCTTGTCCCCTAGCACTGTACTTTGGTGGAAAAAGTAGGGAATAATAACTAAAGATGAAGGCACACATTACAAGGGGCTTGGGCTCGCCACAAACATATAGGTGGCCCCCTGGGCTTCCTCGGACTCCAGTTCCAGGCTCTTCTGGGTGGGGAGGGGGAAGATCTGACAGCCCTCCCCCAACCCCATCCCACGGCTGCACAGGTGTGAGACACAGGCACAAGAAAGGCAGGAGAAGAAAAGTTGGGTCCCGTCCCGTTGGAACTTTTAAGGAGGTTCCTATCATTCACTTACTCCACAGGTACTTATCAGGGCCCTAAGGTGTGCGGGGGATAAAACGGAGACGTGACCAGGTCCTGTCCTCATGGAGCTTCCCTCCCAATGTGAAGCAGACACAGTACACAAGTGTGTAAAGTGGTCCTCACACGCAGGGCTAAGTTGCCGAGCTGCCAGGAGTGATGCTACAGGGGCGGCCGCAGGTGTCCCGGGCGGGGTGGCGGGTCGGCGCGGGCCTCCCGGGGAGGCGACCTCTGACCTAGGACCTGAGCCTTCCGGGGACAGGCGGTCGCCGGGGCCCACACTCTGGGCGGAGGCCGCAGACTGGACAGGAAGGGTCACAGCGGCAACTGTGCGAGGGTCTGGAGAGCGAGGCGAGGGAGGCTGTGGAGGAGCAGGCCCTGGACTCCCGCACTCGACCCTCGGGGCCGGGGAGGGGGCGCAGGCGGACTCGCCGTCGGACGGGGGCGGGGCGGGGGCCGCGGCCGGGGGGCCGACGTCACCGCCGCGCCGCCGGGCCCTCCGGAGCGCGGGAGGGAGCGCGGGGCGGCGGGCCCGGCCCGCGGCCGAAGATGGCGGGCCTCCGGGCTTACCTCGGAATTTGAGCTCGTGCTGCGGCTCGAGGCTCAGGACCTGCTCCACCTTCGCCATGTTCCTCGGCGGCGGGGCAGCTCGGGCGGGGAGACCCCTAAGAGGTCACCTGGGGCGGGACGCGTGAATGCTGCGCCCCCTTTAAATTTGGAAAGGGGGGGCCTGCCGGGGCGCGGGCGGGGGTCGCCTATGGGTTGCGCGCGGGGGGGGGGGGGGGGGACGGCCTACGCGGTGCAGGCGCAGGGGCGGAGGGCGAGGGTGAGGCCGCGGTGCCCAGCGAGCGTACGACACGCACGCACGCACGGACGCGCCGACGCACGCACGCACACACGCTGCAAGCCGGCCGCCTTAACCCGGCGCGCGCTCGGGGACGGCGGGGAGCAGAGCGCGCGAGCCCCTGCCGAGCAGTGCGCAGGCGCGGCGGTGGCCGTGGGGGCGGGGCTGCCGGGAGGCAGGGGGCGGGGCGTCGCGCAAGTCCCGGGGAGGGGAGGGTACGGGACACCCAGAATTGAGGACCATCATCCTGAAGTTTATGTATTTAGGCAGGGCGCATGGGAGGCAGACTTTGTGTTAAGTGCTTTAGTCAATAATTAATAAAAATGAACTTCCACTTCTCCTTGCTAATGTGCCAGGCACTTAGAGATTTTGAATAATAATGAAAGTACGATTTATTCTTATAAACATGATGTTTGTGAGTGAATGATGTGTGTTAGACACGGTGATGTGTGGTAAGCAATAAATATAAATGTAGTAAGCTACCAATTATTGCTTGCTTATTTTGTGCCACTCTGCTGAACGCTTCACATAACAACAGCATCGATTATAATAAAGAAAAGCTACTCTACTTTAAATGTTTACTATGTAACAAGCAGTGTGCTGAATCTTGTACTGCTAAATGCAACAAATATTTAGAAATACAATGATCAGAAAAACTGACCTGGTTCCTACTTCTCACTAGAGGCGATAGATGAGACAGCCTTTGAATAAATAACCACCCACACAAACAAATACACTTTTAAAAATTACTGAGAACCTATATCCATTTGGTTTTAAAGTGAACACTCTACCTCATTATCTCATTATTGACATTTAAACTTTACTTCATTATGTAGTGTGTACTACCTGAAATATGTGTTATTAATATTTTCCTTGTCATATATAAATGAAAATAGCAAATAGCTAACATTGACTCTACATGACAGACATACAGGTATTCTTTGTATGTTCTTCGCACTTTCCAATTTGAAATTTTTCGTAATTTAAAAAAAAATTTTTTTTTAAAGATAATCTTTGTCTTTTGACTACAGCATTTGGTCCATTTATACTTATTATATTGATGATATATATGGCTATATTTCTACCATCTTATTTTGTGCCTTCTGTTGGTCACATTTGTTTTTTTCTTTTTCCTTTCTGCATTTTTAGAGCTGATTTTTTTTCTCATTCCACTTTTCTTCCTCTTATATACTCTATGCTGTTTCAGTGATTACTCTTTACTTTGCTCCCTGAAAATAAAAGGACTTAAGTGTACTTTTAATAGCCCATCCTCTAAATTATATGCCTTAATTATACTATATTTTAAGTTTAATCTTTTCCTTTTTCACCCTGTGAGCCATTACTAAGTTATTTTATACAGTCAATATTAATTTAGACTCAACCACACAGTTCTTTGCTCATCTTTTCTTCCTGCATCTCAGAATTTACAATCAGGATCACTTTCCTTATGCCTGAATCTTTAAATTCTGTTTCAGTAAGTTTGTTGGAGCAAATGCTGTTGGATTTTGTTCTTCTAAAATTGACTTTATTTTTCTCCTGTTCTTGCAAGATATTTTGGCTGGTTTACTAGAGGACAATAGTTTTCTCTCAGAGCTGTAGGATGCCACCACTGACTTCCAGCTCCCATTGTTACTGCTGAGGTTTCAGATGACAATCTCCTCTTTATTACTTCAGAAATGTTCTGTTTCTTCCCATTGTCCTGGGGTTCTGCAGTTTTATCGCAATGTATCTTCTAATTTATTTGTCTTAGCTCATTCAAGCTGCTTTAGCAAAGTACCATATAGACTGGATGGCTTACATAACAACATTTATTTCTCACAGTTCTGGGACCTGAAATTTCAAGACTGAAGCACCAGCACATTCTATGCCAGGCCGAGAGCCCACTTTCTGGTTCATAGTCAGCTGTTTTCCTGCTCCCTGGAGTCATTTTTATAAGGGCACTAATCCTATTCATGAGGTTTCCCCACATGTGACCTTATCACCCCCAAAGACCCCATCTCCTAATACTGTCATTCAGGAATTGGATTTTGGCATATGAATTTTGGGGAGGATACAAATGCTTAGTCTGTAGCATTTATCCTGTTTGAATACTCAAGAGTTTCTGAATTTGCTGACTGGAATCTTTCATCATTCTGGAAAATTCTCAGCATTTTGAAATTTTTAAAAATTGTTGTAAAATACACATATGATTTACCATCTTAATCATTTTAAGTGTACAGTTCAATAATATTGAATACACTTACACTGTTGTGCAACCATGACCACTATCCATCTCCATAACTCTTTCATATTGCAACTCCATCCCCAATAAATAACACCCTCTCTTTATTAAAAAAAAAATTATTTATTTGGCTGCATTGGGGCTTAGTTACAGCACACATGTGAAACCTAGTTCCCTGACCAGGGATCAAACCCAGGTCCCCTGCTCCCGTGCAGTCTTAGCCACTGGATCATCCGAGAAGTCCTAATAGTTATCTCTTTTAAATGTTACCTTAGCTCCATCCTCTCACTCTTTTCTCCTAGATATCTGACTAGTAGTTTATTCAACCTAGATTTTTCAAGCTGTAGGTTGTTTCCCAAAGGTGACTTATAAAATCAATTTAGTAGGTTGTTACCAGCACTGAGAGAGAAAATGAACAGAAAATATCAGAGTGTATTATATATTTTCATGAAAATTTTGTTTCATTGTGTTCATTAACAACATGCTGCTGCTGCTAAGTCACTTCAGTCGTGTCTGACTCTGTGCGACCCCATAGACAGCAGCCCACCAGGCTCCCCCGTCCCTGGGATTCTCCAGGCAAGAACGCTGGAGTGGGTTGCCATTTCCTTCTCCAATGCATGAAAGTGAAAAGTGAAAGTGAAGTCACTCAGTCGTGTCCGACTCTTTGCAACCCCACGGATTGCAGCCCACCAGGCTCCTCCGCCCATGGGATTTTCCAGGCAAGAGTACTGGAGTGGGGTGCCATTGCCTACATAAAACTGTAGTGAGTTACAAATAAAACCCTTTTATTAGACTTTCTCACACCATTCTCCCTGTCTCCTTGCCTCTCTGTCAGGGCTTCATCTCTCATCTCTGTATCCCATATTGTGGGTATGTCTTCAGATCTTTCAGTCCGTAATTGTCCCTGAGGCTGCAGATAAACCTATTCCAGGACTTTTTCATTTCAGTTATTTTTTTAAGCCTCTAAGTTCTATTTGGGCTTCCCCAGTTGCTCAGTTCCTTTACACAACAAAGGATCACACGGGCAGGTCTCTAACATTGGCTCCAGCCACGCCCCACCCCACTGAGGGGTTTTGGTGTTGGCCTCCACTGCTGTCACTTTAGGCAGAGGCAGTGGCCAGGTCATCTTGATGGGGGTAAGTCCATATTCTTGGGCCCATGCAGAGCTTCTACACCTGCCTCCATGGGCACTTTAAAATAAACTCAGCATGTAAGCAATGGCTGAGGGGCCCAGAATGAGTCACCCTGTCCACTGGATTATTACTGAGTCACTGATGCCCTTGGTGGGCATTCACAAGGGACACTGAACACCTTCACATTGTGCCCATCCTAGGGGGCATCCCCATAACCCTTCCCACACTTCCTTCTCATGAAATTCAATTCTGCTGTATCTGTTCCTAGCCGCCCACTACCGACGGGTCAGTGTACATCTGTGCTTCTGGTCGTCTCTCAGCCAGATAATCATCTGAATGGACGTCTTGAGATTCTGGAAAATCAATGGATTCTCTTTATGTTGTAATTCTGCAACCTGACCAATTAAGTTTGGGGTAAGTGTGCATGCTAAGTTACTTCAATTGTGTTCAACTCTTTGCGACCCCATGGACTGTAGCCTGCCAGGCTCCTCTGTCCATGGGATTCTCCAGGCAAGAATACTGGAGTGGATTGCCATGCTTTCCTCCAGGGGATCTTCCCAACCCACGGATCAAACATGAGTCTCTTATATCTCCTGCATTGGCAGGCAGGTTCTTTAACACTTGTGCCACCTGGGAAGAACCAATTTGGGGTATGGTTTTCAGCACGGTCAAAAACCTATAGCTGCAAGAAAGAAAGGATTATTTCAGGGCTCCATGGAATCCCTCTGGCTTTCCCATTGGGACTTAACTGAATGTTTAGAGAGCTTGTCATTTTCTTTCCATGATAGCTCCAGGGAACTCAGACACAGCTACTACCCCACAGTCCCGGGATCATCACTGCGACATCAGGGCAGTGGCCACAGGACTCTCCCGGGTCCTTGTGGTTGTGGGTGCTACGTCACCCTCAGAGGCAGATGCGAAGGCAAGTAGTAGGTGCCACTGCATATACTTGGAGATTACTTGTAACCCATGCTCAATGCTAAACTGACTCTCTGGAGTAAAAGTAACTCTGAGCTATAGTTTTTGCAGATTTCTGTGGTGCGAACACTCACCCCGTGACTAATTTTAAGCGACCTGGAGGTCATTGCTGAACACAGAATTAAAAGAAGAGTGCGCCATTGGCTCCTGCGAGCTAGACTGAGCCCAGCACACCCCTGCCTCTATTCCATGCCCTGTGGACACCTCAGTCAGGCATGAGGATGTGGACTGGTCAGACTGCATCCTGTCTTTGAGGGTCCATCTCCTGGGACCACTCTTGCTACTACCAGTCCAGGTCCAGCCAGGAAACAGAAGTTACACCAGTTATTTGGACAAAGATAACTTAGCATGAAGAAATGGTTAATGGGGTGATGGGGAACTGTAAAAGCAAGAAGACGAAGACACCAAGGTGTCTTGTGGGTAGGGGAGCAGGGGGGGCCAAGAGACACAGGCAAGATATTGGGTCATTAGGACCCAGGAGCTCAGAAGAGGGGCTTCATTCAGGTAAGAGCAGAATTCTTCTTCCTCTTTTTTAATACTTAATTATTTGGCCATGCTGGGTCATAGTTGTAGCACGTGAAATCTTAAATGCTGCGTGTGGGATCTAGTTGCCTGACCAGGGATCGAACCTAGGTCCCACCCCTGCACTGGAGTTCAGAGTCTCAGCCACTGGACCGCCACAGATGTCCCAGATAGGAGCAGATTTCTGAGCAAGGGGTGCAGACTGGCCAGTGCCCAGGCCCCTGAGGGGATGCAGTGAGGCTGCCTCTGGGCTAACCCCCCCAAAAGCTGCAGACTGCTGCCAAGGTGAAGGGTGGCTGCTCAGACAACACTGAGAGCAGACGGGAGGAGCAAGACCCCCTTCTTAGTCCTTGGGTCTCCCCCAGTTGCCTAAACTGAGGAAAGTACCTGAGGAGAAAGAAGTAGAGGGAGCCGCAGCCCCCGCACCTCAGAGCAGACAGCAGAGGGTTGATGTAGAGACCAGGGGAAACGGATTCCTAATGCCCACACCCTCTATGGCTTCTTTAAACACTGAAGGCACACTTCTGTTTCCAGCCTACTCAGTTGCTGAAGTGTGTGCCATTTCGAATTACAGTTCCTGCTGGCTCAGGGCGCCCCGTTTCCTTGTGTGTTTTATGATCTTTCAACCTATTTAGGGGAATTCTTTGAGGCCTGGTGTTGCCATCACCTATCACCACTAGCTAGTCACTCCAAAATTCAGGGCTTCAGACATCGACAGTTCACATCGTTGGTCTCCCTCAAGGGCATCGGGGTTGCCTGGGCTGTTGTGGGGCAACAGGAGGAGAGTGGCTAGAGCCAGGCAGGGAGTTTAGGTGCCCCCAGCCCCTGAGGGCACCCTCATTTCCAACATCAACAGCTAAGACTCTGCTCTCCCAATGCAGAGAGCCCTGGTTCAATCTCTGATCAGGGAACTCAGATAAGAAGAGGTGCTCCTAAAACCACCCTCCAGTGTGACAATTCAATAAGAGGACTCACAGAACTCATGGAATTGCTATACTCATGGTTATGGTTTATTACAGGCAAAGGATGCAGATTCACAACAGACAAGGGAAGAAGCACATGGGGAAGACGATTCTAAACACGGAGCTCCCATCACCCTCTCCCTGTGGAGTTGGGATGTATCACTCTTCAAAGTCAGTGTGTGACAGTGTTCCCAGAGGATCACCACCCTCCTCCTTGCAACTTTTTGGTAACTCCAAATCTATTTTAAATTTAAAAGTCTATTTCAAATATTTTTATTGGATTCTCAACCTTCTAAATTGGCATGCTTGGTAGGCTGCAGTCCATGGGGTCGCAAAAAGTCGGACATGACTGAGCGACTTCACTTTCACTTTTCACTTTCCTGCTTTGGAGAAGGAAATGGGAACCCACTCCAGTGTTCTTGCCTGGAGAATCCCAGGGACGGGGGAGCCTGGTGGGCTGCCGTCTATGGGGTCGCACAGAGTCGGACACGACTGAAGTGACTTAGCAGCAGCAGCACAATCGGTTATTGTTACTCTCTGGCATTCAAATTCTGTGATAACTAGGATGCAGGCAGGGGGCTGAACCACACTGAATGGATAAGAAAGCTGTGGTACATATACACGATGGAATATTACTCAGCTATTAAAAAGAATGCATTTGAATCAGTTCTAATAAGGTGGATGAAACTGGAGCCTATTATATAGAGCTAAGTAAGTCAGAAAGAAAAACACCAATACAGTATATTAATGCATATATATATTGAATTTAGAAAGATGGTAATGATGACCCTATATGTGAGACAGCAAAATAGACATAGATGTAAAGAACAGACTTTTGGACTTTGTAGGAGAAGGCAAGGGTGGGATGATTTGAGAAAATAGCACTGAAACATGTATATTATCATATGTGAAATAGATTGCCAGTCCAGGTTCGATGCATAATACAGGGTGCTAAGGGCTGGTGCACTGGGATGACCCTGAGGGGTGGGATGGGGAGGGAGGGGGAGGGAGGGTCAGGATGGGGAACACATGTACACCCATGGCTGATTCATGTCAATGTATGGCAAAAACCACTACAATATTGTAAAGTAGCCTCCAATTAAAATAAATTGTTTAAAAATTAAAATTAAAAAAAAAGAAAAGAAGAAATGGGTGGCTTTGTGGAATTGGTGTCTCACCCCTTTTCTTGCTTCAGAAATGCTCCTGGTTGTCCAAATCCCACCCATCCTCCCTGGCATCACTCACTCATTCATTCTCTTTCTCATGCATTCACTCATCCAAGTGGCATTTCCTAAGGACCTGCTGCGTCAGCATCCCACAGTGGATGGATTTAACCCTGGGTCAAAGGACCTTATTGTCTGGTGAGGGGAGTTAAAAAACAACAACAACAACAAAAACCCACCAAAATTGTTACAATCTGTGATAAACACTAAAATGATGAGAAGAAAGCTACTAAGAGAGACTTCCCCGATGGTCTAATGGCTAAGACTCTGCACTCCCAATGCAGAGAGCCCTGGTTCAATCTCTGATCAGGGAACTAGGATCCTACATGCAGCAACTAAGAGCTTGCTGCTGTTGCTAAGTCGCTTCAGTCGTATCTGACTCTGTGTGACCCCATAGATGGCAGCCCACCAGGCTCCACCGTCCCTGGGATTCTCCAGGCAAGAACACTGGAGTGGGTTGTCATTTCCTTCTCCAATGCATGAAAGTGAAAAGTGAAAGTGAAGTCGCGCAGTTGTGTCCGACTCCCAGCGACCCCATGGACTGCAGCCTACCAGGCTCCTCTGTCCATTGGATTTTCCAGGCAAGAGTACTGGAGAGGGGTGCCATTGCCTTCTCCAGACAAACAAATAAATAAATATTTAAAAAAGAAAGCTACCAAGAGACAATGAACTTTACTCTGGGGGCTGGAAGAAAACTTAAAAGCTCTTATGGTATTAGAGAATAATCTTGGAAAAATAGAAAGATCTCGCCAGACAGAAAAGAGAAGGAAGAGTTCTCCAAGTGGAGGAAAAGCAAATGCAAAGGCCCCAGGGCACATGCCTGCTGGGGCTGATCTGGAGGAAAGGCAAGGAGGAATAATACTTTCTCAGGGGACCTCTCTGGAGATCCAGTGGTTAAGATGCTATGCTTCCAAAGCAAGGAGCATGGTTTCGATCCCTGGTCGGGAAGCTAAGATCCAACATCACACAGCACAGCCAAAAAATAAGTAAGTAAAAAATTTTAAAACTTATAATATTTTCTCACATTTATTTAGCTCCTGCTCTGTGTCAGGCAGTAGATTAGCATATGTTTTCATTTCCTATGGTTCTGTAACAAATGACCCACAAAAGTTCTGGAGGTTGAAAGTCTGAAATTTGCTCTTACGAGGCTAAAATCCATCTGCGTTCTGTGGTCTGCAGGCTCCTTGCCGTTTCTAGCTCCTGGAGCTTGGCCATAGACCTTGGCTCCATGCTCCTTCCTTCATCTACAAAGCCGGCAAAATAGCATCTTTGATCTTAATCTCCCTTGGACCTCTAATTCCATCATATCAAGTGTATAACTGTGGGCCAGATACTGCACCAAGGGCTTTGTTTATGTTATCTAATTTAATCCTCCCATGTCGAGAGGATCATTTATTCCCACTTTACAGATGAGGAGACCAAGGCTCTGAGAAGTGTACCAGGATGGCCCAGGGGTGATGGGCCTTCTGTTGTGCTATACAGTCTAGCTGTCATGGTTGGATGCCCTTGGTTGTCCTAGAGGACATTCTATTCAGATGAGTAACATCACCAAACGCAGTGGTTCTTTGTGTGCATGTGTTCTGTTAGTTTGCGTTGTTAAATTTTTTTTATTTTTTTTAAATGTATTGTGTTTGCTTGTTTTTAAATTGAAGGATAGTTGATTTACAATGTTTCAGGTGTACAGCAAAGTGATTCAGTTATACATATCAAATGTACTGTTTTTCAGAAATAGATCCACAGACATAGAAAACAAATTTATGGTTACCAAGGGGGCAAGGAGGGAGGGATAAATTAGGAGTTTGGCATTAACATATACACGTTGTTGTTTAGTTGCTAAATTGTGTCCAATTTTTGCTGACCCCATGGACTATAGCCTGCAAGGCTCCTCTGTCCATTGGATTTCCCAGGCAAGAATACTGGAGTGGGTTGCTATTTCCTTCCCCAGGGGATCTTCCTGACTCAAAGATCGAACCCGAATCTCCTGCACTGGCAAGCACAATTCTTTACCACTGAGTCACCAGGGAAGCCCCAACGTATAGACGTTCAGTTCGGTTCAGTCGTTCAGTCATGTCTGCCTCTTTTCGACCCCATGGACTGCAGTACACCAGGCCTCCCTGTCCATCACCAACTCCTGGAGTTTACTCAAACTCATGCCCATTGAGTCGGAGATGCCATCCAACCATCTCTCCTCTGTCGTCCCCTTCTCCTCCCACCTTCGATCTTTCCCAGCATCAGGGTCTTTTCCAATGAGTCAGCTCTTCGCATCAGGTGGCCAAAGTATTGGAGTTTCAGCTTCAACATCAGTCCTTCCAATGAATATTCAGGACTGATTTCCTTTAGGATGGATCTCCTTGCAGTCCAAGGGACTTTCAAGAGTCTTCTCCAACACCACAGTTCAAAAGCATCAATTCTTCAGTGCTCAGCTTTCTTTACAGCCCAATTTTCACACCCATACATGACTACTGGAAAAACCATAGCCTTGACTAGACAGACCTTTGAGGCAAAGTAATGTCTCTGCTTTTTAATATGCTGTTTAGGTTGATCATAACTTTTCTTCCAAGGAGTAAGCATCTTTTAATTTCATGGCTGCAGTCACCATCTACAGTGATTTTGGAGACCCCTCAAAATACAGTCTGCCACTGTTTCCACTGTTTCTCCATCTATTTGCCATGAAGTGATGGGGCTGGATGCCATGATCTTTGTTTTCTGAATGTTGAGCTTTAAGCCAACTTTTTCACTCTCCTCTTTCACTTTCATCAAGAGACTCTTTAGTTATTCTTCTCTTTCTGCCATAAGGGTAGTGTCATCTGCATATCTGAGGTTATTGATTACTATACATAAAATAGATAACTAATAAAGACCTACTGTATAACACAGGGAACTATACTCAGTAATAACCTATGAGGGAAAAGAATCTGAAAAAGAATATATTTATGTATGCTGCTAAGTCACTTCAGTCGTGTCTGACTCTGTGTGACCCCATAGACGGCAGCCCACCAGGCTCCCCCGTCCCTGGGATTCTCTAGGCAAGAACACTGGAGTGGGGTGCCATTTCCTTCTCCAATATATTTATGTATACATACACATATATATCTGGAGAAGGCGATGGCACCCCACTCCAGTACTCTTGCCTGGAAAATCCCATGGATGGAGGAGCCTGGTGGGCTGCAGTCCATGGGGTCGCTAGGAGTCAGACACGACTGAGCGACTTCACTTTCACTTTTCACTTTCATGCATTGGAGAAGGAAATGGCAACCCACTCCAGTGTTCTTGCCTGGAGAATCCCAGGGACAGAGGAGCCTGGTGGGCTGCCATCTATGGGGTCACACAGAGTCGGACACGACTGAAGTGACTTAGCATAGCATACATATAACTGAATCCCTTTTCTTTACATCTGAAAGTAACACAACATTGTAAGTCTACTATAGTTCAATAAAAAACAAAATAAATAAATAAACAAAACCATTCCAATAATCAGTTCACTCCCTCAGTCATGTCCGACTCTTTGTGACCCCATGGACTGCAGCACGCCAGGCCTCCCTATCCATCACCAGCTCCTGGAACTTGCTCAAACTCATGGCCATCGAGTTGATGATGCCATCCAGCCATCTCATCTCCTCCTGCTTTCAATCTTTCTGACTATTCCAGTAGTCAGAAAGCCTTAAAAATAAACAAAATGTTTAAAACAAAAAATAAAATGTATTATTTTAAAATAAACTCTTAATCTTGCAACCATTTTAGACTTACAGAGGAGTTACACAGTGGTCTGGAGGGTTTCTTCTACTTCTTACCCAGTTTTCCCCGTGTTATCATTTTACACAGCTGCGGTGGCAACATTGGAACGTTATCACTGTAAACTCCAGACTGTTTTCGGATGTCACCAGTGTTTCCACAAATGTCCTTTTTCTTTTCCCAGATCCAGTCCAGGATACCACATGGCATTTAATCAGTTTGCTTTCCACAGAGGTGCCCTGGAAGCTGACTGGGGGACAGATTGATGTCAACAACAACCGTAGCCTCTGAGAACCAAGTGCCACGTGCCTGGCACCATCCTGAGAAGCACGTGGGTTTCTCTATGCTCTCACAATGATGACAGGTGAAATCACTTCCTCCGGCTTGAGGCTGAGAAAACCAAGGCACAGGGAAGTTCAGACACTCACCCAAGAGGAGTGAGAAATCGGAGATGGAGGATGAAGACCTGGATGAAAGGGACCATGGGGTGGGGGAGGGGTGCATGTCTCAGAAGTGGGGGTCGTGGTGAGGGTTGGAGGTGACCGCAGAATACCAGTGGCCCTTCCCCAGGCCCCTGCAGTGGCTCTTCCTGCTCCTGCAGTGGTCTTCCCAGGGCCACCTGACATCGCCATTGTCATCCGATAACTTCCTGACCACCTGCTGTATGTCGGGCACCTTGCTAAGTCCAGGGCACACTTGGAGACAGGTGCATACAGGTGAAAAGGAACCTCCGGGGGGTGGTATGAAGAAAACATGGCTAGAAGGCTGTTCCATGAGGTTTCTGGGACGCCAGCTCGTCAGTCAGGCTTTTTCTTCCCAGCACTTTGGCGACGTGCAATCACTTATTTATCTGTGGCCTGTCTCCCCACTCGGAGAAGGCAATGGCAACCCACTTCAGTACTCTTGCCCGGAAAATCCCATGGACGGAGAAGCCTGGTAGGCTGCAGTCTATGGGGTCGCGAAGAGTCGACACGACTGAGCGACTTCACTTTAACTTTTCACTTTCATGCATTGGAGAAGGAAATGGCGACCCACCACTGTTCTCGCCTGGAGAATCCCAGGGACGGGGGAGCCTGGTGGGCTGCCGTCTATGGGGTCGCAGAGTCGGACATGACTGAAGCGACTTAGCAGCAGTCTCCCCACTAAGACACGAGTTTCATGAATGATCCATCCCTGATTTGAGCTTCTAGCAAAAGCTTAAAGCAATCCGTAGAGGGATGAGTGGAGGAAAGAAGGAAGGAATGGAGAAAGGCAGGGCGAAAGGGAGAGAGAGAGGAAGATCCAGGGTCACCAGGTGTTGAAGTTTCAGAACTAGCTCATACAGGGTTGTTGTTTGGTTGCTAAGTCATGTCCAAATCTTTTGCAACCCATGGACTGTAGCCCACCAGGTTCCTCTGTCCATGGGATTTCCCATGCAAGAATACTAGAGTAAGTTGTCATTTCCTTCTCCAGGGGATCTTCCTGACCCAGGGATTGAACCCATGTCTCCTGCATTGGCAGGCGGGTTCTTTACCATTGACCCACCAGGGAAGCCCAGCTCATACACAGGACTTGTTAAAACTCATGCAGACTGAGCACCTCCAAACTGGCCTGGATGGAGGTAGGGGTCATACTCAGAGTTGCCCCACATCTTTGCAAACAGGAGTGCAGTTGTATGGCCTAACCCTTATCCAAAGAAGTGGACCCTCCAGGCTCAGGCAGGAGGATTCAGGAGGGGCTGTCTGCTCAGGGAATGGGGTGGTTGTTGGGAGGTGCAGAGGAAGGAAACCAAGGTTTTTCTCCCTTTGCCCCCATAAGCAAACTCGCCCCGCCACCCCGAACTCCCTTGGTCTCTCATTCCTAACTGGGAGCAATCAAAGAGGAGATGGATTCATGGTCCCCATCTCTGTGCCTGGCACATAAAAGGTGCTCGTTACATGTTTGATGAATGAATAAAATAATGTAATTAAAAATTTGAAGGGAGGTGGGGGAGAAAGTCTTTTCCATCCTTAGGCCATGTCCCCAAGCACCCAGAAGGCCACATTTGCATACAAATAATTGATATTCTAATTACAAATCATTTGTATTGATTTATTAACAGATCCCCAAACGATTTCTAGAAGATAATTAGATTCCAAGCTCCTTAGGGGTTAGGAAGGCATATTTACTCGCTGCTCCCCCTGGGCCGTGCGAGGAGCGGAGCTACCTGATAAATGTTTGATGAGGACAGGAATAAGCCTGGTCTTCTTGTGGGGAGAGGCAATAGCCACCCCACAGACAATTTCCAGTGTGTCTGGGGTTCTGTGGCGGGGGAAAGACGGTGCATCCACTTGTATGTGTGTGTTCGTGTGTATGTGTGCACGCTTAAAATGTGCAAAGCTTGCTAGTCTCGAAGCCCCAGTGATTTTTCACTGTGTATGCAGCTTTCCCTCCGGAGTCCTCGCCAGGGGGTGGCAGGGGGCTGGGGGTGTTACACCTTCCTCATCATCTCTATGGGCCTCTCCCCAAGACACCCCAAATAAATAACATTAGTACATTAAGAAAAAAAAAGCAACTAGCGAAGTAAGGCATCAATAGAAAACTTGACAGTTTTCATTGGTCTGATTAAAAACTCTGCTTGCTTTCTGAATGCAGTTTCGAGTCCCCCACCTCTACTGTCTTGCTGAGCCATTGGCCACTCCCCAGGGTCCTCTGAGAACAGAAACTGTGCTGCAGCCCCGGATGCCAGGCTCAGAAGAGGATGAGTTCCTGCAGCCTGACCACCCCCCCACCCCAGAACGTGGTGGCAAAGCCAGTGGAGCAGGGGCCCCAAAGGGAGGATCGAGGGAGGCAGAGGTGATGGGGTGGAGGTGTTTGAGATTTGGCTTCTCCATTTTCATGTTCCTGCGATAGCTCCCAGGAATCCTTAGGGCCGTGGATTCTCAAGTGACTGTCATGACTCTGCGTTTTTATCTGCGGGAAAAAAACAAAACAAGTGATTGCAATATGTAAAGCAAATGCAGTGTTCTCAGGAAATCTGAATGGTTGCCATAAACACCATCATTTCACGCTGGGAAAGGTGTGATCCTATCTGGGGCAGTGGAGCCTGCTACCTAGGCCAGACCCCAGTTGAGCAGCTCTGAGAGGTGCTAGGTGTGTGACCTCTGGCAGGTTCCTAAGCTGTGGGCAATGCCCTCCAGCCAATGCTCCGAGAACACAGCTGTAAAGGAATGCATGCATGAGTGCTCAGTCATGCCTGACCCTTTGTAACTCCATGGACTGAAGCCCACCATGCTCTTCTGTCCATTGAATTTTCCAGGCAAGACTACTGGAGTGGCTTGCCATTGCCTCCTGCAGGGAATGTTCTTGACCCAGAGATTGAACCTGTGTCTCCTGTGTTTCCTGCATTAAAGGTAGATTCTTTACTGCTGAGGCACCTGGGAGGCCACTGTAGAGGAATGAGGTGGGGTTATTACTCTCTGTGGCAGGGAGGAGGGAGCTTGCAGAACACCTGAAGGACTGGAGGAAGTAGGGTTTCGCTCGGGGTTAGATGCCACCTGGCATGCTACAGTCCATGGGGTTGCAGAGTCATACGCGACTGAGTGACTGAACAACAAAAAAGATGCTGCCAGTAAGGGGTGATTCCATGATCTGGTGGGGATCCACAGGGGGCAGACCAGAGCCAGCCTCCAAGTATGAGCAACTGGCAAAGCAGCAGCCTGCCCACCACTCAGGTTAGCTGCGAGAGGTCAGTTTGGGTGGGGTTAGACAGTTTTCTTGTCTGGGCTTAGAATGATGACTGGAGTAGATTCTTGTTATTGTCTGGACTCTCTCTGGTCAGGGAGTGGCCTGTGTGATGCTGGTGTCCTGTGGAATTCTGCTCAATAAGAGAGAGAGCATCAGGACCCACTGGGAGTGCCTGGCCAGTTCCTGGCCACCACGAGTGGCTTTTCCTTCCCTGTCCATGCCCCATCTGTAAGGTGTGTGCATGATCAGTTGATCAGTCGCTCAGGCGTGTCTGACTCTTATGAGCCTGCCAGGCTCCTCTGTTCATGGAATTCTTCAGTCAAGAATTCTGGAGTGGGTTGCCATTCCCTTCTCCAGGGGATCTTCCTGACACAGGAATCAAATCTGCGTTGATTTGAACACAGGGCCTTCTGCTTTGCATGTGGATTCTTTACCATCTGAGCCAATCTGTAAGGTGGGGTACAGTCAGTTTCTCTTGCTAAGGTTTGGGGAGGATGCAATGAATCAGTGCCAGGAAAGTCCTTAGTGCCCTGTGCTGGGCACATGGTAAATCCTCAATGAAGTATATCTATGACCACGAGAGTGGCATTTCAGAGCTCCCCTGGTCTCTTGTGTTACATCTGGGAGGCTTGTATGCTGTGTGGGGTTGGGAACAGTGATGTTCCTGAAGATTTTAGTTATTTCAGGGCGGGTTTGTTTTTTGGTAATTTGTAAAGGAAATGAGCAAATACGTCTCACTCCAAGTACAGCATATCCAGGAAACAGCATGAAAAACCGGCTCTTCACGATCAGTGTGTAACTTGGTGAAGACATCCCCTATTCACCCATCTTTTATTCAACACAAGCAAGCTATTCTTTATTCACAACAATTAGAAAAGGGGGCATGTAGTAAATGCCTTCTGTTATTTCCTCCCATGGGAAAGGTATCAGAAAGAACCAGCTTTATCTCTTAGAAGATTAATTCCCTCATGGGGTCCTCATGTATTTGTGTTGTGATAACGCATGGTGTGTGATAGGGGTCATAAAACCTTGTGATTTTTCATCTACTTATTCCTCCCTGTCCAAGATGTAGGGCTTTGCAGTGGCAGGAAAGTTTTAACATTGGACGATATTAGTAACAAATGATGATGGATCAACCTCTGAAAGCTGGTACCTGGGAGGGCAGGGAGTGGCATTTATCTTGCTGTGGCCGTGGGCATCAGAGCCTTTGGGCACAGCCACTTTGTCATTTCAGCTGTTCTTGTCCACTTCCATCTCCTCTGTGCTCCCTCCTCACAGCCTCAAAGCTCTCTGGTCCAAACCCTTCTCATTCTGTGCCGTTCTCCGGAGACTGGGGCTATAAGACCGCTTCTTTTTTTTTCATTTTACTTTGCCATTAAGTCCTTGCCTTTGCTTCATTTTGTGTTAGTGTGTGTACTCAGAGGCATGTGTGGGTGTGTATTTTTATTTAAACTACAGCATTATGAAAAGCAAAGACAAATTTTTATATTTTTTAGGCTGTAATATAGAAACAAGCAAAGAGTCCCTAAAGGGACCATGGTGGAAAAAAAGCAGGCACTGACCCTGTGTGGTTTTGTAACAGGCTATCAGATGCCAGAGCTAATAATAGAATTTGTATGTTTATTGTTGATGCAATTAATAATATTGATTTATGGAGCTTGAGTGCTTGCCATCATTAGCTATTCACAGTAGCCCCATGAAGTTGGCATCACTATCATTTAGCAAATAAAATCACACGCTGCCTTGCAGAGGAGGTAGCCAGAGCTGAAGCAGTCACTGAGTTGGCAAAATACTAAATGTCTTCGGTTGGCCTTGGAACCCCCTTCGAAACACGAGCCCTGAGTCATTCATCTCAGAGAACAGCTCAAGGAAACGTAATCTTATTCCATGTCTTGAAATGCTCTCTTCGAGATTACTGGATCCCGAAGCCTGCACATCATTTTAATCCAGTTGATGCCAAAGAGTCTTTCCAGGTTGGTCTTTCCTTCAAGGTGGCCCGAGGTTTCTTTTTTTTGGGGGGGGTGGTGGTAATGTGATATACACAACAATCGTCACCATATTCGTACCATAAGAGGCTGTCCTTTCAGCACCTTGAGGTCATTAACAGGCCATCTATAAAAACTGCCACTTGGCTGCCCACGTTCCCATCTCCTGTTACATTCAGAAGCAGATTTGTCTGGCGAGGAGTAATTTAAGACCAGGGAAAAGAAAACCCACAGAGACTCTACTTCTTTAATATGGGGCTATCACAGTGGAAATATCAAACATAAAAATAAAATTAAAAAAATTCAAATACCCTCATTGTTCAGCCACCAAGTCATGTCTGACTCTTTGCAACCCCATGGGCTGTAGCACTCCAGGCCTCCCTGTCCTTCACCATCTCCTGGAGTTTGCCCAAGTTCACGCCCATTGAATCAGCAATGCCATCCAACCGTCTCATCCTCTGTCACCCCCTTCTCCTTCTGCCCTCAGTCTTTCCCAGCATCAGGGTCTTTTCCAATGAGTCAGCTCTTTGCATCAGGTGGCCAAAGTACTGGACCTTCAGCTTCAGCATCAGTGCTCCCAGTGAATATTCAGTGTGGGTTTCCTTTAGGATTGACTGGTTCGATCTCCTTGCTGTCTCAGGAACTCTCAAGAGTCTTCTTAGGGGGATCTTTTATGATGGCTCCAGGTATTCGTAGCTGGTAATTCAGGCAGGCCTTCTATTGCCTTGCTGGTAAACAGCACCCAGGTCATTGCCATCACATCTGCTTATTTTTTCCTTTTCCATTTTTCCAAAAAATTACGATGTGTTCTCATTTATATGCAGAGAAAGAGGTGACCTGACCAGGTTGCTGGAGTGGGTGATTGAAATTCCAATGTTGATGATGGTATATCGTGGGCACAGATTTTGTGCCCAAATACTGAGCATTATCCTCACATTTTCATTCACGACCCTACAATTTTCTTCTTAAAAGTGACCTTTCTCTAATGGAGTGGAGCCTTGGTAGCTTTCCCATTATGTTTTCCATATATTTTATTTAACAGAGGCCTGAAGGTAATAATATTCTACACTGAGTCTTAATAAAGAGAATTCTGACCCTCTTGTCCTGTTTCCCACCTCTTTAACAGTGATACCTGTGGTTGGGTCAGCATGACGCACACATCTTAAAAGGTGATCTCTGCATCCTTACAGTTTCCTGGAAGATGCTGAGGGGTTATACTGAAAATAAAAAACCTGAGTGACCGGAGGTCTGATTAAAATTATTAACACAGTGATTCATTTTGACAAGGTGTTGGCTGTAAAGTCTTTCTTTTTTCCCCTTCTCCCTTACAAGGGCTTCCCTGGTAGCTTAGTTGGTAAAGAATCTGCCTGCAATGCAGGAGACCCCGGTTGGATTCCTGGGTCAGGAAGATCCACTGGAGAAGGGATAGGCTACCCACTCCAGTATTCTTGGGCTTCCCTTGTGGCTCAGCTGGTAAAGAATCCGCCTGCGATGTGGGAGACCTGGGTTCGATCCCTGGGTTGGGAAGATCCCCTGGAGAAGGGAAAGGCTACCCACTCCAGTATTCTGACCTGGAGAATTCTACGGACTGTATAGTCCATGGGGTCGCAAAGAATCAGACATGACTGAGTGACTTTCACTTTACTCCCTTTCAAGCTCCAGCAGTGGTCTCTCAGAAACAGTATAAAAAGAAGTGGTTGTTTAATATTCCTGGTAAATTCTAGAAGCCTGGTGATGCTGTACTTTTCAACCAAGACTGACATTTCCAGTGGAGAATCATGTTTTTGGCTAGTGTTATTATAAGCCAAACAAATGAAAAGTTTTAAAGGTTTTGCACTTTAGATTTATAATTTACCATCTTAATGGAAATGTAGTTCTAAAGTTTTAGTGGGAAAAGAAAAATCTGCAATAAACATTAAAATTGCTTAGAAACCTGGGTCTGTGATTTAGTTCCTATATGTTCTAAGGCAATAGCCAGTTGCTTGTGGAAAAATAAAGCACAGTTGCTTCGTGCATGTGCTCAAAACATCCTTGTTTCGGGTGGGTGCTCATTTGCTGCTTCCCCTTTGGCACGGAGTCTTCTCTTTCTTGGCATCTATAAATGAGACTGGCTTGCATAAGGGTACTATTTTGACAGGTTAACAGCCTAATATGCGGGCTTCCCAGGTGGTGCTAGTGGTAAAGAACCTGCCTCCTAATGCAGGAGACTTGAGACGTGGGTTTGATCCCTAGATTGGGACGATGCCCTGGAGGAGGAAATGGCAACCCATTCCAGTATTCTTGCCTGGAAAATCCCGTGGACAAAGGAGGTTGGCGGGCTACAGACCATAGGGTATAAACATGTACATGTGTGTAATTTGTTTTATATAGTCATACGCTATACATCCTGCTATTTTTCACTCAGCAATACACAGCTTTCCACGTTAATTTGTATGTGACAGTTTATTCCTTTCTGCTCCTTTTCCAGAAACTATGTATAAGGCTGCAAAGACTATTCTATTGTTTGTGTGAATTCTTCTGCAGTATCTCCAGGGGGTGGTGCCTTTAGATGAGGACTGAGGGGTGGGGCATTCTCCTCTAAGAGGCTGGATTGTGTATCCTTTTCACCAACAAGCCAAACACTAGTTCACCAGCTTAGATGTGCATTAGTGTAGTTTAATCCTCTGTAATTTGTTAATTTGCTACTTGTATTTTTTTGTGAATTGTTTTCTTATGTTATGGGTCCTTTCATTTCCCTTTTTGAGGGTGGTTCTTTCTGTATCCTGGACACTCTTCGTTCACTACAGACAGTAATTCATTCTCTCACATATGCAGCAAGCATTACCCCACCAGGTTCTGGTTCCCCTTTCAACTCCGTCTATTGTCTGTTCTGGTGTATCTGAACAGACTAAGGACCTGTGAGTCGAGCCTGGGTCTGGGGCTCCCCACACATGCAGCTCTAGCTGTGGGTGTAGTATCACCTGCAGCGCTGGAGGATGTGGACTAAAGAACACACATTGAATGGGAAAATGCAAATTCCACTGTAAGATACCACTACTCCCCTGCCAGAATGGCTAAAGTGGAAAAGAACATACCAAGTGTTGGCAAGGATGCTGAGCAACTGGAGCTTCCTGTATGTCTCAAAAAATTGGAAGAAATGAAAAAACCCAAACTAATGACAAACAGCTATTTTAACTGAAACAGATGAAGATGATCAGGGAGATGAATTTTCAAACAAATTATATGCGAGGACATACTCTTTGTTAACACTGTGCTGAATGCCAGTTATACGAGCCATCTCCCCCACAACAGTCAAGTGTGCTTGGCTCCCGTTCACCTTCTCATTTTACGGATGCCACAAAACTCAGAGAGGGTAAGAACTTTGTCTAAGGCCACATAGCCCAGGAAGGGCTAAGTTGAAGCACAAAGTCCAGTCTGTCCATCTGCAGGCTTCTCTGCTCTCTCAGGTTCCCTCAGGTGAACACATCTGCTGTCAACACAAACACAGCATGAAGCCAACTCTGCTTCTATCTCAGAGGGAGGTCAGAGAGAAAACCAGTGTGCGAAGCTGCGCTTCTGTGGGCACGGCATGGCACTGAGGACATCCAGGCTGAAGTCCACTCTGAATGGCAGTGCTGGCATCTTTGATGAAACCAACCGGATATCAGAAGATGGTATAAAACTTTTTGCTCATGAACCTGAGTTAGTGAGAAAACAGTGTTCCCTCAAAATGCTTGCTGGAGGCTTTGCGGGCCTGCCTCCAGCAAGGTTCCCCCATCTGAACCCTGGAAGGACATGGACAGGAAGGAGGAGGTGACTAAGGGAGAGATGCTGGGAGCTGGGTTGATGGATACAAATACCACGCTGCTCACCAGACACCACAGCTACCAAAGTTCTGGTATTTCAGTTTTCAAAAATCATTTTTAAATGACTTCAGGAGATTTAGTTAAGAAAAACACGTGATGAAGGACTGGAATGATGCTAAAAAACTGTAACTCCAGTACTTTGGCCATCTCATGCAAAGAGTTGACTCACTGGAAGGAGACTCTGATGCTGGGAGGGATTGGGGGCAGGAGGAGAAGGGGATGACAGAGGATGAGATGGCTGGATAGCATCACCGACTCAATGGACGTGAGTCTGAGTGAACTCTAGGAGTTGGTGATGGACAGGGAGGCCTGGCGTGCTGCGATTCATGGGGTCGCAAACAGTCAGACACGACTGAGCGACTGAACTGAACTGAAATGAACTGAAGGACTTCCCTGGTGGTTCAGTGGTTAAGACTTTGTGCTTCCATAATGGGTGTGATCCCTGGCCGGGGAACTAAAGTCACACATGCCCCAAGACACAGTCCAAAAAAAAGGAAAAAGAAAAATGTGTGATGAAGACTATCACAAAGAGAAACCAGTTGAAGGGCAAATATGTTATCTGTAAACATAGCACTTTATTAACAAAATGTTTACACTCGCCTTACAATACAACAAATTTTGTAGTGACTTAGCATGTTATACCCTATAAAAGTTTAGTATAGAATATTCAAGCTGAAACAATACAGTTTAGAAGTATGCCAAATCAACCACCATTTGCAAATGATCTACTACCAGCCTAAACATAAAAAGAAAAATCTTACAACAAAAATCAAAAGATCAAGTTTTCTTTCGTCAGCATCTACAAACAATACAGACACCGTATGGTTTATATATAGACTTAGGTCCAGCCCAAGGTTATGACTGCAAAAATAAAGTCTTCCAACATTCATACAAGCTTGGCAAACCATCATTACAATATTTCATCACAGGTAGTCAAGCAACGCATCATGCAGGGGAGCCATGGCTATGAATCTGGGCTGCTTATAGTGCAACAAGGCGGTCTAAACTGTAAGCAACTTGATTTTTTTTTTTTTTTTTCTCATAATAGACACTATTAGAAAAAGGCACAAATATCTTACTCCTTGCATCAGGTCTTGAAAAGGCATGACATTCTTAGAAGAAATAAGAATTGCTGGTACATCGGCTTAGCTTAATTTTTTAAAATGTCTAGGCTCATCTATCTCCATATCTCTTTTCAAGACTTTAGGCTTAGGGTTTTCCAAAAGTTTAACAAATGTTCTAGTACAAACTAAGTGATAGTTCTGACACTTAACCTGCCTTGTTGCCAGTGGTCGAAAACATTCTGTGACGTGGTCATATTGCCACTGTAAACCAGTACCGCCCATCTCCTCTCTGGAAATACTGGACTTCTGCCCCTAAATTAGTCTGTGTGTTGTCTGACATCACTGGTTGCCTCTTGCTTTTTCCCCCCACCGTGGGACAAGGTGGGCAAATCTCATTGCTGTGACCAAGTAAGGCAGTACAGGAGGGCACGTCGCACACACTGAGGTGGTGGCGGGTGCCCTGCGTCTTTAAGGGAGAGCCCGCAGCAAAAAGCGAAGGAGAAATAAGGCAAGAATCACGGCCTCGATCACAAGGAGGTCAAGATGCCAACTCTTGAGAAGATCAGAAGCGTGATGGACCATTGTGTGAGTGACTCGTAACGTGGGATGATGGAGAGACTGAGCTGCTGGAGGAGAGTGAAAGAAAGAAATCTTTCCCAGGGCCATAAAACTGTCTACATGACACAACAAATGGTTTAAAAACAGAGGCACCCATCGGTGGCTCTGAACAACCAGATGCTGGTAACTCTCCCCATGCTGGATTGACCTGTCTGACATTACGTGCATAATCCACATTAAGAAAAAGTGTCCTAAACTGTGTAATAACCTCATGGGCAAAGTAAGTGGAGGTATACAAATTTAAGCCCTGCTTTCAAGGTTTTTCCAGTGGGGCGGTGTGTGTGTGTCAAACTGACAATTCAAGTATAAATTTCATGAAAAAATTAGTAATTAATTAAGTGTTAAGCTCCAATGTGAAATCATGGGCTGCTGGGTGCTGACTATTTCTGAAGTAGGAGGGGGAGTGTTGCCTGCAGCCCTGACCTGCCCCACGGCAGCTGGGTGCTCAGTGTGGGCTCTAGCCTTGCCTTGTAGAAGAAGGGGTGGTGGGCTTGTCTCTGTGACCTGAAAGGTGGGTGCCGCCTGAACAATTTCAATTCTGAGTGAAGATTACTGGCTCTGTGTGTGAAATGCTGTTTTAAAGATGGATTTCTTCTTTAGTATTGCATTAAACCATTCGCTTCCGGAAACACGAAGAAGTTCCCAAATCAAGAAGTTGCATCAAACCAGTGTGTTTTGTTCTTTTGCAGGATTAACTAGATGATTAAGGTCTACACTTTAAAACTGCCAACTTAGAGAAGGCGCTTTCAAAAAACAATCAGTACTATCTGAGGATTTTCCATTAATTAGCTGAATTCTTGGCAATTGAATTCCCGCTCATGGAAAGCTACCCAGAATTTTATTTGTTTCCATTATGAAGCATTTTGATGAGGCACTGGACTCCAGGACCATCCACACTGATGTGAAAATGAACTGGCAATGAATTAAAAAAAAAAATTCGGTTAAATTTGTTAAGATTCCATGGTTTTAACTCTAGTATCTACTGATGAAAAATTCTAATCTTGCTATCTACCTAAAATGTTTAAGGTAATAAAAGGAAAAGATGGAAGATTCCAGATTTTTCTTTTTATTAAACTTCTGAATCCTTTTGTTTGGAAGCCACACATATTCTAACCTATCTGGAATTGATTATGCTCTAAGAGGAAAGAACACAGACATTAGTTATTTCTGATGGTACAGACCAAAAATTAAAGTTGATCTATGACACTGGAAGTCCTTCTAGATTTGGAGGGTAAATCATTTTCCTTATATGCTATGAGAATCCTGAAGGACAAACTGAGAAATAAGGAGATTCTTGGTTCTATTTATTCCCTTTCTTCATTATGTCTAATGAAAGTTCATCATAACAGGTCACTCACTTATCATTCTCTTGGACTGAAAAAGTGGAAGCTCCTGAAAAATGTAACACCTTCCTAATTTTTTTTTTGAACTTTCATTTGCACATAAAACAGAACAAATGCCCCAGAATTTCACTAATGTTTCTTGCAAATCGGATGATCATATTGCCTGGATTTCTGTTACTGGAAGTTGAGACAAGTAACCTTGCTGTCAAGAGAAATGGGCAGAGGTCATTTCTTTTAGTTCAAGGTCAGCCAAATTCTATCCCCACTTCCCTCTGCTAAAACCATACAGCATCATGTTTATCTCCTGGATAATTCTGTTGCTTGGACTGTTTTTTAATCACAGTACCATAGGAGTTAGAACACATCTCCTAAATATTACTCTGAATCATTGAAATGTTTTTGATGGACCACGTGTAAGTGAGAGCAGGTCTATAGTCACTGGCCGACCCCTGAAGGTACATCCTGTTTCTTCTTTTAAAAAATACTAACTTTAAACAGGGAGACGATCTCCTGCAAACAAACAAGTCATGCTGCTGGTCCCTTTACAACAAATTTAAATAAGGAAGGATTTTCACAGGTTTCCACTCTCCAGCTTATCACTGTCATTTGACTTTCATTACGGAGATGGGGGAGAACATGTGCAGCCTAATGAGTTGAGAGGGGAAAGGCAGCCTGAATCTGTGAGCTGCCATTACCCCCAGACGTTCTACAGCGGGTCCCTGGTTAGATGAGAGTGAAAGGAATTCCAGTGACTTTTCCCTCGAAGGAAAAGTTTCCTCACTGCTTATACAGGTTCTTGCAGAGACATCTGAACGTATGGGGGGTCTCGTCTGTCACATATATAACATGCTGTACACGTTATTTCTTACACACTAAGGGGCCATGAATCATGTTCTCAGCGTGTTCTGGAAAAAAAAAAAAGAGTGAAAAGATGCTTATAAGAATTTATATAACCTCTTTTGAAACGTACTCTCAGACCATAAAGGATGCATTTAACAGTGAACAAATGCCTTTTCAAGCTCCGAGGCTGACAGGCCAATTAGCGTACTGTTGTCGCAATTAAACTTGCCCATTTTAACGTGATGCTGTAAAAGTTAGGATACGCTGGTCTGATGTCTCCAGGAAAGCCATGGAATGTCATCTGAGGATGTTTTCATTGCTCTGTCAGGGTTTAATTTAGAAGGTCTTGCAGACCTATGTTCCTTCTTGAGAGCAGAAAATAAATAAATACAAAAACGTAAAGAGAAGTTCTGGAAGTAAATGTGGTTTTCTTTCCCTTTCTACACATTTAGAAATAACAAAACCTGATAGCCTCAAGAAGGACACCGGCCCACTGAAAAGATGGAGCCTCTGGCACAAAGGGTCCAGTCCTCTCAGATGCGAGGAGGCACCCAGGAAGTGTGTATATAATGGGGGGCAGGCACTTCCCACAAAATCATACATGGGTGACAAGGAAGTGAGTTATTTTAAAGGAACCGAACCTTTCTGTTGCAACATGTAGCACTTGGGCCTGACTGTGGCTGAAGAGCAGGTCATGGAGGTTTCATTTAGAACCAGAAGGACTTGCAGTAGGTACTTCTCCCTAATAACTTCTTAAAAGGAGTTTAAGATGAAGGACACTTAATCATACTCCCCCTTTATGTTCTTTTAATCACCAAATGGTAATTAATGAGTTATCACAGAATCAGAAAAACACTTGTGTGAAAGGAGAGTTCTGGAGATCACTGGTTCCTAGAACTGGACGCCAGCAAAGACCTGATTTTCATTTCTCTGAGAGGAATCAACAGACACTCAGAGCTAATGAACAGCTTTTCTCTTTTCAGTCCCCCAAGTTTTTAAAGATGGCCCTGCGTCATAAGAGAACCAAAAGCAGATTTTTATAGATGGGCTGTGTCTCAATTCCTTCACAAGCTTTTTCTCATGATAAGAAGAATAAAGGATGTATGAAACATGTATTAAATCCCTGTTTACTCAGGTGAATAATCCAAAGTGGGCTCAAAATAAAACACTGCTTCTGATGTTAATATCCATCTTTGTGCTTCAGAAGCAAACAAGATATCGGAAAACATCCTTTCCCCTGTTCTCATCGAGTATGGATTATGGATTATGAGAGCAAGGTGCAGTTGTTACTGCTGAGTATTAAGAAGACATCATGTGAGGTACAGAGCCACGTTGATTTCTGAGACAGACTGAGGAAAATGAGGGCAAGAGAGGCCCCCAAACTGTGTGGGGAGCATGTGGAGAGGACCACGAGGATCAGGAGGAGAAGGCAGCTGTGGGGGTGGAAGGATGGATTGTGCTGGGCTCTGTGCAGCCCACGTCACAATCGGGTGAGAGATGCTTGGAGGGGAGGCCTCACCCACCAGAGAGGCACGGAAGCGCTCTGCCCACCCTTCCCTGTGCACCCAGACACCATGAAACCAGCCACGCTGATGGACAGCTGTGGTGGAAAAACTGTGAAGGTCAGAGATCAGATCTGTGTCATCTTTTGGTGAAATAAGGGCCACACAGGCCTCACCTCTTGGTAAGTCGAGTGTTTTTATTTTGTTGTCATGGAGACAGAGGCCTAGTGGGGGGAATGTCAGGGACCCACCAGGGCAGTGGCCTGATGGCCAGTCCATTTGGATGTATATGAAGTGAAGCCTACCCACCCTGAGGTGTGAAGTGCCTGGCCATGGAATCATGCACGCTGTCCAAATCCTGCTAATCTCACACTGGGGAGGAAAGCTCGATGCCAGGGGAGGAGAGCGTCCATGCACACTTTAAACAAAGCAACATGAGAATGTTCACTACCTACATTCCTTCTATATGATTTCAATAAGGGAATAAACAATTCCAAATGCTCAAGATATACACTATGGGGAAGGGAATTGTTTTTCACTTAATCTGAGTTATAATTTTCCCATTAAAATCTAACCGTATCAAGTGGGGGGCATGAAGAAATAACCATTATTTTTAAAAGTTTTGACTGTTCAGTTTAAGGGTAGCTCTGAAAACACAATTTGGTTTGAAATTCAAGCTGTTTCATTTCCTATTTAATCTTGTAAATTTCCTTCCCTTACAATACTCAGGTTGGAAGGGTGCCAGATTAGACCAGGAACAAATTTTCACCAACTTCACTTCAGTGCTTTATTTTTAGATTATATTAAAAAGCTCATTAGGCTCCCTGAGGGAAAAGAGTGTTAACCACTAAGAGAGGTAGGGGAAAATAAGGGAAAGAGACGCGGAATTGTTAACAAGAGAAGCGCTCTTCAAACAGTTGGTCTGAGGCTGCTGTGAAAGCTCAAAGCAGCTTATTTCCAAGACCAGGTAAACGACATGGGCTCAGGAGCTTGGTCTTGTACCCCGAGACTAGGAGGGACTCGTCAGGCTTCTCCAAGTGGCATCTGTCTGCACAGTGGCTTCCAGATGGGACTGTAGGGGAGGTGTGGTGGGAGGGAAGGCAGAGAAACCCTTGCCAACCCAGAGCCACATGCTCTATGCTTCTGCACCACATAAAACGTGCTTCAAAGAACTTCCCGTGTACGGACTGAGAAATGGGGGGCGCGCGCCAGGCCGGTGCAAGAGTGAATGGAGTGGTAAACGAAACATAGAATTTATTAATGTATTTACATAATTTATAATCTGTAAGCAGTGGTCTCATAAATATATGACTACAACTTTACATGTGCTAAGCAAGCTGCAGATAACTGTTTCCCCCACCAAGACAGCTTGGTTAAATAAAAAACAGACAGCATTTACTCCACTTTCTGGGCTTCCTCTCTTCTTTTGGAAAACATGGCTAGTCAGTTTAAACTGAATCTGCAATTCAACATGTTCCAGGCAGCCTCTCTACCACCACCATCTCGATCATCAGAGCTTACCTAAAAAGGTGCCAGTGACGTGCCTGGGGACACGCATGCGACAGGGTCCTGGGCTGCTGCGCCCAATGGAAAGTGCGTCAGAGACGGCAGGCGTGGGTGCTTCTCCATCAGCCCCAGAAACAACCCACGTCAACTTCAGACGATCCTAACTGCCATCTCTCCACGGTGGTAAGTGCACACATTCTAAATGCTACCATTCCCTCTAACAGTGGCAATGGGAAACCAAGGGAAGGAATGTCTCCACAAGGCTGTTTTTTTTTTCCTCAAGAACCACGAAAGTGCTAATTTTCCCTTTACAAATGTGACATAGAATCTTGACTACAAAGCTACTCAATGATCTCATCCTACCATC
Organism: Bubalus kerabau; assembly: GCF_029407905.1. Taxonomy (NCBI): domain Eukaryota; kingdom Metazoa; phylum Chordata; class Mammalia; order Artiodactyla; family Bovidae; genus Bubalus; species Bubalus kerabau. The sequence goes on from NC_073636.1 coordinate 58,604,755, forward strand.
CACACAACTGTACATTCCTTCTCAGCAAGATCAGGAGCCAACGATGCAGTCCCTGTGTACACAGAGATTCTTTACAGGACGGAAGTCCACAGACTGACGTATTATTGCTGCAGTCTCCAAAGAGGAGACGAAACCGGTCAATTCCTGTGAATCCTTGTTGCCCGAAGAAGATCCAAGACTGGCAGGTGACCCCCGGAGGCGGGGCCCAGCCCTCCCGAGACCTGTCAGGACCACCTACTTCATCGGGAAGCCCGGGGGGCCGAGGCCCGGTCAGCAGCAGCTCCGCTTTGGCTCCGAAGGCTGTCTGCGGAGTTTGAAGCCCTTTCCGCCAGAAGGTGGGCTAGCGTCAGTGGATGGAATTCTTCGACCTAAACCGAGAGGACAGGAGGGAGGGCAGTGAGCATTCACTTTCTCAGGCTTCATTCTCATACATGACCATTCTATACCTGCAGTTTGACAGGTCTCACTAAAATTAAGAAAAGGTAATAAACTTCTAACTTTGGGAGACGTTTAGATGCACAGACGAGCTGCAAAGGCAACATGCAGCACTGCTGGGTCCTTTCATCCAGCCTCCCCCGGCTTTGGGACTTCATGGGATGACCGTGGGACTTGGCAAAAATGAAGAACTCGACACTGGAACATCACTATTCACCCAACTCCAGACTTCCGGTTGCCATCAGTTTTCCCACTAATATCCTGTCATTTTTTTTTTTGGTCCCAGGGTCCAAAGAAGAGTATCACCTGGCATTTAGTACACATTTTTTAAATGAAAAAGATATAACATGTTAAAACTGCATCAGAACGTCCCTATCCTTCTGTCTGGTAGCAGAGGCCACCTTCCAGAGAGAGGTGTGCGCAGACGTGCACAGAACACACACGCACCCGTCCCTGTTCTTAAAACCCAGGCAAGAGCACAGACTGCTCTCACGTCATGCATCCTGGGCACTGCCCAAGCAGAGTTCGTCTACAGGTTCTGTGATGCTGCGTCTGTGGATGTCCTGCCATTGATCCCCAATTCACAGATAGTTAGCTTGTTTCCAGTATTCTGATGTCATTAACAACAATGCAAAGACTATCTTGGTGTAGGACAAATGGACCAGCTGGGAAGAGCTGGGTCATGCAGTTCCACTCATGGGTGTTCGTCTGATACAGACACTGTACTCCCAGGGTCTATCCAGCACAAATGCAGGAAGGACGTGCAATTTAAATTTTGACAGATGCTGCCAAATTGCTCTCTGAAGAGGCTGCAGCACTTTATTCTCCTACCAACAGTGCATGAGAATGAATGGGTTTCACTTTACTGTTCTGTGAAGCATAGTGTCAATTTCGAGAGAAGCCTTAAATCACCCAGTCACCCACCCTCCCTGATAACTTCAGGGCTGCTCCCGGTACCAGCAGCAGTTCTAACTCTGTCTAGCACCTTGGACGCTCACATTAGTCAGGAGCCAGAAGCCCATTATTACATGTTTGTTCAGGCAGCGATCTCCTCTCTCCCTTGAATGGGGCCCCAAGCTCTTGGAGGAAAGCAGCATGTCTCTAGCTTTATGTTTCCAGTGTCCATTCAGCACACCACCTGGTGCTGAGATACTTTGAAACCATGGGACGAACTGACACCCACATGTTTGGCAAACTGGGGGGTGGGGTGGGGGGGAGGGCAGTACATAGCATAGTGCCTACGAGGCGAGGAAGCACCCCTAGTAAGTCCTACAAGCACTTTCAAATGCCTGCATGCACTGTTATGACCACAACACAAATTTACTTATAAGTTCTACTGACTCTTGTCATCATTTATTTCTCAATAAATGGATGCTGAAAACACAGCTGGTATTACAGAGCCATCTCTGAAATACTTTTAGAAGAAAGCAGAGGAGAACACCTTTGTGACCTGGGAATAGGGAAGGATTTCTTAAGCAGGAGCTAACTGCAAGGGAAAGTAAGGACAAAGTGGATACATTAAGATTTAAAGCTCCAGTTCACGGAAGGAGTTGATCCAAAAATGAAAGTCAAGGTACGGAGTAGAGCTTTCCAACAGACATAATCAACAATGGACTCATAGCCAAAATAAACTATAAACATTAAGACAAAGGCAGATAAATCCAACAGGAAAACAGGCAAAACTACACAGAAGAGGCTATCTAAATATTATAAAAATGTAAACGAATGCCAGAAAGGTGCTTGACTTCATTCACTGTCCAAAGTGGCAGGTCACGATCCTGCCAGCCCAACATGGAGTGACTGGGGTTCTCAGATCCCACTGGTGTCTACGCTGCCGGGTGTGACCACCCTGAAGGCTGCTGGGCAGCAAACCTCTACCCAATGTGCGCATACCTGATGACTCGGCAAATCATCCCCTGGGTGTAAACAGACCCCAACAAAAACGTGCACACATCGTGCACGCTGGACACGAAGCAGAACGCTCACAGAGGTTCTACTTGTCACAGCTTGAAACTGGGGACAACCACCAGATGCCTATCCACGTGGCGGTAACTGCCCCGTGGAGGTGGCCCGCCCTGACACACACTCCACGGCAATGACAATGAGTCATGTGCTCATGGAGACTATCTACCAGATGTGATGTAGAGTCAAACACACCAGACACACATGAGCAAATCCAGTTTGTTTTAAAAAGCATAAAGTCTAAAAACAGGTAAAACAAGAAGAGCTGGTCATTAGGATGGGGGCTCCCTGTGGGAGGGGGAGGGGTGAGGTTCTTGTCAAGGCCTCAGGGTCTTGACATGGGTGCTGATCCAGGAGTCTACTCAGCCCGTGAACACCCCTGGAGCTTTATACTTCTGATGGGAGCACTCTGCAGCATGTATATTAGACTTCAATAAAAAGCCAGCAAACCCAGGCCCCATGCTAACTTGATCTTACAATGCCCAGTAAATAATACACTCAATTTACATCTCTCTAAGTTTTTCTAATCTTTCGGAACATATTTTTTATTCTTCACAGTTAAAATCATTATGTACAGGCTAATTTTTATATAGGAATTTTCACTGTTGGTAGGCTTCACTACCTTCCTATTCTTAATACTGCTATAGAACATTTTATAAAAACAGTGATAATTACGATACCACATACCGAGATATTTTAGCTTGAACTAAACTGTGAAAAATTCCCGACTACCTTTACACACTGCCTTTTAGGAACGCATCTGAGTAACTGCTATTTACAATCTAGGAAGACGATAAATATTGTTGCTTTTTAATGTTGGAAGGAAGGGGCTGGACTAGGGCTCACACACCAGGGTCCACCAGCTGTTCCAGGCAGCAGATGGGCCCAGCAGGCCTGCATGGTACTCTGAAAATATTTCAGTAAGTGGCCAGATTTAAAAAGTGTGACATGTTACATAAAATGCAGATCTCTGAACAAACTAAAAACATCAAAAATTAAAAATAAAACCAAAAGTAACCCCAGTAATGGGGTAGCCAGGTAGCCAGGGGCCTACCTGCCACTGTCGTCCACTTGCTGGAGCTGGGCCTGCCCTGGCCAGTTGTCAGGGTCACCAGGGCTTCCTGCAGCCCCCAGGTCCTGGTGTGCCCCTAGGTCTGCTTCCCTGGGGGCCGTCCCAGCCTGGCCCTGCTGGCCCTTCCTCTACATGCTGGCCAAGCGCCCTTCTACCTTCAGATCTCCCCAAAGGGTGGATCTCAGTGTGGCTTTCTCTTGTCCTTCTTGCGCTTGTTCAGTTAACACAAACCTCAGGGCTCTGCACATCTGCTCTGTCAGGGTCTGGCTCCAATAGTGCCTCCTCAGAGAAGCCTTCCCTGACCACCTGCACAAACTCTTTCCTTTCAGTCTATCTTATGTACTTTGTATTCCTGCTCATCATCAGAAAGGGTCTTGCTTCCCTGTGTGCTGTCTCTCCCCCAGTGGACCGCAGAGGCTGCCCCGTCACGCTTGCTGCTGTCTCCCCCGAGTCTGGAACAGGTCTCAGTGAACATTCTGATGAATTGGAATGAAATGAATGAACAGATACGCTCCACGGACGGTCCCAGAGGCACGCAGCAGACTCTCCCACTGAGTGTCATCCCTGTAACACTGCTGGAAAGGGAAAGAGGAGGGGAGGGGACAGCGTCTTAACCTCTCACTGGCAAGAGCCTCATATTAATTTCTGAGGACTTTCTTATGGGGGAATTACACACACATTCCATGTCCCTTTATTCATCTTATTCACACTCGATGACTTTGGATGACTAACTGAAACACATTTAAAGAGACAGAGGACAATGACAGCTTCCAGGACCCCAAGGCCTTGCACATGACTGATTCAGGAGCAACACTCCTCCTAGAAAGAAGGGCCAGTCATCAGGCAGCAGCTCTCCAGCAATTACAGCCCGATATGAAAACCCGCTGTCACTCTTCAATTCTCAAATCTCATTCCACTGAGAACACCACCAGTCTAGACTGCTCTGTGTAGGGAGGAAGGTCCCCCTGGCCAGATAAAGCTGTATTAAGTTGCTCCGCACAGAAGAAATGCATGAGGTACAGATACTCACTAATTTCTATAAAGAGTTCATTTATGTTTATCGCGTTCTTCGCACTTGTCTCTACAAAGACTGCATGGATGGAGTCGGCGTAGTCCTTGGCATCTCTCTCCATGACCTCTCTGGAAAACAATAAACTGTAGATCACAAACTCTATCTGTCACGAGCTTAATGTGATCCCCATCTACCCAGTAATTAACCAGATTTATGATGATCAGAATGGAACCTGGAACCACTAGCAATGCATCTAATGGAATGGTCAGAGAATCACCATGGTTTCTCCCCTCCCCCCTCCCCCACTAGAGCCCTTGCTTGGAGGATCATGGAAGTGGTCCAGAAAAACTGCCAATCAACGTGCTTTCCTTAAAATGTCCTTTCCCCATTCGAATACCCTGTGCCATGGGATCTGAGGCTACATCAATCTCAGATCATGTTCAAGTGTGCTGCAACTGACGTTTAAATAAATTACACACCTGTCTCGATACATAATCTAATGAGGTCCGAGTGTCTGAACTCTCAATTTTAGTTTGAAACTTCAGGACCCCAACCAAACAACAAAAAGGAAATTTTCAATGTCAGAGATAAAACAGAAGCTAGATTCTTCTACTGGATAGCGCTCTGTTAGAAGAACACACAATCAGCACTGGTATCGCCTGCACTAATAACTTACCTTACATCGATAAGATCACACTTATTTCCTGCAATGGCAACTACAATATTGGGTGGGCCGTGCTGCCGAAGCTCTTTTACCCAATTCTTTAATGTTGAAAATGTCTCCTGTAACACAAAGGAGGAAAGCAACTGGAGACTGAAGCGACCTAAACAGAGTTTTCAGAATAGTCTCAAGAAGATGGTATGTCAGGCCTTACTTCTTTCGTGATGTCATAAACAATTATAGCTGCAGCTGAGCCTCGGTAGTACATTGGCGCTAAGGCACGAAACTGCAGAGAAGAGGGAAAAATAAACAACAAAATCGGGAAAACTGGTTAAATATGTTTCTTACTAGACTTTGAAGCCCATTATTCCCACACAGAAGGTAATCTTTCTCTTAAGCCAAGAAAGATGACATGATGCTTTAAAGCAAATGAACCAGTAATTACCAAAGGCAAAAACTTCAAATCTAACACTGAAATGCCGCTCAGAAGGTACTTTAGAATACACTTTTATGGGAATTAAATACGTGCTATAAACAATTGTTTCAGTTGAAAAGGCTAATTGCACTCAATGTTATCATTTCCAAATTCATTTGTTCAGTAGTCCTTTAAACTTTCGCTCCCCAAACAAGGAGATAAAAATAATGCTGTAAATAGTTCTCCAGAGAAGTGCCTGCATTTGGGTGTCGTAAAGATAACCTGCAATCTAAATGCTGATTGTGCTACAGAAATGAGTATACATTTACATTCACGGCCTGGATGAGCTTGTAACTCGCTTTTTTGATATCGTCCACATACGTGGCAATTCCCCAAAGCGGTACATATCTCATTCCATTTACATGCATTTAACTCTGTGTACAGGGCTTCTTCCCACCAATCACCCTCCAGCTCTCCCCCTCCCCCCAACACAACAGGGAAGAGAAGGAAAGACAATCTAAATAGTGGGACTGATTTAGCGGGCCATTTGTTTTGATAGGGTGTCAGATGGAAAATGGGATGTGCCCACCCCAGTCAACCCTGGTTTCTGGGCATGTGTGTGTTGGTCAAGCCTCCTGCTCAGTGAATGTGAGGTCAGTGTATGAGACAAGACACTGACTTGGGCTTGACTGATCTCTGTTGTATCCCCTGACTTTGAAACCTGACCCGTACACGTGATGTGAGAAGTACTACGGGACTCCCCTCCTGCTCTCTGTTCTGTGGCTTCCCTTCAAAACACAGGTAGACACTGTTATCAGAAGTGAGTACCTAAGAACTGGTTAGGTGCAGGGTGATGTCAAAATAAATGCTAGCCTCAAACATCCATCCAGGTTCAGTTCAGTCGCTCAGTTGTGCCCGACTCTCTGCGAGCCCATGAACCACAGTACGCCAGGCCTCCCTGTCCATCACCAACTCCCAGAATCTACCCAAACCCATGTCCATCGAGTCGGTGATACCATACAGGTTAAGCGTTACTAGTCTCAGGGAGAAAGATCCCTGCCTCTGGGGTCAAAGTCAGAAAACTTCCAATAAAATGTTAAGTTTTAAAGAGAAAAAAAACTTGTAAGAAACTAAGGAAACCAGACGATTAGGTGGGAAAGACTCTGAATTGCCCTCCCTGGGATGACAGAGAAGCATACAGATGGCACAAGGCTATGGTACTAGCTTTCACTTTTGATGCATGATTCCAGCAACTTCCTTTACAAGGCTGTTGGATTTTGTGTGTGTGTGGTATTTAAATTTATAAAGTAAGATTCATTTAGAGAAGTGCAAAGATTTTAAGGCTGATAAAAGGTCTTAATTTTGATAAAATGACAAATGTGTATATATACATTCATCCTGTCCCATCCCAAGATAGGAAATGTCTTTATCAACACGAAAAGTTCCCCAATGCTACTCTTTTCAAGCCCCTTCTTTATTCTTGATGGTAACCCTTCTCTTCAAGTCTATTTATTGCTATACATATAAAAACTACAGTTTTCTCTTGCTTATGGTCTGCACAGAATATCCATTTCCATTCTCTTATTTTCACGTGATCTCTAGGTTTCTGTGTAAGGTAATCCCTTCTATAACCAGCATATTGTTTGATTTTGACTTTTGATCCAATCTGAAAACCTTTGCCTTTTAAGTGGAATATTTAGTTCCTTTACACTAATATCAGATCAGATCAGTCGCTCAGTCGTGTCCGACTCTTTGCGACCCCATGAATCACAGCACGCCAGGCCTCCCTGTCCATCACCAACTCCCGGAGTTCACTGAGACTCAAGTCCATCGAGTCAGTGAAGCCATCCAGCCATCTCATCCTCTGTTGTCCCCTTCTCCTCTTGCCCCCAATCCCTCCCAGCATCAGAGTCTTTTCCAATGAGTCAACTCTTCTCATGAGGTGGCCAAAGTACTGGAGTTTCAATTTTAGCACTTAACATACTTCCTGATATATTTGTTTTTTACTGATATTAAGACTACCATTTTGCTACTTGCTTTATATTTTGTTACATTAAAACAAAATAAAACCCTGTTCTTCCCTTCCTCCCTTCTTTTGCATTAACTGTTTTTTACTGTTTACTTTTAATGTATTAATTAGTCCATTGGTTTTTTAGTTATACCTCCCTGTATTACTCTTTTAGGTAGTTGCTCTCGTAACTACAATGTGTGTCTCTCATAGCTGACTTAAGAGTTTAAAATGCACCACCTTATGTGACAATCAGAACCATCCAAGATTTCTTATCCCACTGTCCTCTGTGCCGCTGTCAAATATTTTAAACCTATACGATAACACACATAATTCAATATTATAATTTTTACATTAAATAGCCAATAATTTTTTTTTAATAAAAAGAAAAGTCCCCAGATTTTTATATTAACCATTCCAAGTGGTTCTTGTTCCTTCCTTGGATCTCAATTACTATCTGGCGTCATCCCCTCTAGCCTAAGAACCTTTCTGAGACCACTGCTGCTAAATCCTCTCTGCTCTTCTTCTTCTAAACATGTCAGGACTTTGACTTCATATCTGAAAGATAATGTGGTAAGTGGGTAATTCTGACTCTTTGAAACGGCTCCATTGTCTTCTGGCCTCCACTGACTGTGGAAGCTGCATGTGCCTATGGTATTATCTCTGGCTGCTTTCAAGATTTTCCTCTTTAACTTTGATTTTTAGCAATTTGACTATGATAGACTTAGACATAGATTTCTTGATATGTGTGAGTCTGCTAAACTTTTGGATTTGTGAGTTGAGATAATTCCACCAAAATATGGAAAAATTTCAGCCACTGTTTCTCGAAACATCTTTTCTTTCTGTCCCCCCACTTTTTTTTTCTTTTTAACAACTTCTGGGTCTCCAGTCACACATACGTTTGATCATTTGAATTTGTCCCTAGGTACCATGTTCCTATATTTCTACTCTCTGTTCTTCTGATTTGTTAATTTGTCACTTATCTGGTGGATTTTTCATTTTAGATCTAACAGTTTTCAGTTTTAGCATTTTCATTTATCAGTTGCCATTTTGTGTGAGACTCCCCATCTGTAGTTACATATTTAAAATATCTGGTTTCCGTTATCTTCTCTGAAGTGTTAAAATACTGGCTTATCACCCTTAGATGGTTTTACACGTGGTTAGGGTGAGTCTATGTGGGTCTCTACTGCTAAGACATGGCCCTTTGGCAGTTTCTGGGGGATCCTAAGGTATTGATTAAGCCTTACGTAACAGGCAGGACTGGACTCTAAACCCTGCTTATTCTCACGAGCAGCAGCAGGACCTCAGCTCAGTCCCATCGCCTCTCCAGCTGTTGGCTTCTGTTGAGGCCCTTAGTGTCATTCCCGTGCTTTCACAATTTGAGGGTTAAGCAAAGCCAGGAAAGGGATTTATAAGCTGATTTTCAGGGCTTCCTGCCTTGTGGGATTCATCTTTTCTGGGATGTGCCTCCTCTTTTCCCAGCTGCTCTAGCAACCTTAACCTCTGCCCTCAAATACTGTGAGCTACGAAGACAGCCCCCCACTTGAGTTCTGGCTACCCTGTGCTGCATGGTCGTGGGTGTGCCTTCTGGGGGAAAAGCCATGAAAACGTGAGTCTCATTCAATGTCATTCCCCTTTCAGTCCCTGACTGTATCTGGCGGCTCCACAGGACCTTCAGAGTTGTTTTTTAATGCTTTGCCCAGTGTTTATACATAACCATTATCTGTGCGAGGGTTAGCCTGTTACAAGCTACTCCTCCATGCCTGACATTGAAACTCTTTCTATATACCGTACTTGTGGTATAAAAAAAGGCAGCAGCAGCATACAAAGAGACTCAAAGGATGTGAGCATAGTTCTGCTCCCAATCAGGCCCTCGATCAGGGGCTGGACAGCTTTTTCTGGAAGAGGCCAGTGGTAAACACGTTAGGCTTTGTGGATCACGTGATCTCTGCTGCAACTCCTCAACTCTACCATGGAAGCAAGAGAACAGCCACAGACAGCAAGTTAAATAAACACGGCTGTGCTCTTAAAAAACAGGAAGTAAGCTGGATCTGGCCCGAGAGCCACAGTGTGGACCCTGGTCATAGATGTTAAGCGATGTGTACACGTTTTCCTGATTTCAAACTTGAGTATATCCCTTATGTGACTCCTGTGACAACAAATGACTCCAAGTCTTCCTGGCACTCTCACCTCTAGAAATGGTCGTCAGGAGAAACCACATTAAGATTCAGGGACATAAATCTTCAAGACTGGCTGCAGTGTCTATTAGACTTCGGTTAAGCACCTTTTTTTTCACATGATCACACGCAGATGGCAAGTATTTGAAATACTGCTGCTACAGTTACGGAGCACTTCTGACATGGATGTGAGGTGCACGTTTGTGCAGCAGCTAGGTCTGTCGCTATGCTTCTGGAGGACTCCTTGTTGGTGAAGGAAGATTGGTGGGGAAAGATCATTTAAAATTAATTCATTTAGGGATGAAAAGGTCTGAAAAGGCTCTGTCTTGAGAAAAAAATTATGAAAACAAGTTTTATTTTATCTGATATTAGAAAAAACTTTGGCTTATTATTGCAGCCAGTTTCTTGAATGAACACTGAGTCAAAGTTGATTAATAAACGGACCATGATTCTTCTGATAGGACCATGTTGTTCTTGTTCAGTCACTAAGTCACGTCCGACTTTGCAACCCCGTGAACCGCAGCCACCAAGCTCCCGTGAACCACATGCTGGCACAACATGGCATCTAGCTTTCATTTCGTGTCTGCCTTTCCTAGTCCTGTCACAGGAAGGGAACGTTTACAAAATATTTGAGGACTCCCATCGGTTTTCCCTAGGCCTTTTGATACACAAGTCATTATCTTCTGAGGCACTTATGTCATCGCTTTGATCATAGCTTTCTCTTCACTTAATTTAAGAAGCTCCCTACCATCAATGGCTTTGTATAACATCTGTGGAATTCTCCAAATCACTTTCACTGACTTAATGAAATTACTTTGCAATCAGTTGTGACTGGACCATCAAGGATAATCCATCTGTGAAGACGTGAGGGTCAAATGGGAAGGATGTCCGAATGGTCAGTTCATCATGAATGGCTACATCTTAGGATGACTTCTAATTCCATGATAAATCTCGTTACAGAGAACTGAATAACAAATACATAGATATCAGAAATGCCTCATTTGAGGCATGTGCTGTTCACATGACAAAAGTAGGGGGAGGATCTGGGCCTGTTTCCCTGTGCCAGAGTAGGGCTCACAATTAAATGACATAAATCCACAGGTATCAGTGCTGAGCACCAGGGGCTGAGCACATAGATGTGAGGACAGCCCCTGCCCTCAAGGAGCTAACAGAAGATAAACAGGCAAGGAGACGGGGTACAACCTGGGGGTTGTGGGCAATCACAAGGATGGTTCAGAATACAAAGAAATACACTGAAGAGTCTACCTGCTAATTGGTCTACTTGATACCATAGCACCAGGTCAGGCCCTGTGCTGGGCCCTGGGAACATAACCCCGTGGGCCCAGTTCTCAGTTTCTCGTCTGTGGGGAGAGCCTGTCAGGAGAGGTGTGTGACAGGTAGCTACTTACAACTTGGAATGAGGGTCCTGAGGGAAATGAATAGAGCACGAGTCTGAGCGAACTCCAGGGGGTGGTGATGGACAGGGAGGCCTGGCGCACCTCTGATTCCTGGGGTCGCAAAGAGTCGGACACGACTTGAGCAACTGAACTGAACTGATGTACAACAAGCTGGGGTGGTGCTGAGGTGCAGAGGGATGAGGGGAAACAGGAGGGTGTGACGCTGAACCTGGGACGGAAAGGCTGGTAAGGAGCCAGATGGCCATGCCCTGCGTGAAGGGACAGTCTTCTGGTGCAAGGAATGCTATGTGTGAAGGCCGACTCTGGTGTGTCTGAGGACGTGAACGGAGGCCCTGGGCTGGAACTCAGAAGGTGAGGGGAGGCTGGACCGGAGGCCCTGGAGAGCAGGCGGCGCAGGCCATGAGGGCTCCGCACACCCCTGGACAGGGTGCGGCTCCCAGGAGAGGGGCAGCCGGCAGTTCCTGAGGAGGTGAGCAGGAGGGTTAACAGGGTCTGATTCAGGTTTTCATAAGGGAACCTTAGGTCCTGTGAGGAGAACGGACACAGGGTGACGGGGCTGGGAGGAGGGAAGGCAGGGAGACCAGTGACCAAGAGAGGAACTCTTGGGTGAGAGTGAGAGGTGGCAGGCCGCTGACAGTGGACACAGGGAGAAGTGAGTAGACTTAGAAGCTGCAGCTGTCAGGACAGCTAACGGGGAGGGAGCACCTCTAGACTCACACCTGAACGAGGTGGGCCTATGGCAAACTGAGGAAGGCAGGGGTGGTGGGGAAAGCCCCCTCAAAGCAACATGGGATGAGAGTTTTGAAGGCTGAACACGCATTCTCCAGGCTAACGCTGGGAGGGAGGGTGTTCCAAGCAGAGGGAATGACGGGACATGGGTGTGAAGGCAGGCACTGGCCTGGTGACGGCAGATCTGAAAGGTTTGTTTGGTCTTGGAGGATGAACTGGTGGGAGGAGGTGATGATGGAGAGTCTGGCGGAGGCTGGCACCATCCAGGCCCAAAAGGCTGTGTCTGGGACAAACAAGCAGGAAAGGCTCACAGAGGCGCCCTGGAGGATTTTCATAGCATTTCAAGCAGTCTCTGATTCGCTGTTGATGTTGAGCTCTTCTTAAACCCTATGATTTGGCAACGACCAGCTGGAGCGGGGGCGCACGGCCAGCGTCCCTCTCCTGATAGTCTCCACAGCGCGGGGCTCTGCTGGGCAGGCCTCCTGGGCCCAGCTGCCTCATCTGTATTCCCAGTGCGAGCCCTTGGCTGGCTCAGTGATCGAGCTCCAGGTAGGGGTGAGGGACATTTGCATCTCAGAGCAATGACTCCTGGTGCAGAATCAATTAGAGGTGCGGAAACAAGAGGCAGGCAGACCAGCTAATTACAAAACTTAACAGAATCCTGCTATCATGGCAACAGCAAGAGAGACGCATAAACCCTCGTGTTATTCTTTTTTTACGTTCTGAAAAAAAAAGAGATGTTATACATCACTGTGTCTATGAGGACAGGCTCTGATTCAAGGCATAATGGAATCTATATTATAGTAGGATGCTTTATGATGAGGGCTTTGCTGTCTCATCAAATATATGGGAGGGGTAACTGAGATGTGGGATTCACTGAAAGGGTACATATATTACTGGTATGAAGAGCCATGAGTTTGTGGCTAATAGGCTGGATGCCAGGGCTATGTCTGTGGACATACTCAGGGAGGCTCTGTGGGAGGCGGCCCTTCTGAAGGATGGGTGAGTGATGCTTGGCCAAGGCCCACCCACCTCAGCACACATGGCCCAGACAACGCAGGAGCCGTGGGGACTGGAGACCAAACAGACACATCTTGATGAGGAAGTGGACATAAGGTGTGACATCCAGTGGTTTAAAAAAATAACACAAAACAGAAGAAACCAAACAGAACTAACTTGAGATGTGAAATCTGTACAAATGTGCAATGTCTACATCCAGGACAAAAGTAACGCCTTGTTGTGTTTTCCTCCATTTGTCTGTGATGATGCTTGTCGGGTTTTACACCATTCGAAGCATCTATGCTGTCTCAGATAAGACTGTGGGGACAGACTATTTCTCCTGATTACTTCCGCTATACTTTTAAGAGCTTTAAGATAGCACAGCGCATCCATCATATGTTCTGTTTTGATAACACTGTTTGAAAACAAAATTAAACAGGAGCTGAATAATGGGGCAGCTGCCAGACACACCTCAACAGGGAACTCAACACAGGGAAGAATGGGGCGGCAGCAGCAGCCAGACCCTTCCCCACTTTCCTGTCCCGTCCCATTTGGGTGGGCTTTGTCAAATCCTCTTCTGCACCGCGGTACCATGGCCCTGGCCCCACTTCTGGCCCAGGCCCTCCCAAGGCAGACAGCCATCCAGGACAACTTTATCATTAGGCGTTTAATAAGCACTATTGCATGGCACAGTGTTAGCTCATCCATTTCACTTAAAGTCTCAAACTTTATATGCTGTTAAAGTTCCCTCTTTAGCTCTTAAAAGGCGGCTATAATGAGATGTGCTTCACTCTCCCTTCCTACCACTAATTCTTCTATATCTCTGCTCAAGGATGGAGCCCCAAAATTACACACCATGCTCTGAGCGGGGTTTCACCAGGCCTGTTAGTGAGCATTTACTTGAAGACACTAAAATATATATAAATGCCCTTAGTGCCCATGAGCACTTTCTCCATCCGTGGACTTCGTGGTTCCAATTGAGCAGGAAAGGGCTGGCCGCGCAAACAGGACCGTGTGTGTCTCCGGTGCAGAGAAGGGCAGTGAGTGACGTGAAGCGACCGGACCCAGCAGTTGCACTGGTGCTTTCACCTGGGCCTCAGGAAAACACATAGTGATGCAAAGGGTGACTTACTCGTTCTTGTCCAGCTGTGTCCCAGATGAGGAATTTATGCAGTTCATTTTGGTACTGGACAGTCTTGGTCATAAAAGATGCCCTACAAAGAGAGACCTAAACAATCAGAACACAGGTATTTAAACCACGTCACCAGCCCCAGTTGGAAACATTGCTTAGACCCCACAGTTCTCACATTCCTGCTCCACACTACATTCTGACTGTGGTCCTCTTTGGAGTATGAATGAGACACTCAGATGCTGGCTGCATGCTCTAAGATGGAAGGGTTCTTTGGCTTGTGGCTGCCTAAACTTCACATCAAAAGAACCATGAGATAATTTGATAATCCAGACATTAGCCTCCCTTGTAATATATTCAAGCTGTTCTTTAGAAAGATGGCACCATGGGAAAACTTTTGTGAAAACCTGTGTGTCCAGGAAATGAGTGCACTAGTAGTGAGCAGTGGGTCATTTGGCTTTGTCCTCAGCCCATTCCTAAACCAAAGGGTCATGTGAAGAGCTAGTATTAGACTAGTAGGGTTAATAAGACTAAAATACCAACAAGAAGCAGAAAGACTCCCAATCACCACCTCTGTGTTTCAGTAACAGATCGGCCCCCCACTGGTTGTCCTGCTGGGCCACCCCAGTCCTGGGTGGAGAAGGAATGCTCCTGTACAGGTTTTCCTGCTCTCTGTGAGGGACTGCTCCATGCAGGGGCCTCTGAAGGCAGGGCCAGGGGCTTGTGCTTTTGGGAGAACCTGTGAGGAACTGTGGAACACGTGCCTAGACCCTCTGGAGGCTCCTGGATGAAGATTCTAGAGGCCTGTCCCAGGCCAGCGCTAGCTCCAATGCTACCTTCTCCTCTCCCAACCCACCAGAAAGCTCCCTGCTGGGAAGTCCTTTGTCTCCCAGCCTCCTCTGGGCATCCCAGTCTGGCAGAAGAACCCAGGGATGATTATGTCTTCTTTCCCACTGAATAAACCTTCTGGGGCTGAGGGTCAAGCTGTGCTCTTGGAATCACACCCTCATCATCCTAATCAGGACAATGAACTCAATGGCTAGACATTTTCACATATTCGGAATCTGAAATATCTTTGAAGAGATTCAAGTAGCAGTTACATAATTTTCAAGAAAGTGCAAGCTGAAATCGATAAAATGACTTTCTGAAGCATTACTGAGCTTAGGTTAAGTATCAGAATCTTTAGTTTAAAAAACTTTTTACACTTGCCATGGTTAAATCAGGATGTGCACCAGGACTTCTCACTTTAAGGAAGATCTAAGCCTTCACACAGACCACAGCCTTGTCTGACTCAATGAAACTAAGTCATGCTGTGTGGGGCCACCCTAGACAGGTGGGTCATGGTGGAGAGATCTGACAGAATGTGGTCCTCTGGAGAAGGGAATGGCAAACCACTTCAGTATTCTTGCCTTGAGAAACCCATGAACAGTATGAAAAGGTAAAATGATAGGATACTGAAAGAGAAACTCCCCAGGTCAGTAGGTGCCCAATATGCTACTGGAGATCAGTGGAGAAATAACTCCAGAAAGAATGAAGGGATGGAGCCAAAGCAAAAACAATACCCAGTTGTGGATGTGACTGGTAATAGAAGCAAGGTCCGATGCTGTAAAGAGCAATATTGCATAGGAACCTGGAATGTCAGGTCCATGAATCAAGGCAAATTGGAAGTGGTCAAACAAGAGATGGCAAGAGTGAAAGTCGACATTCTAGGAATCAGCGAACTAAAATGCACTGGAATGGGTGAATTTAACTCAGATGACCATTATATCTACTACTGTGGGCAGGAATCCCTCAGAAGAAATGGAGTGGCCATCATGGTCAACAAGAGAGTCCGAAATGCAGTACCTGGATGCAATCTCAAAAATGACAGAATGATCTCTGTTCATTTCCAAGGCAAACCATTCAATATCACAGTAATCCAAGCCGATGCCCCACCCAGTAACGGCGAAGAAGCTGAAGTTGAACGGTCCTATGAAGACCTATAAGACCTTTTAGAACACCCAAAAAAGATGTCCTTTTCATTATAAGGGACTGGAATGTAAAAGTAGGAAGTCAAGAAACACCTGGGGTAACAGGCAAATATGGCCTTGGAATACAGAATGAAGCAGGGCAAAGACTAATAGAGTTTTGCCAAGAGAACGCACTGGTCATAGCAAACGCCCACTTCCAACAACACAAGAGAAGACTCTACACATGGAAATCACTAGATGGTCAACACCGAAATCAGATTGATTATATTCTTTGCAGCCAAAGATGGAGAAGCTCTATACAGTCAGCAAAAACAAAACTGGGAGCTGACTGTGGCTCAGATCATGAACTCCTTATTACCAAATTCAGACTTAAATTGAAGAAAGTAGGGAAAACCACTAGACCACTCAGGTATGACCTAAATCAAATCCCTTATGATTATACAGTGGAAGTGAGAAACAGATGTAAGGGACTAGATCTGATAGATAGAGTGCCTGATGAACTCGTGACATTGTACAGGAGACAAGAATCAAGACCATCCCCATGGAAAAGAAATGCAAAAAAGCAAAATGGCTGTCTGGGAGGCCTTACAAATAGCTGTGAAAAGAAGAGAAGCGAAAAGCAAAGGAGAAGAGGAAAGATATAAGCATCTGAATGCAGAGTTCCAAAGAATAGCAAGGAGAGATAGGAAAGCCTTCCTCAGGGATCAATGCAAAGAAATAGAGGAAAACAACAGAATGGAAAACACTAGAGATCTCTACAAGAAAATTAGAGATACCAAGGGAACATTTCATGCAAAGATGGGCTCAATAAAGGACAGAAAATGGTATGGACCTAACAGAAGTAGAAGATATTAAGAAGAGGTGGCAAGAATACACAGAAGAACTGTACAAAAAAGATCTTCACGACCAAGATAATCACAATGGTGTGATCACTCACCTAGAGCCAGACATCCTGGAATGTGAAGTCAAGTGGGCCTTAGAAAGCATCACTACGAACACTACTTCAAATCCTGAAAGATGATGCTGTGCAAGTGCTGCACTCAATATGCCAGCAAATTTGGAAAACTCAGCAGTGGCCACAGGACTGGAAAAGGTCAGTTTTCATTCCAATCCCAAAGAAAGGCAATGCCAAAGAATGCTCAAACTACCACACAATTGCACTCATCTCACACGCTAGTAAAGTAATGCTCAAAATTCTCCGAGCCAGGCTACAGCAATACGTGAACTGTGAACTTCCAGATGTTCAAGTTGGATTCAGAAAAGGCAGAGGAACCAGAGATCAAATTGCCAACATCCGTCGGATCATGGAAAAAGCAAGAGAGTTCCGGAAAAACATCTATTTCTGCTTTATTGACTATGCCAAAGCCTTTGACTGTGTGGATCACAATCAATTGTGGAAAATTCTGAAAGAGATGGGAATACCAGACCACCTGATCTGCCTCTTGAGAAACCTATATGCAGGTCAGGAAGCAACAGTTAGAACTGGACATGGAACAACAGACTGGTTCCAAATAGGAAAAGGAGTACATCAAGGCTATATATTGTTACTGTGCTTATTTAACTTATATGCAGAGTACATCATGAGAAATGCAGGGCTGGAAGAAACACAAGCTGGAATCAAGATTGCTGGGAGAAATATCAATAACCTCAGATATGCAGATGACACCACCCTTATGGCAGAAAGTAAAGAAAAAAGTCTCTTGATGAAAGTGAAAGAGGAGACTGAAAAAGTTGGCTTAAAGCTCAACATTCAGAAAACTAAGATCATGGCATCTGGTCCCATCACTTCATGGGAAATAGATGGGGAAACAGTGGAAACAGTGTCAGACTTTATTTTTTTGGGCACCAAAATCACTGCAGATGGTGACTGCTGCCATGAAATTAAAAGATGCTTATTCCTTGGAAGGAACGTTATGACCAACCTAGATAGCATATTTGGAGAAGGAAATGGCAACCCACTACAGTGTTCTTGCCTGGAGAATCCCAGGGACGGGGGAGCCTGGGGGGCTGCCGTCTATGGGGTCACACCGAGTCAGACACGACTGAAGTGACTTACCAGCAGCAGCAGATAGCGTATTAAAAAACAGAGACATTATTTTGCCAACAAAGGTCCATCTAGTCAAGGCTATGGTTTTTCCAGTAGTCATGTATGGATGTGAGAGTTGGACTGTGAAGAAAGCTGAACACCGAAGAATTGATGCTTTTGAACTATGGTGTTGGAGAATACTCTTGAGAATCCCTTGGACTGCAAGGAGATCCAACCAGTCCATTCTAAAGGAGATCAGTTCCGGGTGTACTTTGGAAGGACTGATGCTAAAGCTGAAACTCCAATACTCTGACCACCTCATGCGAAGAGTTGACTCATTGGAAAAGACTCTGATACTGGGAGGGATTGGGGGCACGAGGAGAAGGGGACGACAGAGGATGAGATGGCTAGATGGCATCACTGACTCGATGGACATGAGTTTGAGTAAACTCCAAGAGCTGGTGATGGACAGGGAGGCCTGGCGTGCTGCAATTCATGGGGTTGCAAAGAGTCGGACACGACTGAGCGACTGAACTGAACTGAAGCCTTCAAAAAGCCTTATTTATTGTGAAGATGAAATGATACGATATAGTGAAAATGCTCTGCAAATTATAAAGTACTGTCTGTAAACAAGGTATTATTATTGTTATTATTATTATTAAAAGGCAGTGCCAGGAAATGTCTTAGTTTAGACTTTGCTATATTAGTCCTAAGAGCTTGCAACTCAGTCCTCCATCAATTATGGCTGTGCTGTCAGAGGTACAACAGGCACCGGGCCTATAAACGGAGCCAGAGCATCCAACATGCAAAAACTAGCTGCTCAGAGGACAAGAGGAGAAATATGCTTCAAGGAGACAAAAGCTGAGAGAATTACATGCAACGTTAAAAGGAAGTGTTTCGCTTCTGGGATCAGAATTCACTGAGGTCCAAACTACCTGCCAACCATCTTCCTTTTGCTGAGAGTATAGATTCATGACTCAGACAAGTGGCAGCTACTATGAAATATAAGGATCTTATGGGATTAAACCCAACTTCCGGTCTGTGACCTTAGACCATCCATCCCTTCTCTCCCATGGATGCTCTCAACACAACTCCTTCACAACTCCTTGTCGTGCTTCCACATCTACTGGTCTCTTGTCCTTGTATTGCCAGTGTCACTGGCCAAACTGCCAATTCTTTAGGGGTCTTATCTGTCCTTCTGTCTCAACCACCCAGGACAGCCTCTTCCCCTGCTTATTCTGCACACAGGTGGAGTGGCTGTCTTGCTGGAGGAAAAGTCCCCAAGCCAGGAGGACTGGTGTGGGGATGATCCTATGTCAGCTGGGCCCACCCCAGGCCTCTTCTTCCACCCAGCAACAATCCCACACTCCTATGACTGACTGTTTTCCAGCCCCCGGCCACTGCCTGCCACCCCTTGTTCCCAGGCCAGCAGCTCGTTTTTTCCTTCTCAGAGAAGACAGAAGTTATAAGCCCAAGCTCCCCAACATAGTCCCCAGTCAACCCTCCCACTTGACAATGAACTCATTTCATTCACACCAGCTGTAACCCCCACTTTTCTGATTCTGCTTGTCTTTATTCACCTATCACCTTGGCCCTGACCATGAGCCCAGCACAACCCGCCTAGGCCACTGCAGACATCAAGCCGGTCTCCTTCCCCCAGACTTGAATCCTTCTAATTGTTCCTGCTTCTGACTTCATGCTGACGGTTCCTTTGCCGTGAATGCTTTCCCCTCTGGCTAAACGCTCCTCAGGCTTTAGGTCTTAGCTCAACTGCCAACAGTCACAGAAATGTGTGTGGTCCACCCAAGCCAGGTGGCTTCACATCTCAACTTCACCCTGCAACACACACCATCCCATTTTGTCCTCAGGGTGTCTGCCACAAGGCCTGTACAATGTCTGCCTGGCTTATTTGTCTATTTTTAAATTTATCTGTTAAATGCCAGGAAGTATGGACCTTGCGGTTCAGGTCTTCCTCTGTAACAGGGGCATCTTCCTCACCTCCCTGCTGGCTACCCTGGAATTCTGACAAAACATCTACTATGTTGCTGTAAGCCACCTGGCCTTCCATGATGTCCACAGTTCCAGGGAGTCTCAGCCAAGCGCTCCCCAGAGCACACAGTGAGAAGTACTTTTGAAGCGCAGAGACAGCTAAGATTAGAGGCAACTCGGGGGGCTCTTGAGCCAGGAGTGTGGCCTCTAGGGGGTGGGGTGGGGTGCCACCAGCAGGGCTGACCACGCCCAGGGACATCCTCACGACCTGCTCCCACTCAGCCATTAGGCCAGCTCCCAGGCATCAGCCGGGCATCTTGCCAGAGATGGGTACCCGGAACCCTGCTAAGGAAGCAGCAGTGATGCTGGACGGGTCCCAGCGCAAGTGGTGGTGATGGGACGACCAAACCCCTCCTCCCCGTGCCCCCGAAGCCTCTCACTGCAACAGGCATCTCTATGGATTTCTGAGAACCAGAGGTCTTGGCCTGTCACACCAGTAAGGACCACCTCCTCCCCGTCGGCACTTGAATTAGGCTGGACTGATCTAGAGTGATGACGCTGGGGCTCAGGGTGGGCATGGGGCGAGAGGCGCACTAGGCAGAAGGCCTCCCGCATGGCCCCCACTTCAGGGTTTCATCTGTGGAGGACATGCTCTCCTGAATCTGACTGACTGCAGCTCTGCTCCACCGTCAGGACACTTCGTCCCTGTCCCCACACTAAAGGCAGTGAAGACGGGGCTTAATTTCACTCCACCCTCACAGCAGTCTGTCTCCAGTTCTGAGTTCTCAATCAGAACGTGGTGTCGGCCTTCCACAGAAACGTTGGTCTGCAGCTCTTCTTTGTTACTTTCATCCACTCTGAGAGAACTGTCTGGCTCTCCATTTTATATTTAATCTACACTTGAACTTCAGTCCCTGAGGTAAATTCATAAATTGGACCCTCATCTTCAAGCGGGACCACTACAATTTCTCCTTCCCAGCGTCACTCCATCCCAGGATCACTCCTTTAATGTTCAAGTTAAATGACACGGACGGCAGGATAAGTTCATATCTGGCTTTCTGAAAAACAGGCAATGGCTTCCTGCCATCCAAATGACACATTTTTATTTTCCAGCCTGCCATTTACCTGTCTGACACCCTTATTTTTCACTACTAAACCATCTCTCTTCACTCTGTCTAGGCAGATCTTATTACCTCTTTAATCTAAAATCCCTACTAGCATTATTTCCTAAAGCTAGATTGCCTTTCATAAACTTCTCCATTTTTTTCAGACATTCCACGTCACCACAATCTTTGGTGGGAGCATGAGTTCCCAATGGAAGTACTTGCTACAAGGGGTTTTAAAAACACCTTTCCTTTACCTGCAGTGGACTCGCTGGGCTCCTTCAAAACACAGGTATGCCCTGGTTCACAGTCCAGTACCCCTGAGCCCTTTTCTTGGAATGACACACAGATGCTGTCATCCTCATGATGGTGAAAGTGAAAGGTGCTCAGGCGTGTGCCACTCTTTGCGACTCTATGGACTCTACAGCCCATGGAATTCTCCAGGCCAGAATACTGGAGTGGGCAGCCGTTCCCTTCTCTAGGGGATCTTCCCAACCCAGGGATCGAACCCAGGTCTCCTGCATTGCAGGTGGATTCTTTACCAGCTAAGCCACCAGGGAAACCCCCTCATAACGGTATGTGGTGCCTTTTAATGAGTGTCCATAACCTCAGCTCTGTATGCAAGTCCCAGAATCTCATGTACCTTTAAACTCTACCATTTCTCAGACTCATGAGATCTAAGGGCTGACGTGCCATTTCGTACCACCCTGCAGAGGGCCCCCTCCTGGGCGCCTCCGCCCACCTGCACCAGAGCTGTGGGTGCACACGAGATGGTTGAATCCGCAGGCTCATTCACGGGTCACCCTGAGCAAATTCTCCAGGACCTTTTACACTGTTGTCATTCTAAGACTATTTGTGAAAATATTTAAACTCAATGAAGACATTACTCTAAACCTAAAGATAATTAAATTTAACAACGAAGAGTTCAGCATCTCTTTTCCTAAGTTTGTTAAGAATAAGTTAACCCAACAGGAAAACCGTTTGCATCACATACAGTAAAATCAACAGTCACGGGAAGGAATGAGCTGCCCGACTGAGTGGTCATAATGGCGAGTGCTCTTCTCGTCCATCATACGTGTGGCCCCGCTGAGTCCTTCGTGTGAGCCTCCGGGGCAGATCTGATTTGTCAGCACCAGTTTGCAGACAAGGCGTGGAGGAGACGGAGGAGGACAGCAGCACAGCTAGGACCCTCGTCAGGCAAGACCTCGAGCCTGGTCTTGGAACCACAGCACCACAGGACCGTGGTGTGCTGGGGGGTGACTCCCTCAAACACATGCCTCCTCCTGTTGAGCAGGAGCTCCAGGCAGGCAGAGTGAGTGCAGCCTCACCCCCGTCCCAGGAGGCTCACAGGTAAAGCCACACCTGAGTCCCTAGGGGAGCGGTGACTCCAGGTGTGGGAGGCTGGATGACCGCCCCACCCCTCCACTCCCACCCTATAGGAAGGCCACATTCCAACCCTAGAACCTGTGAATATGTTACTTCCCACTGCAAAAGGGGCACCTTACAGATACAATTAGGTTAAAAATCTCATGTTGGGGTAAGGATCCTGGATTAATCAGACGGTCCAACATAATCACAACAGTCCTTAGAAGGAGACCAGAAGTTGGAGCCAGAGATGGTGATGGAACATGGAAGTAGCGAGCAGGACTGTGTGCCCTGAAGATGGGTGAAGGGCATCTTCCAGGGTGCTGCTTCTTTCCCCTGTGTTGTGAGGAGCTCTCTTGCACTGGAGCTTGTTCTCCAGAGGATGCTGGGCCTGAAGGGACCAGGGGCCCACCACCTGGCCTGGTTTCAGGGACCTGGTGTGGTGGGAGGACAGCCATGCCCTGCTTCTGCCCCCAGCCTTCTGGTTTGTTACTATTCTGCACTCTTAACACCTGACAATAAACACTGTCCATGCCAACAGAGGCTGGACAACAGGACACCCCTGGAAGCTGGAGGTCAAGGAAGCCAGTTCCCTCCTCACAGCCTCAGGGTAACCAGCTCTGTCAAGACCCTGGCTTTAGCCAGCGAAACTGATTTTGGACTTCCAGAACTATAAGATGATAAATTTGCTATATTTTGTGACAGCAGCAAACGGAAACTACTACACCAAGGAGGACTTTATGAGAAGGGCTGAAGTCTGAGCTGAACCCAGAAGTTTAAGGGGGTTGTCTGCCCAGCAGAGGCCCAGCAACAAGACCTGAGACGGGGTGGGGACATATTCTACAAGAGAAAAGGCAGGAAGAGAAGCAGAGAATGATGAAAATGTGCAAGAAGAATGCCAGTGGTTCTGCAGGGCGAGCCTGGTGAGGCAGGGCTGGGGTGGTAACCACATGAAAGGCTCCGGGTAGGGTGGGGGCAGATGGGGGGTGAAGGTCTACAAGATGCTGCACCTTCACACTGATAAGCCTCGGCTCTGTGAGGCCCTGTTTCCTGTTCATCAGGATCTCCCAAAGGCCAGGGTGTCACCATCACCATTTCTGCCATATTCGTGCTTCAGTGCTCTTACTTACTGCTGAATGGTGTAAAAAAATTCATTCTTCTATTTTTTTTTTTTTAACTTAAACTTGTCTGAGCATTAATACTGGTAAAATTAAAATCCCACAGGATTCAGGGACTAGTTTTGTATTTTCTAACACACAATGAAATACCTCACAGTATAAATTTAAAACTTCCACCTGTGCACTGTGTGGAGTCATCTGAAGGGCGATGTTCTGGGAGAGACAGCTGAGAGTGCGAGGGGCCCCAAGGGGAGGAAGGGATGGTGTCACCAGATCTGTTTGAAAGCTGAATTCTGGAAGCGCGCAACAGATACCTTCCACCAGATACCAAGCCCTTAATAATCCATGGGTGAGTGAGATAGATGTCTATTTTTAAAGACCTTACGGGGCAGAAGTGGAGATGGAATTCTAGGCAAAACCCAAGGAAACTGAGCATCGCTGAGTGCTCGAACAAGACGGAGGGAAACGGAGGTGAGCTCTGAGGCCATGAGAGGGTCCTGCAAAAAGATGGGGTTGGCTTGATGGGTGTGAAGGGACACCATGAGGCTGACACCCTAAAGCCACAGGTGTGGGCTGCTGAGAGGGACAGTTCTAAGAAGTCTGAGGCAGGCTTCTGGCTCAGGCAGCGGTGTGTGTGATGTGTGATTCAGGTATTTCCAAACTGTACTCTGCGCCTTGATTTTCAGAACAGGCAACATGCTCACGGGCTTCATGACCCACAGTGCATAGAGCGGGTGCACTGGACTGAACTCTCCTGCACATCCTTCTCTCCAGCCACTCAACTCCTCGCCCTGGAAAACTATCTCATCTGCTTCTCAGGTTGCCTTTCTGATACGCCCATGGTTTACACAGTATATGTGTATGCAGTTTCCCCTGCAACCTTCTTTATTAACACAGATGGTAGAACACAAAACACACTTTTGATTCTTTCATCCTGTGCTACAACCTAGGAGGTCATCCAGTGTAAGTACAAGAAATTTTCTCAAGCTGGCCTTTCCCCCTATATTACATTCTATTGAGTGATTATACTATAAATTATATAATCAGATCCCTGCTAATCAACAGTGCTGCAATTACTAACCTTGGACAGTTACTGCCCTTGTTGTCTGAAACTTACATGAGTAAGTTTATCTGAAGGATAAAGTCCTAGAAGTAGGATTTCTGGGCAAGGATATGAGACAATAGCATTCTCACTAAGCATGCGGGCTTTTTAGACAGACTACCCGCTCTGCTTATTAGTTTTGCCACCAACTGGGCAAGTCAATTAACCTCTCTTTGCCTCAGTTCTCTCATTTGAAAACTAGGGATAACTTCAGTACCTATAACACAGGAATTTAAAACGCTTTAAATTTTACCCAAGTAATATTAACGAACAATAACATGCAGTATAGGGTTTGATGTTTCACATTCTCGTGTAACTACTGTCTAAAACAAGATACAGAACATTTCCCTAAGCCCAGAAAGTTCCCTTATGCCCTTTTCTAGCTAAGTCTTATACCTACCTCAGGCAAACCATTTTTGACCTCTACTTCACAGATGAGTCTTGATTGGCCTTTGGTTTCCTATAAATGGACCACCAGGGAAGTCCTCTCCTGACCTGACTTTCAATATAAATTTTATTAGATGAGCTTAGTGGCTAACTGGATGCAGTGGAGGAAGGATCAGTAAATGTGATTACAATTTTGAGGAGTTATCTTGGCTTTCCAGTTCCCCGCCTGGACCCTTTGCCCTGGTTACAGTCACCCAATGTCCAGCGAAGATGGGGACTTCCTCAGAGAGGTTTCCCTGGGCTCGCCTGTGGCCTCAAGTCTCCATAGCTGACAGCCCACAGGCCCGTCTCCAGCAGCTCCCCCAACTCCTGTCTCTGCAGAGATGGACAGCAGCGAGGGGTCCTTCTCTCTTATGAGTGGCTTGTCACTGTCTGAGGTTGCGTTCATTTAGGT
Source organism: Bubalus kerabau (assembly GCF_029407905.1). Classification (NCBI taxonomy): domain Eukaryota; kingdom Metazoa; phylum Chordata; class Mammalia; order Artiodactyla; family Bovidae; genus Bubalus; species Bubalus kerabau. The sequence goes on from NC_073636.1 coordinate 58,630,286, forward strand.
TTCTTTGTGAGCTCAGATGTCTAGTGGGCTTTTAAAAATTAATTTTGCTTGTTTTATTTTTTGGACGAGAATCTTCTGACTTCTTATATCTGAACTGTGAGTGCACAGGGCTGTTTTAAGAGTTAAGTGACCACATTTGAAGAATGGAATATGATAAACATTATCACTATTACTTGCAGCATGGAGTGCTTGTACCAATTTCCACTCAGTGGTGGACTCACTGACAAGGCAGGCTGAGGCCTCTGGGATGAGAGGGTCGGGAGAGGAGGTCAGAGGCGGACATGTGGTGTCCAGAGTGTGTCTGTAGTGACACAGCAGGGATACACAGTCATTGGAGAAAGGGGATCTTCTTAAAGCTGTGAGTGTGAACGAAGTCACCTGGGAAGACCCAGGACCATGGCAGAAACCCTCCCTGCTTCTACATTTTAGGAGTGGATGCCAAGGCCAAGAAACAGAAAAAAGAGGACCATCCCATGAAATAGGAAGGAGGAGAATCAGAACTGTATGCCAGGTAACAAGAGGCTCTGCAGTGAAAAAAGTACACCAAATATTTCTAGAGAGGACAAATACAATAAAATGGCCATTCATGAGTTGATGTTAAACTCTGAAACAGTGGTTTCAGTGAAATAACAGGGCAGAAGATGATAAGAGGAGGATCTGAAATGAATCAGATTGGTAAAGAGAAATGATGGCTGTATTCAACTATAAAAATCTTATAATTAAAGAAAATTTTTTTTTACTGCGCAAATAACTAAGGGCTAGGCACTGAGGATACATCAGTGGTTATTTTGGATAAGGTTCCCCTTCTCATAGAACTATGGAGTGGTGGGGTCAGACAACAAGTAAGTAAATAAATAGAAAAATGACTATAGTTTTCAATATTTACTATGAAGATAACAAAACATTGTATCATAACAGTGATTAGTATGGTAACGTCAGCAAAACAAACAAACAAAAGGTACACTAAAAAAAAATCAACAGTATTCTAGAACTTTAGAAAAATAATAACTGTAATGAAGAACTTCATAGATAGGTTTAAAATGAGATTAGAATTAGTTGAAAAAGTGATTAATAAACTGGATGAAGGGCCAGGAGAAAATACCTAGTCTAAGGCATGGAGGAAAAAAAAAGGAAAATATAGAAAAGAATGGAAGAGGCACACACACAAATTCTAAACTATATGTAATAGCAGTCTGAGAATGTGAGGAGAGAAAATGGAATAATATTGAAGAGATAATGGTTGAGAATTTTCCAACTTGAAAGGCATCAAACCACAGGTTCAAGATATCTTATGAACCCAAGCAGAATGAATAAAACAAAAATCTCACCTAGGCATATCAAAGATAGACTGCTGGAACCTAAAAACAAAAGGAAATCTCAAAGGCTCCCAAGAAGAAAATGACACGTTAATATTGAAACAGCAACAAGACTAACACCTGACTTCAATCAAAACAGATGAAGTCATATGAAAATGGGATACATTATATTCAAAGGCCTGCGAGGCAATAACTGAAAACCGAGTATTCTGTATCTAATGAAAAGAGGCCTCAAAACATGATTGTAATCTGCCAAAAGAGCTAAAATTAAAAACAACTGATGAAATTGTGGAGCCAACGGACTTTTCATGTAGTGCCGGTAGGAACGGAGAAGAGTATGTAAGCACTATGGAAAACAGCAAGTTCTTATAAACATGCCTTAAAACCTACTGTGGTGCCAGCGTTCAAGACGGCCCTACGGATACTCGTGGTGTGGATGTCCTTGTGTGTCCCCGCCCACAGTGAGTGAAGCTGTCCCCTGTAACCAGGAGGATATCACGGAAATGAAGGTGAGGTCACACAGACATTGTGGGTTCCATCTCGGGCTCCAGTGTTGGGAGGACACTCAGGCAGCCCTATAGAGGGGTCAGTATGGCAAGAGTCAGAATAGCCAGCTAAGCTGCTCCTGATTTCTAACCTTCAAAATCTGTGAGACAGTACATATTCATTGTTGTTTTAAGCTGCTAAGCTTAGGGTAATCTGTTATACAATGATAAGAAATATGCTCAAAAGTATATGCTTCAGGTATATGCTCAAAAGTAATGTATACAATGCCAAGAAATAGAGGAAAACACCAGAATGGGAAAGACTAGAGATCTCTTCAAGAAAATCAGAGATACCAAGGGAACATTTCATGCAAAGATGGGCATAATAAAGGACAGAAATGGTATGGACCTAACAGAAGCAGAAGATATTAAGAAGAGGTGGCAAGAATACACAGAAGAACTGTACAAAAAAGATCTTCATGACCAAGATAATCACAATGGTGTTATCACTCACCTAGAGCCAGACATCCTGGAATGCAAAGTCAAGTGGGCCTTAGGAAGCATCACTACAAATAAAGCTAGTGGAGGTGTTGGAATTCCAGTTGAGCTATTTCAAATCCTGAAAGATGATGCTGTGAAAGTGCTGCACTCAATATGCCAGCAAATTTGGAAAACTCAGCAGTGGCCACAGGACTGGAAAAGGTCAGTTTTCATTCCAATCCCAAAGAAAGGCAATGCCAAAGAATGCTCAAACTACCGCACAATTGCACTCATCTCACACGTTAGCAAAGTAATGCTCAATATTCTCCAAGGCAGGCTTCAGCAATATGTGAACTGTGAACTTCCAGATGTTCAAGTTGGATTTAGAAAAGGCAGAGGAACCAGAGATCAAACTGCCAACATCTGCTGGATCATTGAAAAAGCAAGAGAGTGCCAGAAAAACATCTACTTATGCTTTATTGACTATGCCAAAGCCTTTGACTGTATGGATCACAACAAATGCTGGAAAAATCTGCAAGAGATGGAAATACCAGACCACCTGATCTGCCTCTTGAGAAATCTGTATGCAGGTCAGGAAGCAACAGTTAGAACTGGACATGGAACAACAGACTGGTTCCAAATAGGAAAAGGAGTACATCAGGGCTGTATACTGTCACCCTGCTTATTTAACTTATATGCAGAGTACATAAGCCCAGCGTTGGGCTGGATGAAGCACAAGCTGGAATCAAGATTGCTGGGAGAAATATCAATAACCTCAGATATGCAGATGACACCATCCTTATGGCAGAAAGCAAAAAGAACTACAGAGCCTCTTGAAGAAAGTGAAAGAGAAGAGTGAAAAAGTTGGCTTACAACTCAACATTCAGAAAACGAAGATCATGGCATCTGGGTCCCTTCACTTCATGGCAAATAGATGGAAACAGTGACAGACTTTATTTTTCTGGGCTCCAAAATCACTGCAAATGGTGACTGCAGCCATGAAATTCAAAGACACTTTCTCCTTGGAAGAAAAGTTATGACCAACCTAGACAGCATATTAAAAAGCAGAGACATTACTTTGCCAACAAAGGTCCAGCTAGTCAAAGCTATGGTTTTTCCAGTGGTCATGTATGGATGTGAGAGTTGGACTGTGAAGAAAGATGAGTGCTGAAGAATTGATAACTTTTGAACTGTGGTGCTGGAGAAGACTCTTAAGCGTCCCTTGGACTGCAAGGAGACCCAATCAGTCCATCCTAAAAGAAATCAGTCCTGAATATTCATTGGAAGGACTGATGCTGAAGCGGAAACTCCAATACTTTGGCCACCTGATGGGAAGAACTGACTCATTTGAAAAGATTCTGATGCTGGGAAAGATTGAAGGCGGGAGGAGAAAGGACACGAGTTTGAGTAAACTCTGGGAGTTTACTCCACACACACAAAAATGTATACAATTATTCAAAGCATCTTTATTTATAAGAGCTTAAAACTGGACTCCATTTAAATGCCCATCAACAGGAGACTGGATAAACAAATTGTGGTATATTCATACAATACAACTGAGCAATAAAAAGGAACAAACTCCTGATACATGCAAAAACATGGATGAATCTCAAAAACAGTATTGTGAGCAAAAGAAGGCTGCACAAATGAGTACATATAGTAAGATTCCATTTATATAAAGTTTAAAAACATATATTTACTCTACCGTGAGAGAAGTCAGATGGCAGTTAGGTTGGCGAGGCAAGGGTGGATACAGCAAGAAGGGAGCTTTCTGGGGTAATAGAAATGTCCTATAGCTTGGTGGCACTTAAGCACAACATAAAGACTAGTTAAATTATACATTTTATTGTATGTAAATAAAAGCTCAATTTAAAAAAGATGACATAAAGACATTTTCAAACAAAAAAAAAACCCCAGCACCAGAAGAGTACATACAGTAAAGGAGATATGAAATGGTGTTTCTTCAGAATGAAGTAAATAACCCCAGATGGAAGGCCAGAAATGCAGGCAGGAATGTAAAGCAACAGGAAAAGTAACGTGGAAAAAAGGGACAGGAATGGTGACTGTGTAGCAATAATAAAGGTCCTGTGAGGTCTGGAATTACAATACGAGGTAAGAGCATACAACCCAGGAGATAGAGAAATTAGACTTGAGATTCTTGCGCTGTTGGAATGTGGTGAAAGTAACTTACATTAGACTGGAATAAGGCGAGGATACATAAGATGATGGCAAGAGTAAAGAGTTAAAGAACAACTAATGAATGTATTTAGTTGTTCTTTAACAACTAAATGGCATCACCATTTAATAGCATCACTGACTCAATGGACATGAGTCTGTGAAAACTCTGGGAAACCATGAAGGACAGGGACGTCTGGTGTGCTGCAGTCCATGTGGTTGCAGAGTCAGACATGACTGAGAGACTGAACAAGAAGAATGTGTAAGTACCAAGATAACTAATGGTTCAGAAACATGGCATTAAAACCAAAACAAAATTCAATCCAAAGAACACAGGACCAGGTAAATAAGAAGCCAAGTGTAAAACTGCTGTATTTAAACATAGATACACCAGTAATTATCTTAAAAGCAAAATTAAATATTCAAATTAAAAGTCAAAGTTGAGAGCTCTGGAGTCCAGACTTGGTGGTGGTACCTGCATGGGGAGGACCCTCCCCAACTGATCAAGCAGAAAACCACTGGCTGGACAACAGGGTCTGGGGCTACCACTGTCCTGGAGAGGGAGAGGGGGTGCCCTGGGAGGAAGATGCTGCAAAGGGAGCCTCAGATGCACACATCAAATCTGCTCAAATCCAGAGTCACTTTACAACCACTCACACATGGCGGTGGGAGGGGGAGGGGGTGGGCTGCAAGGACAGCAAGAGTGGAATACCGTAAAAGCCAAGCAGAGATTTCAGCGGCTGCCAACTGCAAGACAGGAAGAGTTGGAAGTTTTGATCCTTAGGCCACATTTCAGAAGTAAAGACTGTGCCCCCAGAATAAGGATGTGCCATGAGCTAAATACTCCAAGGGAACCATCCTAACAGAGTGTAAAACCAAACCTGAACAAGTTCAAGGGGATACTCAGCACTCCTTAGCAAAAGATAATATAAAATCCCCACAACAACATATCTTCTGCAGCAGTCAGTATACAACAATAATTAAAGAAAAACTACTACAATTGCAAAGAAATGTGATCCAAGGTCAAGAGAAAAAAAAAGAGTAAACACCAATAGATCATGAGCTGATCCAGATGTTGGCACTAGTAGACATATGCTTTAAAAGCTGTTATAATCAGGATTTAAAGAAAAGGAGTCATATTGAGTGAACAGATAAGCTTACAAAATATAAAAAAAACACCAAATAAAGATTCTAGAATTAAAGACAGTATCTGAAGTGAAAAAAATATACAGGATGTGCTTAAAGGCAGTAGAAGGATCAACTGAACTTAAAGACAGATCAACAGAAATAATGTGATCCTAAGACTAGAGAGAAAAAGATGGAGAAACAGAGTGAAACAAAACCTAGGCCTCAGTCACCTGTTTGAATAATACTGAATGGTTTAACACACGGATAACTGGAATCCTACAGGCAGAGCAAGAGAATGGGGTAGACAAAACATTTAAAGAAATGATGGTTGAAAATGTCCCAAGCCATCATATTTCTGATCCAAGCAACTCAGTCACTCCAGAGGATAACAAGCACCTAGTACACAACAGTAAATGATGGAAGACAAAAGACAGTGAGGTCCCAGAGCATACAAAGACCTCTGTAGAGCACAGAGGACTCTGTCCAACACTCTCCTATGACCTACGTGGGAAAAGAACCTAAAAGAGTGGATCTATGCATAGGTATAACTGATTCACTTTGCTGTAAAGCAGAAAATAACACAACATTAGAAATCAACTACACTGCACCAAAAATTAATTAAAAAAATAGAGATCTTAAAGCAGCCAAGTAATAAAAAGATGTGTTACATACAGAGGAACAATGCTAAGGATGATGACAAGCCACTCAGCACAAACCATGGAGGCCATAACACAGCAGAATACCATTTTCAAAACGCTAGAAGAAAAAAACCTGTACATTACACCTCCAGGACTTATTTATTGTATAACTGGAAGTAGGTACCTCTGACACCTTCACTGACTTCACCCATGTAATATACAGCATGGTGACTACAGCTAATAATACCGTACTGTACATTTGGAAGTTGCTGAGTAAATCTTGAATGTTCTCATCCCAAGGAAAAAAAAATTTCTAACAATGTGTGGTGACTGGATGTTAACTAAAGTTATTACGTTACCACTTCACAATACCTTCCAATATAAAATCATTATGCTGTATAAAACAAAATACAAAAAGGGGGAAAATTCCAGAAATCTTTACCTAGCAAAAATATCCTTTAAAAGTGAGGATGCAATACAGACCTTTTCAGAGCAACAAAAACTGAGGGATCTGTTACCAGTAGCCCTGAGAATAACATGAAATGCTGAAACAGTTCTTTAGGCAGAAGGGAAATGACATCAGATGAAAAGTCAACTCTAGAAAGGAATGAAGGGACATGGAAACAGGTAATATGTGTGTCAAATAAAATGAAATGAGTTTTGCACTTCCTTTTTTTCCTACCCTGAATAATCAATCTCAGAGTCACTGTTAGGTGGGCCAAGCAGGGAGGTACATGTGGCCAAGGGGTGGGGTGGCCCAGCCTCATGGAGCCAGCATGAGGGCATCAACAGCTCAATGTTACACTCTTTTATACCAAGCAATCAGTTGTCTTTTAATGACATTAGAGAGATAACAGTTGGTTGTCTCTTAATGCCTTTATTTACAGTAAAATAGCCATCATTAAAAAACATTGAAACAGTCTCTAATTTAGAGAAAAGTTACAAATACAGAATTTACTTATCCTGAGCCATTTGGGAGTAAGTTGCCTCATTACCTCTGAACATTAGTGGACATTTCCTACAAACAAGATTATCTTTCCTACAAACATAAGCAGAATAAGATAATCAAAACTGTGAAATTAACACCAACACATTACTACCATCTAGTCCTCAGAGCCCATGTGAGTTTTATCAACTGTTCTAATAATATCCTTTGTTGTTCAAAACACATGCTGTATTTAGTTGTCATGATTCTTGAGTCTCCTTCAGTCTGGGTCCGCTTTTCAGTCTTTCCTTGACTTTTTAAACTTTGAGACTTTTGAGGATTATACACCTGTCATTCTGAGAACAGTTTCTCAATCTGAATTTGTCTAATGTTTACACATGATATGATTATACAGTAATAATGATTAAATTAATGTAAATTAAATTCAATTAATATGATTCTGGTAGTTATAATAAAGTATGTTCATTTTTTGACTTTTGATACTCCTTCAAGACTGGAGCTTAATTCCGTACCCTGTGAGTTTGGAATGGGCTTATTAGTAACTTCCTTCCAAGGGGTCATAAAAATACCTCAGATTCTTCTTTGCTCTCTACTGGGTCACTTGCCTGGGGAAAGTTAGCTGCCCTGCTATGAAGACACTCATGCAGCCCACTGGAGAGGCCCACATGGTGAAGATTTCAGAAACTGAGGCCTCCAGCCAACAGCCATGTGAGTGCACCATCTTGGAAGCAGATCCTGAACCCCAGCCAAGCTTTCAAATGACTGAAGCTCTGATTTAACTGGGACGTCTTGACTGCATCACCACAAAAGGCCCTGAGTCAGAACCATGCCAGATAAGCCACTCTGATTCCGGATCCACAGAAAATGTGGATTAAAGTTTGTTGTTTCAAGTGGCTAAGTATTGGGATAATCTAAATATTGGGATAATTAGTTACTTAGCAATTGATAATGAGCACAGTTATCCACCACATTCACAGAAAAATGGTGGTTAAGAAGCCATAATATCATCTAAAAAGATGCAGAGAAGTATTAAGACAAAATTCAAGACCCATTCTTGATTTAAAAACAAACAAACAAACTTTCAGCAAACCAGAAAAAGAAGAAAGTTTTCTTATCTTAACAATGAGCACCCTACAGTGGACATCATACTTAAGGGTATAATGTTAAACGCTTTCCCACTAAGACTGGGAAAAGGCAAGGATATTGCTCACTAGTTTTATTCAACATGGTAGGAGGTTCTAGACAATGCAGCATGGTATTGAAAAAATTAAAAGGAAAAGAAGTCAAACTGACTTTATTCTCAGACAACATAATCATGGATGTAAAAAACTGTAAGGACTCTACAAAACAGTTATCAGAAAAAAATGAATTTAACAGTATTAAAGTATACAAGGTAAACATGTGAAATTCAATGGTGTTTCTACAAAAAACTGCAGATAAAAATACTACAATTCCATTTACAGTAGTTTAAAAAACATTAATACTGAGGTGAGATTTTTCAACAAGAACATTTTTTTTAAGACTCCTGCATTGAAAAAAAAAAAAAAAAAAAAGACTCCTGCATTGAATACAAAACGATGCAGAGACAAACTAAAGGAGACCTAAGTAAATGGAGAAAGACACCATGTTCACGGATCAGAAGACTCAATATTATGATTTATTAAGATGCCAAGGCTACTCAATGGGGATAGAAAGGCTTTCAACAAATGATGCTGGGACAACTGGATAATTACATCAGAAAATAATGAATCTTACCTCTACTTCACAGAATACAGAAAAATTAATCTGAGATGGATCAAAGAACTAAAAGTAAAGCTAAAACTATGATGAAACATAGGAGAACATCTTTGAGAACTTACGGCAAGCAGTGCTTGTTTAGAGGACCAAAAAAGGCATGAACCCAGGAAGACCAATTGACAATATGGACGTCATTAAAATTAAAACTCCTCATTAGAAGACATCATTAAGAAAATGAAAAAACAAGCCATGGAATGCAAGAAAATATTCACAATAAATATATCTGACAAGAGTTCTATTTGTAATATGTAAAGAATTTTTACACGTCTGTAAGAAATAAGGCAAAAACTAAGAAAAAATGGGCAAAAGACTTGAATAGTGACTTCATAGTGAATGACAAAGAAACACATGCAAAGATGCTTAATATTACTAGTCATCTGGGAAATGCAGATTAAAAGCACAATGAGATACCATTTTATATCCACCAGAAAAACTGAAGTTAAAAAGACAAGTACTGGTGAGGATGCAGGGCAACTGGACTTCTATACACTGCAGGTGGGAGGGTAAAATGATACAACCAAGTTGGCAAGTTCATTCTAAGTTATATAAATGCACCTTTCCTATGAACTAGAAATTCTATTCCTAGTTATTTACCCAAAGGAAATGAAAACCTATGACTATAAAAAGAGTTGTAGAAGAATGATCACAGTATCTATATTCATAATAACCCCAAACTGGAAACAACCTGGACCTCCATAACCAGGAGAATGGGTAAACAAACAGTTACCTGTTCACATAGAAGAGTATCAGTCACCAATTAAAAAAAAGATTATGATACATACAACAATATGGCTGAATCTCTGAAACATTGTTTTATGGGAAGAAATAGGACACCAAAGAGTGCTTTCTGTATTATTTACGTGAAATTCAAGAACAGGCAAATTAATCCACAGCGACTGAAGTCAGCACAGTTGCCACTTATGGGGAGTGGGACTCACAGAAACAAACTTCTAAGATGATGGAAATGTCTGGATCTTGATTAGGGGTAGTTATATGGAATATATATATAATATTATCAAATTCAAATCATAAGCTGCTTACAAGAAACCCACCTTAAGTAAAAGATACAGAAAGGTTAAAAAACAAAAAGAGACAAAATGCGCCACGCAAACACCGACCACAGGAAATGCTGCTGGTACACTAACAGCCACAATTAGGCCTCCAGGCGGCGCACTGCCAGAGCTACAGAGGGCAGTTCAGATGGTGGGAGGCCTGTGTTGCAGTCAGATGTAGGGTTCTAGATTTGTTAAGTACTTAATGCAGCTGCAAAGCAGATAAAGTATGCCATCTTTTCAAACACATATGAAACACTTACCAAAATCAACATATGCCAGGCAAATTGCAAATTATATCAGTAATAAAGGATTTAAATATGTTCGCTAATTTCAATGTAATTATGCAGTAATCACTAAAAATATTAACTAGAAAATTTCCCTATATTTGGAATTCAACAAACACATCTAAATGATGTTTGGATCAAAGATGAAATCATAATAGAAACTTGAAAATATTCTGAAATGAATGATTGAAATGATATTTTATAAAAACTAGTTTGATCTGGTAAAAGTCATGACTAAAGTTTTAAAACAAGGAATAGAACTGAAAATAAGGAGTGAAAATCAATTATATAACTATCTATCTGAAGAAGTTAGAAAAAATTAGCATGTTGAACAGGACAGAAACTATAAATAGGTGCATGGATGGATTAATGAAATAAAGAAGAAAGATTGCAGAGTTCATCAAAGGCAAAACCAGTATCAGAAATGTAAAAGGGGTATGTGTAAAATGTAAACAGAATAAAGTGTTAACATCTTTTTGCCAATAAATTGAGGGAAGTATATGAAAATTATCAAAATCCTTAAACAAACCACAATCTATCAAAATCAATGCAAGAAATAGAAAACCTGAAAATGAATAACCTTACAACTATGAACGAAATTGACTTCTTAAACCCTATTACACAGGGACAACTCAAAGCCCACATGCATTTTGCTAATCATTTAAAAAAGTCATAGCAGCATTTTTTTTTTTTTTTTTTACAAACTCTTCCATAAAAGAGCTTCTCAACTATTAATAGTTTCATCAGGGAAGCAAAACTTTCATACCAAACCTGACATGTACGTTACAGAAAGGGATACTTCATGACAATCTTACTCATAAACATACATGGAAGTTCTAAAAAAGAGTAAACTAAAGCCAGTGATATGCAAAAAGAATAATATATCACAATATAAGTGGATTTATTCCATGAAAATTCAACAATTTACCACATTAATAGCATAAAAGAATAATTATACAACCAAGGCAATCGAATAAAAATCTCCATCCACACTTCACACTTAAAAAAAACAAAAACAAAAAACTCCAGCATATGATAAAAAAAGACACTCTGTAATATGCTAAGGTGTGTGTACAAAAACCCTACAGCAAACATATTTAGTGGCATAATAGCAAAAGCTTTCCTGCTAAGATTAGAATATCCAGTATGATCATTTCTATTCAAAACTGAACTAGAGATCCTACTCAATAAAAGATACAAAAAGTTTAAGGATTAGAAATAAAGATTTCAAAGCAATACCATTTAGCACAAAAACAGCAGAAAACTACATTGAAACATCAAACCAGTTGGATAAAATCTGATGAAAGATGTACCAGTCCACTAAACAGAAAAGCAGAAAAAATGCTCAGGAAAAATAAAAAAAAGCCTAACAAATGGAAAAATACATTTCTATATTCATATATTAGAGATGCAATATCATATAGATGTCATTTCTCTCCAAACCAATCTATAAATTCAATGAAACGTCAATCAAAAACACAATGGGAATTAGTGTGTTGGTATGAAAAAAGAGAACACTAATGTTCACATGGAAATGTAACAGGCCAAGAATAGCCAAGAAATTATTGAAGAATAACACAGAAGTACTCATGCCACTGGACAGAGAGACTTATTACACAGATAGAGGAATTAAGACACTGGCACAGGGCCAAAAAAAAGGACGAATAGTTTCTTTCAAAGATCACTGACTAAGGCAAAAAACCCCCAAAAACAAAAAAACAACTGTACTATGGATTTTATAAGATGCAGAAGCAAAATATATGACAATGATAACACTACGGATCAGCAAGGAGAAATGAAAGCATACTCCTGTAAGGTTCTTATACTATATGTAAAACTGTCTATTATTTGAAGGAAGAATGATAAAGAAGTATATTGTAAATCAAAGCACAACCACTAAAACAACAGAATAGGTACAGCTAAAAAGCCAGTAGCAGAGATAAAATGGAACCATTAATATAAGGGGCGAGTAGAAAAATACAGCAAGATGGTAGATTTAAGCCAAACAATATTGATAGCTATAAAAAATAAAAATGGTCTAAACCAGTACTGTACAACAGAGCCTTCTACAAGGAGAACTTGAATGGCAGCTAGTGTGACCAAGGAACTCAAGTTAAAATTTTAACTTAAGTTCAGACAGCCACGTGCAGCTACCTACAACTGTACTAGACAGCTGGTGCAACTACTCCAATTAAAACGCGAGACCCATAATGCTGTCTGTCTGCAAAAACTCACTTTAGATATAAAGATAGAAATAGGTTAAATGTAAATGGACGGGAAAAGATATGCAAACACTAATCAACATGGAGCTGAAGAGCGTGTATTCATATAAGACCGAGAAAAATTCAGAATCAGGACTGTTACCAGGGAAAAACAGGGACATTTCATGATAGCAAAAGGGTCACGCTATCAAGAATAAAAACAATAAAATGTATTAATAGATATGTTCAATAGTAAGAGCTTCAAAACATATCAACCAAAATTGATTAAACTAAAAACAGAACTAGACAAATCTTCAATTAGGGTTGGATTTCAAACACTCTTTTCACTGCAAATGAGGGGGAAAAATCAGTTAAGTATACAGAAGAAAGGAACAGTGCTATTAGTCAAGCTGATTGTTTAACATTTATAGAACACATTTACAGCAGCAGAACATATTCTTTTCTGCTAAACATGGAACATTCATGAAGACCACATGCTAGGCCATAAAATAAGCGTTAAATGTAAAAAGGTCTGAAATATTCAATGAGTTATGTCCTCTGATCCAATGGATTTAAACCACAAATCATAGTAGTTGAAAATTTGTGGAAAATCCCCAAATAATTGGAAGTTAGAAAACATACTTTCAAACAACTAATAACTCACAAGGGAAAGAAATACTTTGAACTAAATGAAAATGAAAATACAATCATCAAAATCTATGATATTTCACCCAAACCAGTACTTACAGACAAATTTATAGTTCTAATTGCATACACGTAAAAAAGCCTTAAAAGTCAATATTCTAAACTTCCACTTTAAAAAACTAAAAAAGAAGAAATTAAGTCAAAATAAGAAAAGGAAGGAAAAAAATGAAGATAAAAGCAAAAATCAATGAAAAAGAAAAGTGGAGAAAAACAGTGAAACATTAATAAAATAAAAAACTGGTTCTTTGAGAAGACCATTAAAATAGCTAGACAGATTCTAATGACATTAAAATGATAGTAGAGGAATATTATGAACAACTTTATGCCAATAAATTAAAAGACCAAAACAATGGACAAATTCTTTGCAATACACAAACTATTCATACCAAAGCTTACTCAGGAAGAAATGAATAGGCCCGTAACTATTAAAGGAACTGAAACGGTAGCTAAATTTTGCTGACACAACTCCTTGCTCAGATGGCTTCACTCGTGAATTAAACCAAACCTTTAAGGAAGAAATAATACCAATTCTACACGGAATCTTCCAAAAAACAGAAGATGAAAAAATACTTCCCAACTTATTTTATGAGGTCCTGATACCAAAACTAGAGAAACGTTATTATTACAGAAAACTACAGATCAATATCAGTCATGAACATGGAGGCAAAAACTTTTAGCAAAAATGTTAATAAATCCAATTCAGTAGTATATTAAAAAAATACATAATAACCAAGTGAAATTTATCTGAGGAATGAAACATCACTTTGTTATTTTAGTATTGATTGTTGTAATTCACTATTTTAAGACTGAAAACGATAAAGTGTTAAGAACAGTTCAAAAGATAAAAAACCCACCTGGCAAAATTCAAACAATCCTTGATAAAAAAAAATTCTCATTTATTTAGGGATAGAAGAGAATATTCTCAACCTGATAGTGGGCACCTATAAAAAAAAACCTAAGAGCCTAGACATCCAGCTTAATGGAAACGACCAAATACTTTTCCCTCAAGACTAGGATGGAGAAGGCAATGGCACCCTACTCCAGTACTCTTGCCTGGAAAATCCTATGGATGAAGGAGCCTGGTGGGTGCAGTCCATGGGGTCGCGAAGAGTAGGACACGACTGAGCGACTTCACTTTCACTTTTCACTTTCATGCATTGGAGAAGGAAATGGCAAGCCACTCTAGTGTTCTTGCCTGGAGAATCCCAGGGATGGGGGAGCCTGGTGAGCTGCCATCTATGGGGTTGCACAGAGTCGGACACGACTGAAGCGACTTAGCAGCAGCAGCAGCAGCAAGACTAGGAATGAGGGAAGGATTTTGGCTGTTAACCACTTATCTTAAGTACTGGAGGTCTTAGCTCACGTGACAGCCAAGTAAAAGAAATAAAAGGCATGTAGATTGGAAAGAAGGAAAGAAAACTGCCTGTTACAGATGACATGATGGTACACCTAAGAAAATCTCAAGGAATCTATTAGAAAGATGTCTGAACTAATTGAATTTAGCCAAGTCACATGACACAAGGTCAACTTTATGTTTGCACATGAAGAACAAACAACTGAAACTTTAAAATTCCATATAATCTGTAGAGACAGAAAGCTTATCAGTGGTTGCCTGGAGCCTGTGGTAGGGATTGGGATAAATACAGGTTGGGGCAAGAGGGGACAGACTGGAGTGATGCAAGTGTTCTACATCTTGACTGTAGCGATGAGCTCACAGATGTATACATACAAGTATACGTGTGCTGCGTGTTAAGTTGCTTCAGTCGTGTCCAACTCTGTGACCCCATGGACTGTAGCCAGCCAGGCTCCTCTGTCCATGGGATTCTCCAGGCAAAAATGCTGGAGTGGGTTGCCATTTCCTTCCCCAATTTGTCAGAATTCATCAAAATGTTCACTAAAAATGGGTGCATTTTATTGTATGTAAACTATACTTTAGTGAGCCAATTAAAAACACAGATTGGGTCTTACCTGGTGGCTCAGCAGCTAAGACTCTGCCAGCCAATGCAGGAGATAAGAGTTCAATCCCTGGTCAGGGAAGAGCCCACATGCCGCAGAGCAACTAAGCCCGTGTACCACAACTACTGAGCCTGTGCTCTACAGCCGGAGAACCGCAACTCATGAGCCCATGTACTGCAACTACTGAAGCCCACACACCCCAGAGCCTGTGCTCCACAACAGGAGAAGCCACTGCAACGAGGCCTGTGCGTCGCAACTGGAGAGTAGGCCTTGCCTGCTGGAACTAGAGAAAAGCCCAGGCGGCAACGAATATCCAGCATAGTCAGAAATAAAAACAAATATACAAATAAAATTATAAAAAAACTAAAACACAGATCAATGGGATACAATTAAAAAAATCCATAAAAAGTGCACTATAAATACAGATGATCAATTTATGACAATCACAGCTCTCAGTACACAACAGTGAATTATGGATAATCTTAAAAAAAAATTGAGAAGTAAATCTCTGCTGGAATTAAAAGAAAAAAAAAAAAAAGACAATCCCCCACAACTTAATTTTACTTCTCATATAGAAATTAATTCTAGGTAAAAATTAAATCTAAATCTGAGAAGCAAAACAAAATTTCTATAGGATAACAGGAGTGTATTTTCATGACTTTGGTAAATCAAAGTTTATTAAAAGGACATAAAAAGCACTAACATAATATCTTTCATTGAAAGACTGATCAAATGGATATATTAAAAGTAACAACCCTTCATTAAAAGATCCAGAGAGTGAAAAGGATAGTCACAGTGTGCGAGAAAGTATCTGCAATAGTCAGATGCAACAAATGACTACAGAATCTACAATATCCAGAATACATTCATTACACCCATAAGTCAATGAAAATATGACTAACAACTCAATAGAAAAATGAACAAGATTCTCAAACAGGCAACGTATCCAGATAACCAATAAAGATATGAAAATGTGTTCAGCAGCTGTAGTCATATGGGAAACAGGAATTAAAACCAGAATAAGGCAGTACCACCAATCCTCCAACACAGCTAAAATTTGAGACTGATGACATCTAATGTTGTAGGGGATATGAAGCAACCAGAACTCCCAAACACTGCTGGCAGGAACATTAACTGACACAATACTTCAGAAGACATCTACTAGAGTTAAGATACATATTCCTTCTGAGCCAGGAATTTCCCTGCCAATTCCCAAACCCTGACTAGAAACAACCACAATTCCAACAGTAGAATAAACTGTGGTGTATTTATCCAATGGGATACTTATTGTACAGAGATGAACAAGAATAAACTATCATTACATGAAATGACATAGATGAACCTCACAAAGTATGAATCAAATAAGCAGATACAAAACAATATCTACTAATTCCATTTAAATACAGTTTAAAAAAACTATAGTTAGAAGTTTATCAAAAAATATCAGTTGCTAAGAAATAACATATGCTTACCATATGAAAGTACCATTCTAAGTAATTTTTACGTATTTTAACTTGATTTTCACAACTCTGTAATTAGAGGCAACTAATTATCCCAAACGTGCAAATTTAGTCACAAAGAGGTTAAATACTTTGCTCAAGGCCACAGAGCAACTATGTGTTAGACTTGGGATGTGAAGGCAGCTAGACCGGCTGGAGACCTTGCAGTCTAAACGCTACATTGCCGCTCAGTGGTAGAGCTTTAATGGAAACACAAAGGAGGAGGGCAAATGAAGCAGGGAGAGGTAAGAGAAGCAGGATTACTAAGTTCCCATCTCCCAAGAAAATAAGCACTAGATAATGCCTAAAATTGGGGGATGGGGTGGGGGAGAAGAGAAGGGATCAAGAATTAGCAGTATGTGCGTGTTAACGAAAAAATCTGGAGGACAGATCAGAAAAAAACAGCTAAAACCATCACAAAAGTAGATACCTCTAGGGAGTGAGTCAGAGTGGACCAGGGAACTGTTAATACTTAACTATTAAGAAAAAATACTTAGCTATTACAGAAAAAAACCACACACACATTGCTTTGGTAAAAGTAATTTTGAAAGGTTTTAATAAGATCTAAATATTTTAAAAACAACGCTATCATGTATTGAGCCCCAGTGTCCCTGGCACTTAGCTGAACATTTGAAAAGGAGTATCTCATATGGAGTTGGTGCCAGTTATTACTACGATTTTGCTGATGGGGAAACAGATTCAGAGTTAACCAGCTGGCAGGTGGCAATGTCCATGTCTGGACCACCACCAGGGAAGATGAAGGTCTAGAAGTCAACAAAGCAGCAGGGATGAACAGATATTCAGGAGTCCTGGACAGGAGCAAGTGACTCATGTTGGCTTCAGGGAGGAGAAGGGACAGTAGGAGGGGGATCTAGAAAGGATGCCCAGGGTTCTGGCTTGAGTACCAGAGGACATGTTGGTCCTTTTCTCTCTACCACAAGGTCCATGGAAAGAGGAGCAGAGGGCCAGGCCTCTGATAGGGAGCTCCTGAGCTTAGTCACGGATATGCAGAGCTCCAATATGTTTGAGAAAGGCACAGAGGAGTCAGGCAGGATGCATGAGGAAGACCCTTGGGTGTGAACTCAGCAGAGGAGGAAGGGCAGGCAGAAGACTGAAGAGCATGCAAAGACACAGGAAGAGAAAGAACACCCGTGGCCTGGGCCTGCAGCCTGTCCAGCCTCTGGGCCACCCATCCAACACGCCCTGTCCCCCATGCTACTCACTGCCCTCAACATCGCCAATAGCTCCCTTCCACTCTTCAAAAACTTTTGTCTCTAGACTATCTTCTGAAATATAATCTACTCATTTATCAATATTGAGATGTCAGGGCTTCTAAGTGCCTCATATTTTCACCGTGAGGCACCTTGAGAACTGGCAGAGCCCTGGGCCAGGGTCAGGCCCTGGCTACATGCTCTCACCGGGCCTCCACATTCCTCCTTCGGAGCACAGAAAATGGCCAAAGAACTCACTTCCTGTGCTTTGGTTACACAGTATGTCTCTCTCCTTCTTGGAAGGTACCTGAGGGCAGGAGGGGCTTGTCAACTTTTCCTGAAAAGCTCTAAATAATAAATACTTTGTGGGCCATGGGGTCTCAGTCACAGCTATACAACTCTACCATTGAGCCGGAAAGCAGTGGAGACCACATATAAATGAACAGGTATGCTGTGTCTCGCTAAGGCTTTATCATTGAATTGAGAGGTGGGCCAAAAGGCCAGGGTCTGCTGAGCCCTGCTCCGAATCACCAGCACCCAGGCTAGCATCTGGCATACAGCCGGCACTGGATGAGCAATAATGAAAGGAAACAGCCCTTGGCTTTGTCAGTGAGACAGAAGCAGGTCCTGAGGGAAGGTGATTTCAGCAGAGCAGAGGGGTGGGATGGTTGGCAGAGGGCTGAAGAAGCAGTAAGCTCTTGTTCCAGAACCCCCCGTTTGCCCAGCAGGCCTGGGGAATGGCCCTGTCTAAGGGGAGCAGGGCTGGGGAAGGAGTCGGGGGTTGCTCCTGAGCTCAGGTGTGTGTGGGGCTGATTGTGAAGGAGGAACACATGTGCCAAGGATAGAGAAACAGGAGGGTGGAGGAGATGACGGGAAAGCCTCAAATCGCTCTTTCTGTGAGACATTCACCCAGACTAAATGGGGAAGACAGCTGGGCTTAGGGACTGGGTGCGCGGCCAAACAGGGAGGCCTGGCCGCCCAGGACAGGGCCACAGACCTCCTTGTCAGCCCCCCTCTTCCCTGGCGAGGCGGCACCTCTAACCGAGCTGGCGGTGGGGCTTGAGGGCTGACTAGTGTGAGGAGTGTCGCTCCCTGAGGCAGCAGCAGGGCCTACTGGCACTTCCTGTCCCTTCACTTTCCCACGCAGGTAGTGACAGGCAGGCCTAGAGGAGGATGAGTTCACACATCAAACTTGCAGACACGCCCAGTCCTTTCCTGAAGAACATTCAAAGTCACTTGAATTTCAGAGAGTCAGTGGTGGTTTCATCTTGACGCCTTCAAATATGGACGTGCACGCTGTGAATTATGTCCCCATTAGGCAGAACAGAATTTTTCTTTAAGTGGAAACAACCAATTGGGTGAGGCTTTGCATAGCAGCTACCTAGTTTTATAAGCTTAACACGAGTATTAAAAGACACAAAACACAACTTCTTACAGAGGAAGTATTAACAGTACGAAGTTTAAACAGCCTGAAAAGTTTAGAGTCAAAAACCTATAGCCAGTCAGTTTCACTTTTCCTATGAACCAGGTACCTCCAAAAGGCTTACATTTTGATATTTCTCTGTTAATTCATCACGGCTACTGGAATGTGCAGCCATAGTGCTGAAATGTGTGAGAAGGGTTCAGACTTCAAACTATTTTTCAGGAAGAGCTAAAGCCATCTAAAGTATCTTTTAGTTGACATGCCAGAGAAAAAAAGCATTAAGATCTATTTCTTCTGCCTTATTTCAAGGTGAAATCTGCTGTTCCTATTCACAGATTGAAGACTCTATGTATATTCTAATAAGTAAAACTTTAATTCCATACTCTCACTCTCAAGTTCTCACTCCTCACAAGTTAAAAGATGATTTTCCTAAAACACATCAATCCTTGCTCTACTGTTTCAAGTTCTTCTCGAGATGATGGTCATCACTGTCTCCAAATTCACTAGCTTTTAGAATGCAGATGCCTACCCTTGTAACACACCTTTGTTTGAAAGGACTTTTCAGTACACCTTTAGACGCATATTCAGTAAACATAACCTCTTACCCTATTGTTGGGTTGATGTTCGGATCAAAACTGTCTTCCACGAACCGCCACACAATGCTTGATTTACCCACACCTGTATCCTGAAATACAACCAGAGAGGTGAAGAAGAAAAAGTTACTTGCTGGCACGTACCAAAAACTGCCTTGTGCCCCAAGTTCAGGATTTTGGAAAAATCATCCTGGATAGGCGAATTTTAAAGAAACGCAAAGGAGGTTTTCATAAAAATTCAGAGGAGTAATGATAAGATTTCAAAATGTATTGTAGGAGACAATATCTGAGTTTACAAAAGATGTGAGGATCTTCTGAAAGACCCCAAGTTTCTGCGTAGTGTGCAAAGTGACAAACTCAATTGCTCTCTAACAAGTCTACGTTAAGAATGAACTCCTGAACTACTTCTGAGTAATTCCTGATACATCCCAGCCCCACCCAATCTGGGAAGGGGTACGACTAAGTTATTGAAATCTTTCTCAGTCTTTAAAGCAGCAACTCTGGTAAGAGAGCATCAGCTTCAGAAAATAGGCTCTGAAATCGCAAAGTTGCCTTGACAAGTTAGGCAGCTGAAGCTTCAAACCAGTTTTGGGGGCTTTTTGATTTGAATGTCCCACTCCCGCCCCAGGAAGGTAAATCTGCGTTAAGTATCAGGGATATTCCACAAGTTCAAAAACACCAAGCAGACAAGAAAAGCAGACTAATGCTGCTTGTAAAACAAAAGACCTGTTACTAATCTTACTTTGCAAGCCTTGGCCAACTCCTAACTAGTACCTGGGCAAACTATTTAAGACTGCTCTTAACCCAGAAGCAATGGAAGGGCAGGGAGGACTCTTCACCCTTTGGGGGCCAGGAAGAGTCCCTGAGCACTAGGGAGGGGCAAGGGTGAACCCTACCAACAGCAAATCCTTCAGGAGGGTGCGGCCAGGTGGGCGGGATGGCCCAGGGGGCAGAAGCGAGGCTCCGGACAGGTAGGCGGTGTCCCGCACCCAGTCTGGGGCAAGGGGCGGAGGGGATATGGGCACGCCCTGGTCTGCGGCCCGCCCGGCCTCCCGCGGCCCTCCCGGTCAGCTCGCCGCCACTCACCCCCAGCAGACACACTTTGAGCTCCCTCAGCGCCATGGCCTGGGAGCCAGGGGCGCGGGCCCGCCGCCGCCCTAAGTTAAGAAGGGAGAGGCCCGGCCCAGCACGAGCATCCCCTAGCGCCGCCGCCGCACGGCCTAGCCCCGGCCGCGGGGCGCGCAGAGGCGGCGGCCGCCCGTTCGCTGGCCCTCGGCCCGGCCCGTCCGTCGCCAGCCGCGCGGGGCCCGTCTCAGCAGCCCCGTCTCAGCAGCCCGGACGGTGCCGCGGGTTCCCGGGCGCCACCGCAGCCGCCATCTTGAGACGCCGGCCGGGTCACCTGACCTCCCCGCCCACTTCGGCAGCCACCTTCGCCGAGAGGGCGGGGCCGGCCGGCGCAGCGAGGCTTGCGGGGAGGCCCGGGCTCGAGGGCGGGGCTGGCAGTAAGGGGGCGGAACACTAAGCCATATGCCCCGCCCCTATCGCTCAGGCCCCGCCCCTCAGGCGCCGGCCCCGCCTCCAGGTCATCCCAAGATGGCGGGTGAATGGGGTCCAGCTCCTGGGGCGCCCCCCTCCCCTTCAGCCGGAACCACCCCACGAGGCCCGAGGACCCCCACAACCGTCCCTGAGCCCACCTGCCGCAGCCCCCTCGTAACTCCTTGTGTGTCTCTTGGTTTTCAGAGATGTCCCTGTACTTTGTGGACTTGCAGGATGACTTAGACGATTGTAAGTAACAGTTGGGGCATCCCGTCCTTCCCTGGGAACTTCTCGCAGAATTAGGGGTGCACAGAAGGCGGATGTGGGATCTACAGGCTGGGCTTTTCGTGTTGGAACCAGAATAGGGGGACCCCCAATTGCCTTGAGCAC
Organism: Bubalus kerabau; assembly: GCF_029407905.1. Lineage (NCBI taxonomy): Eukaryota > Metazoa > Chordata > Mammalia > Artiodactyla > Bovidae > Bubalus > Bubalus kerabau. The sequence continues at coordinate 58,652,104 of NC_073636.1, forward strand.
TTGTGGCGGTCCCTCCTCACTGGGCGGGGGCGGTCGAGGGCGGGGAGCCCTCCCCGCAGTGGGGAGGATTTTTGTTGGAAAACTTCTGACTTCCTGTTACTTTCTTTCTCTTCCTCCTCCTCCTCCTGCGGTGGCCCGGGAGAGCTAGTCCTTCGTTCATTCTGGCGATTCCCGGCGGGAGGAGGCGTGGCCCCCTCCGGGGTTGGGGGGCTTCCAGCCAGGGTCTCCAGTTGTCCCCCAGGACTTTTCAGAATGCCGGGGAGTTTGGGAGGTCCGGCTCTACGTGTGGCCGACCACAGACTCGCACAGACTCGCACAGACTTCTCCAGTGTCTTGGCCACAAGCCCATTGAGGAGCCCACTGGTACCCGCGTTTCTCGGATGGGTCTCCCTCCTGTACCTTCCTGCCCACAATGGGTGGAGAAGATGTACCTGTTAAGGCAAGTTCGCACTGGTGGTGAATGAAGCATTTCTTTTCCATTCAGCAAACTTTTCTTGAGGACCTCCTGTTTCTGGGCCAGGCCACGTGCCGATCCCAGAACCTACAAAGATGAACCTGAGACTGTGATGGCTCTCACAGGCCAGGAAGAGAGCCAACTTGTAAACAGATAATTACCAAACCCTGGGTGCTTGCTGATGAAGGAAGCCTGTACAAACCATCACAGTAACCAACATCAATGGGGCTTACTGTGCTCTTTTCCTTCTGCATCTACAAGTTTCCTACTAACCAGAACTGGGGTTTACTGAAAATACCATAGGTCAGGCACATTTATTTATACACATATTTCTGAAAGAACACACATATTCTTGCTGAATACACATATTCTTTCAGAAACATGTGTAATTTATACACATTATTTCTTTCAGAAGGAGGCAACTTTATTAAAGTAAAATGACCCTTGAAGGGGCCAGTGGTTGTGGATTCTGGAGTCAGACGGCCAGAGGATGAAATCCTGAGCCACTCTTTACTGGTTGTGTGATCCTGGCCAAGTCACTGTACCTCTCTGAGCTTCACTGGCTTCATCTGTAGAATGGGCGTAATAATGGTCCACCTCAGAGGGCTTTAGTAGAGGTTAACTAATAAAAGGTTTAGGAACTTCTTTGGTGGTCCAGAGGCTAAGACTCTGTGCTTCTAATGCAGGGGGCCCAGGTTCAATCCCTGGTGAGGGAACTAGATCTCACATGCCATAACTGAGAGTTTGCATGCCGTAACTCAAGATCCTACATACTGCAGTTAGAAGGTCCTGCATGCCTTGATGACGATCAGAGATCCTGTGTGCTGCAGCTAAGATCTGGCACAGCCAAATAAATATATAAAAAATAAAAGGTTTAGCATGAAGTCTTGTACATAAGAATCAGTAAATATTACCTGCCATTATTATTGAATACTGTGGAGCAAGGTACAATGTGGGCCATGGGTTTACAAAATGTTTCAGTCAATGGGTGTCTTTGAATGGAAGGAATGTAGTATTGCTCTTGATAAGCAACAGTAAGCTGCTGTTAAGGCACCTCTCATTCATAGATTTAATATTTGGCCTGCCTGGAAAAGCTGTTTTTTGGCTATTTTTCAGTTATCTAACAAACTACCTGAACGCTTAGTGGTTTAAATCAACAGCATAACAATTCTGTGCATTGACTGGGTGATACAGAAGCCTCATGTGTTCTCTGGAACTCTGGGGAGATGGGAGGGTTCAAAATGGCTTTCCTCACCTGGCCGTTGGCAAGGAAATCTGCTGGAACTGTAGATCAGGGCCTCAGTTCCACAGCTGCTTCTTCCCCTTGGCTAGCTTGGACTTTCAAAGGGTAGTGGTGGCAGGCAATTGGATCTCTTCTGGCAGCTAACTTCCTTTTGTCTTTTCTGTATATGTGTACAGAAAGGAATTAAGAGATTATATAGGAAAATAATTCTGATTTTGGCTCTATTTGTACATATCTTAGGTGACACTTGTAATAAAGAATTCATTCAATACTGTTTAGGAGACTGCTGAAGACTTGTCTCGGTAAGGAAGGAAACCAGCATCATGGCTCTGAACATACCCAGGCCATGGGTAGAGCCACTTGGGGAGCCTCCCAAGGCTTCCTTATTGCGCAGAGGTGGAGTCTTTAGGATGCTGTATCTATGAAATTACAATATAATTGGTCTAATTAATAGCCATAATAAGAGGGCCTTTCCCCCACAGTAACTTATGCTGCCCTGGGTCCCACCTTTACACTTTACTGTGGTAGTATTTGGGAGGCATTATTACACTGTGATTACGGCAAAAACCCTGAGGTCCGGTGACCCACTTCCTGTCTTTAGCTGAGTCAGCATGAGCCGATCACTCACCTTTGTTCACTTTCTTCATCTGGAAGACCTGACAACTGGAGATGCTTCATAGGACTAATATGAGGATTAGATGAAACAGAAGACCCAAAATGTCTTAGGGACTTCTTGGTGGTCCAGTGGCTAAGACTCACACTCCCAAAGTAGGGGGCCTGGGTTCGATCCTTGGTCAGGGAACTAGACCTCACATTATCCGACTAAGAGTTTGCATGCTGCACCTAAAAAAATCACACATGCCTCATCAAAGATTGAAGATCCCAAGAGCTGCAACTAAGACCCAGCAAATAAATAATTAATTAATAAAGTATTTAAAAAAAAGACATCTTAGCCCAGTGCCTGGCATAGAGTATTCCATTCAGTGATTATTACTGTTATTATTTTAGCTGTCATCATTACTACTAGGCATTCATGTAAGATTTTCTGTTCCTGTGTTAAGGGTTGCTACTGTGTGGTAGGCGGGATTGTTCCTGTTTTATAAATGATGAAACAGAATCAGAGAGGTTAAGTGACTTATTCAGTAAGGCATAGGTCATAAATGATAGAACTAGCAAAACTAGCAATCAGACTAGTTTGACTAGTTCTGACTCTTCCTCTTTTTATTCCATCACAGAGATCAATCTCACAAATATTCTTAAGCTAATGGTAGGGCACAGTTTGTTGGTTTGGGTGGGTTCTGCATCTGTTGTCCTCCTTGGACTTTTTTTTGGTCTAAATGACGGGATAGCCATTTCATCTAGGCTCTAAGTCTCCTTGGCCAGGGACACTGGTCATCCTTTTTATAACCTAATGTCCTCCCTCCATGATCTAGGTGTTCAGTTAATGTCGTTACTGGTAACCAAGATGGATTACGAGGCTTGTCTGATTTACTTTGTGATTTCTTGATTAAATTGGCTCACTTCAAAAAGAAGCCATCAGGAAAGGTTGCCGTGTTTTTTTCAAAATCATTCAGTCTCTGGGCCATCAGAGCACAAAAAAAACAATTTTAGTGAATTAGCCTGCTGAAGCAACCTAAATTCCTTCTCTTGAGAGCAAAAAGTGTGTGAGATGGCCAGACACAGTGGTCCTGGTGGTAGATAGCACATGGAAGGTGGAGCTGGATGCATCTCTGCCTCAAGGGCTTATAGGCTTGTCAGCGTCTGGGTTGATTAAAGCATGTGGGGGCTAAAGAGGTGTGACTCCTGGTAAGGCTTGCTTGACCAATTAGAATTTAAATGTGTACTAGTGGTGGGTGGAAAAAAGTGAGGGGACTCTGTTGCAGATATAAAGAGACCTATCAACAAAGTATAATATATGGTCATATTTGGATCCTTAGTTGAACAAATGAGCTATAAAAAGACATTGAGACAGTGGGGAAAATTAAACTTGACCCAGGTATTAGGTTATATGAAGAATTATTATTAGTCTTGTCAGATGTGATAGTGGTGTCACAGTTTTGTTTGAAGGAGAAGGACCTTATTTAACAGAAGCAAATAGGCATTTGTGGGTGAAACAATATGATCTGTGAGGTCTGCTTTTAAAATACTGCAGCAAACAGTAAATAATCAACAGGTTGGAAAGAAAGATGAGTGGGAAAAGTTGGCAGACTATTTATACTTGTTGAAACTGGCTGGTTAAGGGTGTGGGGGTTTATTATAGTATTATATTTTTGCATATGTTTGAAAATTTCCTTAATAAAAAGTTTTAAAAAATGAGATGAAAGTTTCATATATGATCAAACATCTATTTAAAGGGTTTAATGCTGGATTTCAGTTCTGAATTCAGCTGCCATGTTATTGTAAGATATATTTAGCTTCAAAAGACAGACTTGGAAAATGTATTAGTATTTGCGGGACAGTGTATTTCTTTCCAAATGTTCAGGTTTTAAGAGGTAGCTATGAAAGAAGTTGGAAGAAGGTTTACTCCTATTGATGAAGAAAACTAGGTGCCATCAAATGATGTGTGTTTCTTTGTTAGAAATAGGATTAGCTAAGTTTAAGGACTACAGATAGACTCTTGGAATAGAAGGAGTGGAGTATGTTCAAGCTTGAATAAAAGACACCCTCCAGAGCAGGAAGCATTCTGTTTCACCTGCCCACTTTGGTCAGGTTTGTAACAATGTTCTGCTCAAGGACCACAACCAGGCGGAGAAACTATATTAATTTGATCCCCAAACCAAACCACTGAACTTTTTCTCTGAACTATTACATAAACTTGAATCAAAGATTGTCAAAAAAATTTTTAAGTAAAAACCTCCCTGTTGAGTGAACTAGTTTGAACAGGAACTTGAGTGTATTAACAGTTGGGAAATAGAATGAAATCCAGCCATTAGATTGTTCTCTAAATCAGAGATGGGCAATTTTTTTTTTCCCCATAAAGGATCAGACAGCAAACATTTTAGACTTTGCTGGCCCGAAGTCCTAATGCAAGCACTCAAGTCTGCCATTGTAGTCTAGTAGCACCCGCTGCTGCTGCTGCTGCTAAGTTGCTTCAGTCGTGTCTGACTCTGTGGGACCCCATAGATGGCAGCCCACCAGGCTCCTCTGTCCCTGGGATTCTCCGGGCAAGAATACGGGAGTGGGTTGGCATTTCCTTCTCCAATGCATGCATGCATGCTAAGTCGTTTCAGACGTGTCTGACTCTGTGCGACCCCATAGATGGCAGCCCACCAGGCTCCTCTGTCCACGGAATTCTCTAGGCAAGAATACTGGAGTGGGTTGCCATTTCCTTCTCCAAGTAGCACTCACAGATATACATAAATGAATGGACATAGTTGTTTGCTAATAAAGTTTTATTTACAAACACAGGCAGCAGGCTGGATTTGGCCTTCTGTTCTAAATCAAACTTGATTCTATTTTTACCCCCCTTTTTTGAGGGGGTGGTTTAATTGAAGTGTAATTTACAACATTGTGTTAGGTTCAGGTGTACAGCAAAGTGATTCAGTTATATATGTATTATGTATGTATATAAATCTTTTAAATTATATATTTATTTTATATATATTCTTTTTCAGATTCTTTCCCATTATAGGCTATTGCAAGATATTGAGTATAGTTCTCTGTGCTATACAATAGATCCTTGTTGGTTGGTTACCTATTTTGTATATAGTAGTGTGTATGTGTTAATCCCAAGCTCCTAATTTATCTTTCCCCACTTCCCCTTTGATAACCATAAGTTTGTTTTCTAGTCTGTGAGTCTGTTTTATAAATAAGTTCGTTTGTGTCATTTTTTAAAGATTCCATCTGTAAGCTATATCATATGATATTTGTCTTTCTCTGAAACTTGATTTTGTCCCATCAGAGCCCCAAAGTCCATCAATTAGCTGAGCCAGCCCAGAGTCTGCCTTTCCCATGGGGCTCAGTCCGAAGAGCTGACTTCTGCTGGCACAAGCCCTGCCCTGTTGGGTAGCCCTCGAAAAGCCGCTCAGACTTCACGTCTCACTTTTCCTGTTGGTGTTTGGGGATTAGAAGCATGTACCTATCTCCTTCCAACAGGATGACGGTGGCAAGGAACAGAAGAGTCAGTGTGGTGGGAGCCGAGTCAGCCTTGCTTCCTGTCTGATAATCGTAATGCGTTTTACTCTAGTTATTCTGTATTTTCCATTTCCTGTGAAATAAACAGATGAACACCAGAGATTCCCTGGAATCGTCTCTGTTTAAAAAAAGAGTTTTATATGGCTTTCTACACCACAAATTAAGATTTTTTTTTTAAGCAGAAATTTCTGCAACAAAGTCTAGCTAATGAAAGAGGAAGCAATTCTGAGCTTCAGAACATCACTTAGCCTTAACCTGATTGGAGAAAAAAAAATTAGAGATGAGAGCAGGTGCTCACTTTCCCTGTGTGGAAAATCATCTGAGTAGTAGATGTTCTTCTGGTGCCTCCCAGGCACCAGCCTATGGGAGGTGCTGGGGGAAGAAGAATGAAGAATCCCTGGGCTCCATCCCAGAGCTGCTCCCACCTAGAGGACAGGCGAGAGTAGCGATGGCACAGATGGGAAGTGCTGGTTGATGGAAGCCCAGGAGGGCCATGGGCGAATGACCTCAGTGAGAACTTCTCCTATGAAGCCAAGGAGCAGAAGCCAGGCCAGAATGAGTTGGGAAGGCTGCAAGGGTTGAGGCAGTGTTGCCTGCAGTCCTGTAGCTCAGTGGTCATGCATTGAGCACCCACTGTATTCCAGATGCTGGCTGGCCTTTGGGCATTTTAAGGAATGGTCACTGCTTTGGGGCGGAGAAGGCAATGGCACCCCACTCCAGTACTCTTGCCTGGGAAATCCCATGGTTGGAGGAGCCTGGTAGGCTACAGTCCATGGGGCCGCTAAGAGTCGGACACGACTGAGCGACTTCACTTTCACTTCTCACATTCAAGCATTGGAGAAGGAAATGGCAACCCACTCCAGAGTTCTTGCCTGGAGAATCCCGGAGACAGAGGAGCCTGATGGGCTTCTGTCTATGGGATCTCATAGAGTTGGACACGACTGACTGGACTTAGCAGCACTGCTTTGGGGAGCTCCCAGTCTAGCAGGGAAAACAGACCCTTTCCAGAAGAAGCAGCTTATAAGGTTGGAGGGGTTGAAATCACTTGCTTTTCTTCTTAGATAGAAGAGCCCAGAACAGCTTTGCGTTATTTGTATCTACTTTGAGAACCTTAAAAAAAAAAAAAAAAAAAGATGGACTCAACAGTTCCATGCCTGGTTATTTGCCCAACAAAATGTGAACACATGTTTTCAAAAAGTCATGGTCAGAACTTCCCTGATGGTCCAATGGCTAAGACTCCGCTCTCCCGATGCAGGGGGTCCCTGTTCAATCCCTAATCAGGGAACTAGATCCCACATGCCACAACTAAGAGTTCACATGCTGAAGCAAGATTCTACGTGCCAGAATGACCCAGCACAGCCAACAAAGGAAAGAAGACAGGGTCATAGTTGAAAACTATGTTCTTAATAGTTCTTAACTATTCCTAATAATTGAAAACTAGAACCCACGCACATGTCCTCATTGAGTACAATGGATTATAAAGTGTAGTTATGTTTACACGATGGAAAACAATGCAGTTCTAAGAGTGAGTGATCTCCAGCTCCACTCAGTAATACAGATGAACATCACATAGTGGTCAGTGAAGGAAGCCATATACAAAAGGTAGAGACTGCGTGACTATTTACACAGAGCGCAGAAATGGCATGGCAATCTCCGTGATCTGATGAAGAAGGCAGGAGAGTGTGCCCCGACCCCCCCCCCAACACATGTAAGGCAGAAAGTGGGAGGGAGAATGGGATGGGGGGGCGGGTTTGGAGAAGCTGGAAAGATTCTTTCTTGAGCTGAGTATATTCAGTTTAAAAGTTTGTCATGTGGATCACTTACTATCCTATACACTTTTCTGAAAAGCATTGCTTTTTAAGATGGAGGCACAAGGGAGAGCATAGCCATGGGTTGGGGGGACGGGGTCAGTGCAAGAGGAAGATGGTGGAGAGCAAGCGGGGCAGGTGAGGGCAGGGTGGGACGTGTGAGCCGGGCATGGAACTCATGCATCCAAACGCGTGTCCAAACTAGCACATCCTCAGAGGAGTGTGCTGCTTTCCACAAGGAGAAAGGTGACCCTCCTGGCAACTTGGCCAAGGTGATTGTTAGAAAAGTGGTGTAACGTCGGCCTGCATTGCTTGATTGCCTCAAGTATGTTGAGCAGCAAGAAAATAGAGCCAAGACTCCGCCTGCCAGTGCAGGAGACATAAGAGACTTGGATTGGATCCCTGGATCAGAAAAATCCCCTGGGGGAGGGCGTGGTGACCCGCTCTGGTATTCTTCCCTAGAGAATCCCATGGACAGAGGAGCCTGGTGGGCTGCAGTTCAGAGTCACAAATATTTGGACACAACTGAAGTGACTCGGCACACACATGCACCCACACATAACGCTCACCCCAGCGGCTCTTGGTTTTCTTTTCCAACCTTTTTTCCTTTTCGAATCTGCCTCATGTCTGGGGGGGGAAATCACTGCATTTTCTAGCAGAACTCTTGTACTCATTAACGCTGTGTAGACTCTGGCCCCCTCACCCCCGCCTCCTCCAGTTCTATCCCCAGCCAGGTGGGTCGGCAGGAAAATTGAGATGTGTAATATCACCGTGGAGCCCATGGCAGCTGGGAGCTAAAGAGGGCTTGCCTGTCAGGTAACCCGAGTCAGTGTGCCCCCTTGACCGTCAGTATAAAAGTCAGACTCATAAATAATGACCAAGTTTTGGAAGCTGTGATTAAAGCCACAAATCAAAGAGGAATTTACATGTATGCAAGGTGTAGAAAGGCCAGAGTCTTGTAAGTTGAGTCGGTCTGTTCAGCCAACCCATAGTGCTAGTAGTAACAACCATCAGTAGCCCCCAAGATTTGTGATAGAGAATATTATGCATCAGACGGATCCGCTCATACAGGAGCTAATAAATCTGTGTGGGTCTTGTTAGAGAATGGCATTTATACAGAGAAGGTTTGCCTGAGCAACTTGCTATTGAAATTTAGTTAAGTCAACAAGGACCTGCAGCGTTCAGGGGTCGGTCCTTCTCCCCTCTCCCCCAAAGCCAGTGAAGAATCAAGAATGCTCTTTCTTTTTCAGATGGGTTGGGTTTGTCTGGTCTAGCTTTTAGAAATAGTCCCAATTTAAGAATTCGCATTAGTATTTATAAGCCTGTTAGCAAGAAGGATGAAGCCACTTTAAATAATACATTAATGGATGGTTTACTCTCATCTCCCCCCAAATCATTTAAGGCCTTGCAGAGACTTAGTTATTGTTCATTGAAGAGTGGCTAATGAGAAGCGCAAGAATTATCAATTATGTAAGTTCTACATTAATACAGTTTTCTCACTCTCTCCCCCTTTTTTTTTAAGTGCACATTTTGCAAATAAGGCTAGACTCCTTGTCGGCTGTCATCAACCAGTCTTCTCACATTTTGAAACGGACACAGATGGGTGCCCATCTGTCATCTTCTCTCAACCAGCGTCCCTGAGTGCTGTGTTAAAGAGTGGAAAATTGAGATTGGGTGGCTAATTGGGCTGGCCCAGGGTGGCCTGTCTTACTGAGTAATAGTGACAAGATGGCACTTGGAGAACCCTAAATTCCGGGCATGTCTGGAGAAGGAACGCTTAATGAAAACACTTACTGGGGTAGTCATGCTCTAATATCCTGCCTCCATTTCTACCCCTGTTCATGTCTGGGCCAATAAACGTATCTCTCTGGGCATGTTTTACTGTGTTTATTTTTTCTCACCTTTCTGCTTCCAACCAGTTCTGGGGTGGATGCTCAGCCAGGGCTTGGTGGCTTCGTGGGAAGTCTCTGGCTTCCCGAGCCACTCCGAGGCAGCAACAGCCTTTCTTTTTCCCCTGCTGTGCTCTTCCCTTCATCCAGAATGGTCTCTTTCCCTTTCCCAGATCCCCTCTCTCTTCCTCTGTAGTGGACTCCTACTCAATCTTCAAAGTCCAACTCAAATACCCTTCTGTCCTAGGGAAACACCTCCTTTCACCTCCTTCTGTAAGCAGAACCAGTCTCCTCCCTGCTTTGTTTATACCTGAACTCCATGGCTCTTGTCACAGGGGGATTGTGTGTTGTTATGTGTGGGAAGGTCTTTGTTCCCTGGGGGGCCTCGAGTCTGGGGACCATGCCTTTGTCATCTCTGAATCTCCAGTACTCTGTTGAATTATGGTTTACTGTCATCTTCTGAAGTCAACCACGGTGGATAGAACAGAGGGTGGTTGCAATGAGTGTGCTGTGAACACACCTGTTTTTTTGTACTAGATCCTCTAATCCTTTTCTTGATGGAAAATGATGTGTAACATTTCTTTTCTTTCCCTCTTTTTGTTAGCTTGTATCTAACGTACTTTGAACCTATACATCACATCCACCTAACATTATATTTGACGTGTTAGTTCATACTCAGCCTGTTTTAAGACAGATTGGTGTCTTATGAGAATCCCTGACGTGCACGCAGATGTCCACTGTGTGTTTTGGCCAGAGCAGCCTCATCCAGTGTATTCTTTGCCCCAGCCTGTTTTAAAAGATGAGTATACTGACAGGGTGCATTATTTTTGGTAGTAACCCTTGAGTAACCAGTTAGTATAGAAGAGGCTATAAACCCCTTTTCCCACCCCACCCCCCAGGTTTATAACTTCCAGAAATATAGTTAATGAGAATAGAGTTTGTTTGTTATTTCTACTTAGTCACCTAGCATCAGGGTCAAAGGGTAATAGTGCTATTATAATTTGTAAACTGACCAGGACCTCACTGAAGAGGAGCCAACCTCATCTTTGGTTGTGTGAGCTTAAGACTACTGCTTCATAACCACTTTGGCTTTGGTTGCATGAGCATTATATCTCTTGGTTGGTCAGCTGGGTTTTTAAACTTGGACCATTCCACTGGAGGGCAGGTAGCCACCACCGCTACTGGCTGATATGCACCAGAGTCATGGGAACATGGACCCTATAGTTCAGGAACTATGTGGACATGGAGATGTGCAGTGGTGGACAGGGTGCTGAGCAGAAGGTGTGGTGGGAGGGGGCCCTCACCCCTACAAGGCAAAGAGCACTTCTTAGCTCTTCAGCCTTTGTCATTATTCGTCATTTTTGGTAAGAAATCAGTGAAGGTGTTAGCCGCTCAGTCGTGTCCAACTCCGTGTAACCCCCCCATGGAGTGTAGCCCACCAGGCTCCTCTGTCCATGGGATTCTGCAGTCAGGAATACTGGAGTGGGTTGCCATTCCCTCCAGAGGATCTTCCTGACCCAGGGATTGAACCTGCGTCTCCTGCACTGCAGGCAGACTCTTTTCCGTCTGAGCCACCAGGAATCAGAGCCCAAGGAGTCAATGTGGTCCTGTGTAGACTTGCCAATGAATCTAACCCGTGGCACAAACTTAGCAGCTGCTGCTTGAAAGTCATTGCATAGATTGCAAATGAAGCCAGTCATGATCAGTATTGTTTTTTAAATGTTTTACATGGGACCAAGAAGCCCTGAAGGTATTAGAGACTATTTTCTTAAGAAGTCTTTGCTTTTCCATACTATTTTAAGCTTTCATGAATGGGGTAGGTAACTTTTTTTTTTTTTTCAAATGTGAGAAAGTATAATGAAAAAATTTGAACAAATTCATACCCGACTTCATATTTCATTTCTAGCTTGAATGCTTGAGATTCCCGATGTTTCTGGGTGACCTGGACTTGTGGGGCTTCAGAATAATCAGCTGCTCCTGGTGTCACCGTGTCCATTAGACCTTTACTCCTTATTCCTGTGAACAGTTGCCAGACAGTTTGCTCCATGGGCAGTGGCTAGAAATGTACATCCTAGAAAATTCTTTCTGAGAGCAGGAGCCATTTTGTGTGTTACTGGCACTGTCAGGAAGGCACAGCAGGCTAGCTCGACAGTTCTTTACCATGTATGCATTCGTTCATTCAGCAGCTTCTACTGATTGCCAGCTGTGTGCCAGGCATATGGAAGAGTCAGTGACAGATTTTTGCCCTGGGTGCAGCGATGGGGGTGCGGGGGTGGACCCACCATAAGCAGTAGATGCAGGAGGGGAATGTTCTCCGTGTCAGAAGGTGATCCAGTCCCTGAAAAAAGAGAGAAGTGGATCAGGGTAGGGTGGAGCATAGGCGGGAGGCATGCCGTTTCAAAATCAGGTGGTCAGGGTGGACCTCAGTGAGAAGATAAGGAAGCAGAGATTTAACTGAGAAGAAGGACGTTATCAAAGAGGATACCTTGGGAAGCAGACCTCTGGGCAGAGGGAAGCCCCGGGTCGTGTAATGACCGCCCCACACCAGGGAAGTGACCAGAGTCCTGGGGGAACAGTGAGGAGCTGCGTGGTTGGAGGACAGGGTGGGTGGGGGGTGGGGGCAGGAGTAGTGGGAGGTGAGGTCTGAGAGGCCAAGGAGGGCCAAGGGGGCATTCCTGCTGACCTGAGGCCCCTTCCCTTATGGGACCATCCACTCAACCAGGGGCTGCCCAGGTAACGACACCTGCCACGTCTTTCTTTTTCACAGTGGTTCTCGACTAGGGACCCGTGGCAATGTCTGGAGACGTTCTTATTTTCAGAGTGGGGACAGGGTGCTCCTGGCCACCTGTGAGTTGAGGCCAGGAAAGCTGCGAGGTGTCCTGTGACATACGGATCAGCCCCACAACCAAGACTGACCACGCCACTCCTGCCGGGGCTAAGAAACCCTGCTGTTATTACATAGTTCATCAGCTGTTGATTGATTTTGTTTGTCTTTGAAGACTTAATTAAAAAAAAAAATTAAAATGTCATAGTGACTTGGGTCGCAAAGAGTCGCACACGACTGAGTGACCTCACTTTCACTTTTCACTTTTATGCATTGGAGAAGGAAATGGCAACCCACTCCAGTGTTCTTGCCTGGAGAATCCCAGGGGCGGGGGAGCCTGGTGGGCTGCTGTCTATGGGGTCGCACAGAGTAGGACATGACTGGGGTGACTTAGCAGCAGCAGCAGCACTGTAGCCCACCAGGCTCCTCTGTCCATGGAATTCCCCAGGCCAGAATACCGGAGTGGGTAGCCATTCCCTTCTCCAGGGCATCTTCCCAACCCAGGGATCAAACCCAGGTTTCCTGCATTGTAGGCAGATTCTTTACCCTCTGAGCCACCAGGGAAGCCCTAAAATGTCATAGGAAGAAGTTATTAATCCCAGTGTCTGGTCAGAATGCCATCAGAGTTGACCCTGAACCTGCTGGCTATTTTCATTCCCTTTATGGGAAGTTGTTCCACATCGGCCTTGCATGTTCTTTTCAGTAAACTCTGCTGCTTTTATGGAGTAGTTAAACAATTGTAATACATTATTTACAAGTAAATAGTAATACTCTCATTGATCTGGTTTCAAGTAGGATTTTGGAAAGGGCCAGGACGTTGATCCAGACAAAGGAAAATGTTCACCTACATTTGGAATTTGGAATAAAAGACACTATTGTTTGCATATGAATGTGATCCTATTAGTGGGAATATTTTCCCTGGATTACACAAATCCAGTAATTTTCAGGAGTCGGTCATTTATGTACCACTTTTCTTATTTCTGCTTTATCTGTATACCACCTGTAATTGTCTTTATATCAACTAATTTCTTTTGTTTAAAAACATATTGAGAAACTTGTGTGAGTCCTACACTTTGTGACCCCATGGACTGTAGCCTGCCAGTCCTCTGTCCATGGGATTTTCCAGGCAAGAATACTGGAGTGGGTTGCTTTTTCCTTCTCCAGGGGATCTTTCCTACCCAGAGATCAACCCTGCATCTCCTGCACTGTGGGTAGATTCTATACCAACTGAACCATCAGGGAATAAGACAGAAGTAAAATGACATGATAAAATTCTAGATAGACACAGTTGTCTGGTAAAGATCTGAGTGTGAGATCTGGTCTGTATTCGAAAGGAAGATGAGCCAGTTCAAGACATACCAGTGTGAAAGGAAGCTTTCTTTCTTTCTTTTTTTTTTTTAAATTGGTTTTTGCCATATCGTGGGACATGTGGGATCCTAGTTTCCTGACCAGGGATTGAACCTGCACCCCCTGCATTAAGGCACAGTCTTTTTTTTTTTTTTTGGCCTGATAATCTCTTTATTTCTCTTTCTTTTTTTAAAAAAAGCTTTTTGTTTTATATTGGAGTATAGCCGACTAACAGTGTTGTGATAGTTTCAACTGGACAGCAAAGGGACTCCGCCATACATATGCATATATCCATTCTCTCGCAAACTCCTCTCCCATCCAGGCTGCCATATAACATTAAGCAGAGTTCCCTGTGCTGTACAATAGGGCCTTCTTGGTTATCCATTTAAAAGATAGCATTGTGTAAATTGTAAATTCTATGATACCAAGTTATAATGTTTGGTTTGTATTGCTTTTAAACCATCATGTATATTTTGAAGAAATTAGGCAGAAGAATAGTTTTTAAAACTTCTACCCATATATATACCATTTCCAGCGCTCTAGATTCCTTCTGAAGGTAAAGTTTCCAGGTGATCCCGTTCTTTTTCAGCCTACAGAACTTCATCAAGTGTTTCTTGTAGTCTGCGTTAGCTGGCAATGTTTAAGAGGATGTATTAAATAAATTCTTAGTGTGTGTGCTTTTTTCTGTTTCTTGTCTGATGGTGTCTTTGTTTCATCTTCCTCCCTGAAGGATGTGTCACTGGATGTTGAATTCTGGATTGATGTTTTCTCTTTTGGTGCCTCAACGGTTTACTTCCATGGTCTTCTCCCTCCACTGTTTCTGGTTGAGGAGTCAGGAGACACCCCGACCATTACTCCTTGTATGCCATTTTTTGTTTTTTCTTGGCTGCTTTCTAGATTCTCTTTGGTTATCAGCATTTTGACTGTGATGTGTCTAGTTGTAGTTTTCTGAGTACAATTGACCCTCGAAGAACTTGGATTGGAACTATGCAGGTGCACTTATAGGTAGGTTTTTCTCAGTAGTAAATACTTCAGGGCTCCGTGGTCTGTGGCTGGTTGAATCTGTGGATGCAGAGGAACCTCCCATTTGGAGGACAGACTCTTACGTTCTATTCGGATTAACCCCGACGTGTTCAGGGGCCAAGTGTATTTATCTTCTTGATGTTGCTGAGATCCTTGAATTTATGTCCTTATTTATTTCATTGAATTTGGGGAATTCTTGGACGTTATTTAGTCATCTTTATCCTGTTAGGTCTGCTCAGTAAATTTTTGAATTTGAGATACTGTTTCAATTTTAGACTTTTATTTGGTGTCTTTTTATAGTAGACATTTCTTTGCTGAGATTTATTGCTTTTTCAGTCATTATGGGCATATTTTCTTCTCATTTTTTAAAAAATTGTGTTTATTTGGCTGCTTCAGGTGTTAGTGGTTGGACGAGGGCTCATTCTTTAGTTGTGGCATGTGAAATCTAGCTCCCTGACCAGGGATTGAACCTGGTTCTGCTGCATTGGAAGCCCGAATCTTGACCACTGGACCACCAGTTACATCCTTAAAGGCATATTTTCTTTTACATCCATAAGCATTTTATAATAGTTGTTTTAAAATCTTTGTCTGTAATTCCAACATTTGGATCCTTTCAATCTGCTTTGACTTTTTTCTCTTTTAGCTAGTTTATGTTTTCTTTGTTTATCGAGTAACTTTGGATTGTACCCTGGGTATAGTGAATAGCCTATACTGTGAAAAAGTCCCTGGATTCTGCTGTATGCCTCCAAAGAGTGTTGATTTCTTTGTTTTGTTTTATTTCATTAGGCATTCAGATCGACGGGTCCACCTGTTCCCATTGTCTCTCCAGTAATGGAGAGTACCCCCAATCTCAGTGTGATTCCCTTAGTCTTAGCTGTGCTGAAGCTTTCCACACAAATGCATGGTTTAGGGGCCAAGCCAGAGTTTAATGCGAGGGCTTCCCCTTTACGATGTTTTCCTTTCTGGTTCTCCCCACCCCCAACTCCCACCACACACACATACTTTCTGGTGGCTGTGGTTGCCCTAAACTGTAGAGGTAGAAGCATAAACAATATCAGTAATATAGTGTGTGCAGTAATTTAGTAATAATAGTAGCAGCTGACATTTTCAAAGTGTGTGTGTGTGTCGTATGCTCTGTAACTGGGGCTCTCCACTACCGTCTTTTAATCTGCACTGCAACAGTCATCGCTGGTAGGCATCCATTTTATTAGAGTGAGAAACTGTGCATCAGACAGGGGAGCTGTTTGTTTGGAGTATGGACCTTCTAAGAGGCAGAGCTGGGTTTCAGATCAGGTATTTTGACTCATTCTCCTATTGAGCATACGTTATGCCTCTGATGTCTATTAAGTGAGAGGCCCAGGATTTAATCTTTAATTTTTTCCTCTGTTTTCTTTGGATGGCTTTCTTGGCCATTGGTGTTCTACATGGCTTCTAAGTAAGGATTTGTTATTAATCATTCAGTTCAGGATCTATAGTTCTTCTAATTGAATATTCCCTTTACCCACCCTCCCCGACCCCCTCCCCCCCCCCAATTCTGGAATGTTGTTAGCCATTATCTCTTTGACTGTTCCTCTCCCTGTTTTCACTAATCCTTCCTGGAATTCCTCTTGGGCTTATCTCAGACCTGAGCATTCCATTCTTCATGTGCCCTAATTGCTGTCCCAGATTTCCAAGTCTTTAGTTCTCTGTGCAGAGTTCTGGGTGATTTGTCAGCTCAATCTTCCAGCTCACTAACTCTCTCTTGAGCTGTGTCTAAACTGCTATTTAAGCCAGCTACTGAATTTTTAATTAAATTGTCTCTATTTTTCATCTCCACTTGGTTCTTTTTCAAACGTGCCTGCTCCTCCCACCCCTCGCTCTCCTCTTTTTTCATTATGATATCTACTTTAAAATCCTGTTCATTCTATGCATAATTATTTTGATAGTCTATTTCAGATTTTTTTTTCCTCATATTTCTCATCTTGGGGTGCAAGTTCTCATTCGTTGTATCTGCTCTCTCTTCCTCTGGGTGGTAGTTTGAAGATTTTTTTTTTTTTATTGCATATTTACCTTCAGCAAGAATCGTGTGATGAAGGCACATGCTTACTGGATTGTGAAAGTCTCTTTAGAACAGCTTGGGTGCTTCTGCAGACATGCTTGGAGTTGGAATAATTCTGGACAGTGAGCCTCCCAATTGCTCAGTGAGAGAGGCTCCTATGCTCTTTAGGCCAGGTCGGTCTGGTCTCTGCTCCCATGGGTCATGCGAGGCTGTGGTTTTGATTTCTCAGGAGTGACTGTCCTTTACCTTGCTCCCACCTTAACTGTATCCTCTTTCCACAGCTGTCTTCAGGGGGCTTGGCTTCAAATTCACCACCCATCTCTTTTATCCCCAGAAGTCTACTGCCTTAGACCTACCTATGTGTAGGTCTTAAATGTTGACTGTAGGGTGTCAGCTTCTGCTGAGCAGTTGTTTCCTAGCAACGCACAAATAGTTATCGTCCAGGGGGCCTCTGCGGCTTCCTCCCTTCCCCTGCCTCCTCGCACTTCCTGCTGGGTGGCTGGGAACCCTCTAAGCGGTCAGCCGCTGCCCCCCTGGGCACAAACAAGGAGAGAGAGATCTTCTCTGAGGTATCCTGGAACTGGGCTGCTTGTTGTCCAGCACCTGAAAATTTTGCTTTCATTGATTCCCCCCACCCCCTGCTTTCTGCTCATGTTAACCTGGCAGGTCTTTTTACCTTCCTGCTGGAAGCAGTCTTTTCTTTCCTTGCTTCAGTCGCCTCAGAAGCCGTGACCCTTCTCTTTGGCTTTGTTGTTCTGTCAGCCTTCATCTCTGTAGGTTTTTCTGCTCATCTCTTGAAATAACACTGGGCTGGAATGCAAAACATTTAGGTTCTAAGAATCCCAGTTTTTGCTGCTGGCAATGGGGGCCCTGAATCTTAAATGAGGGAATTTATCAAGGCATGTTCTAAGGTCCCTTCGTGCTTCTTTATGATTCCATATTATAACGTTCTTTTTTCTTTTTTTTAATATTTGTTTTCATTCAAGTTTCTTTTGGTGTTTCTTCATGTCAGTACTTTTTATTCAGCGCCTGTTAGTTGTCAGGTCCCACACTGGGTGCTGGGGTGACAGCCCCTTCATGGAGCGGGCGGAGCACCTGGAGGATGAACACACGCAGTCACAGAACCTGGTGCCAGCAGCTTTCTTGGGATGAGGGGTCAGAACAGGAGAGCTGCAGCTCCAGGAGGGGCTGCTGCAGGAGATTGGCCTTCCCCTAGAGGCTGAGGTACCCTTGCTTGGAAAATCCCATGGACGGAGGAGCCTGGTAGGCTGCAGTCCATGGGGTCGCTGAGGGTCGGACACGACTGAGCGACTTCACTTTCACTTTTTAGTTTCATGCATTGGAGAAGGAAATGGCAACCCACTCCAGTGTTCTTGCCTGGAGAATCCCAGGGACGGGGAAGCCCGGTGGGCTGCCGTCTACGGGGTCGCACAGAGTCGGACACGACTGAAGCGACTTAGCAGCAGCAGCAGCAGCAGCCCAGTCTTGGGTAGGGTGTAGGGATTAAGAAGCAATAGTTCCTCAGGCGGTGGGACAAAATCATTGAGATGAAGCCTTTGGTGCATTTGAAGAACTAAGGGAAGGCCTCAGTGGCTGAATCCCAAATAGGGAGGAGGGGGGGGTCTTCTTTGAAAATTAAAATTAAAATTTTGGTTTCCTCTCTGGTAGTACAACACAGTGCAGTGTCTAGGGTCTGACTGAGTTCAAATTCTGACTCTGTCACTCTCTACCTGTGTGACCTTTGGCAACTTTTTTAGCCTTGCCGAGCTTCAGTTCCCTTAACAAAACTAATATAGTATTGTCAGTGTTCAGTGAACTCCTGCTGTACAGAAAGCTCTTAGCACAGTTCCTGGCTTACAGGAAGTAACCAATAAAATTTAGTTATTATCTGATATTTTGTGGCTTATGGCTTTTACTGCTGCATATAATTTGTGTAGTTTTATATAGTTAGTATAGTAGAATCATTAATATTCTCTAATAACTATTCTTTTGTGGAACTAATTGCTAGGTTCTCTAGTTCTCTGATAAATAGAGTTTTCTGAAGAAAGCCTAGATATTGTCTGTTACTTTTAAAACAGGAGTTCTTAACCCATTAAGTACACAATTTGGCCTTAGAGAATCTTTTGAAACCTAATCCTTATGAAAAGTTGTGTTTGAAAAGAGTGAGTGTGTCTGTGAACATCATCCGATCCCAAAGCTTTCTGCTTTAAACTCAGTGTCTTGAATCCCACAGCAGGCCGAGTCCGCAGTGCTCTGTAAACGCCTGTGGGACACAGGCTGGCATGTTTCTCCTGGTCCCTGAAATGCACTGAAAAAAGCTCATGCAAAGCACCTGTGTTTGGGGGGCTGGTCCTCCCCATCAGGGATCCTGCAGAGAAATGACATAGTTGGTGGTGTCACACACATTATTTCTGCAAACCTGTAATTCTTTAATAGAGTGCTCAGGGTCACTGTTACACAGTGTGAATTTTTAATAGGCTCTAACTACTAGCCTTGGAGAAGGCAATGGCACCCCACTCCAGTACTCTTGCCTAGAAAATCCCACGGACGAAGGAGCCTGGAAGGCTGCAGTCCATGGGGTCGCTGAGGGTCGGACATGTCTGAGCGACTTCACTTTCACTTTTCAGTTTCATGCATTGGAGAAGGAAATGGCAACCCACTCCAGTGTTCTTGCCTGGAGAATCCCGGGGATGGGGGAGCCTGATGGGCTGCCGTCTATGGGGTTGCACAGAGTCAGACACGACTGAAGTGACTTAGCAACTACTAGCCTAAAAGATTTAGTTCAGAAAAAAATGTGATTAATGTTTCAAAGAGGGACTTCCCTGGTGGTCCAGTGGTTAGCACTTGGCCTGCCTATGCAGGTTGTGTGAGTTTGGTTCCCGGTCAAGGGAGCTAAGATCCCCTGTACCTCCCCGTCAAAAAAGATCAGATCAGATCAGATAAGATCAGTTGCTCAGTTGTGTCCGACTCTTTGTGACCCCATAAATCGCAGCATGCCAGGCCTCCCTGTCTATCACCAACTCCCGGAGTTCACTGAGACTCACGTCCATCGAGTCAGTGATGCCATCCAGCCATCTCACCCTCTGTCGTCACCTTCTCCTCTTGCCCCCAATCCCTCCCAGCATCAGAGTCTTTTCCAATGAGTCAACTCTTCACATGAGGTGGCCAAAGTACTGGAGTTTCAGCTTTAGCATCATTCCTTCCAAAGAAATCCCAGGGCTGATCTCCTTCAGAATGGACTGGTTGGATCTCCTTGCAGTCCAAGGGGCTCTCAAGAGTCTTCTCCAACACCACAGTTCAAAAGCATCAATTCTTCGGCGCTCAGCCTTCTTCACAGTCCAACTCTCACATCCATACATGACCACAGGAAAAACCATAGCCTTGACTAGACGGACCTTTGTTGGCAAAGTAATGTCTCTGCTTTTTAATATGCTATCTAGGTTGGTCATAACTTTCCTTCCAAGGAGTAAGCGTCTTTTAATTTCATGGCTGCAGTCACCATCTGCAGTGATTTTGGAGCCCCCAAAAATAAAGTCTGACACTGTTTCCACTGTTTCCCTGTCTATTTCCCATGAAGTGATGGGACCAGATGCCATGATCTTCATTTTCTGAATGTTGAGCTTTAAGCCAACTTTTTCACTCTCCACTTTCACTTTCATCAAGAGGCTTTTGAGTTCCTCTTCACTTTCTGCCATAAGGGTGTGTCATCTGCATATCTGAGGTTATTGATATTTCTCCCGGCAATCTTGATTCCAGCTTGTGTTTCTTCCAGTCCAGCATTTCTCATGATGTACTCTGCATATAAGTTAAATAAACAGGGTGACAATATACAGCCTTGACGTACTCCTTTTCCTATTTGGAACCAGTCTGTTGTTCCATGTCCAGTTCTAACTGTTGCTTCCTGACCTGCATACAAATTTCTCAAGAGGCAGATCAGGTGGTCTGGTATTCCCATCTCTTTCAGAATTTTCCACAGTTGATTGTGATCCACACAGTCAAAGGCTTTGGCATAGTCAATAAAGCAGAAATAGATGTTTTTCTGGAACTCTCTTGCTTTTTCAATGATCCAGCTGATGTTGGCAATTTGATCTCTGTTTCCTCTGCCTTTTCTAAAACCGGCTTGAACATCAGGAAGTTCACGGGTCACATATTGCTGAAGCCTGGCTTGGAGAATATTGAGCATTACTTTACTAGCGTGTGAGATGAGTGCAATTGTGCGGTAGTTTGAGCATTCTTTGGCATTGCCTTTCTTTGGGATTGGAATGAGAACTGACCTTTTCCAGTCCTGCGGCCACTGCTGTGTTTTCCAAATTTGCTGGCATATTGAGTGCAGCACTTGCACAGCATCATCTTTCAGGATTTGAAATAGCTCAACTGGAATTCCATCACCTCCACTAGCTTTGTTCGTAATGATGCTTTCTAAGGCCCACTTGACTTCACATTCCAGGATGTCTGGCTCTAGGTCAGTGATCACACCATCGTGATTATCTGGGTCATGAAGATCTTTTTTGTACAGTTCTTCTGTGTATTCTTGCCATCTCTTCTTAATATCTTCTGCTTCTGTTAGGTCCATACCATTTCTGTCCTTTATTGAGCCCATCTTTGCATGAAATGTTCCTTTGGTATCTCTGATTTTCTTGAAGAGATCCTAGTCTTTCCCATTCTGTTGTTTTCCTCTATTTCTTTGCATTGATTGCTGAAGAAGGCTTTCTTTTCTCTTCTTGTTATTCTTTGGAACTCTGCATTCAGATGTTTATATCTTTCCTTTTCTCCTTTGCTTTTCAATTCTCTTCTTTTCACAGCTATTTGTAAGGCCTCCCCAGACAGCCATTTTGCTTTTTTGCATTTCTTTTCTATGGGGATGGTGTTGATCCCTGTCTCCTGTACAATGTCACGAACCTCATTCCATAGTTCATCAGGCACTCTATCAGATCTAGTCCCTTAAATCTATTTCTCACTTCCACTGTATAATCATAAGGGATTTGATTTAGGTCATACCTTAATGGTCTAGTGGTTTTCCCTACTTTCTTTAATTTCAGTCTGAATTTGGCAATAAGGAGTTCATGGTGTGAGCCACAGTCAGCTCCTGGTCTTGTTTTTGCTGACTGTATAGAGCTTCTCCATCTTTGGCTGCAAAGAATATAATCAATCTGATTTTGATGTTGACCATCTGGTGATGTCCATGTATAGAGTCTTCTCTTGTGTTGTTGGAAGAGGGTGTTTGTTATGACCAGTGCATTTTCTTGGCAACACTCTATTAGTCTTTGCCCTGCTTCATTCTGTATTCCAAGGCTAAATTTGCCTGTTACTCCAGGTGTTTCTTGACTTCCTACTTTTGCATTCCAGTCCCCTATAATGAAACGGACATCTTTTTTGGGTGTTAGTTCTAAAAGGTCTTATAGGTCTTCATAGAACCGTTCAACTTCAGCTTCTTCAGCGTTACTGGTTGGGGCATAGACTTGGATTACTGTGATATTGAATGGTTTGCCTTGGAAATGAACAGAGATCATTCTGTCGTTTTTGAGATTGCATCCAAGTACTGCATTTCGGACTCTTTTGTTGACCATGATGGCCACTCCATTTCTTCTGAGGGATTCCTGCCCACAGTAGTAGATATAATGGTCATCTGAGTTAAATTCACCCATTCCAGTGCATTTTAGTTCGCTGATTCCTAGAATGTCGACTTTCACTCTTGCCATCTCTTGTTTGACCACTTCCAATTTGCCTTGATTCATGGACCTGACATTCCAGGTTCCTATGCAATATTGCTCTTTACAACATCAGACCTTGCTTCTATCACCAGTCACATCTACCGCTGGGTATTCTATTTGCTTTGGCTCCATCCCTTCATTCTTTCTGGAGTTATTTCTCCACTGATCTCCAGTAGCATATTGGGCACCTACTGACCTGGGGAGTTTCTCTTTCAGTATACTATCATTTTGCCTTTTCATACTGTTCATGGGATTCTCAAGGCAAGAATCCTGAAGTGGTTTGCCATTCCCTTCTCCAGTGGACCACATTCTGTCAGATCTCTCCACCATGACCGGCCCATCTTGGGTTGCCCCACAGGCATGGCTTAGTTTCATTGAGTTAGACAAGGCTGTGGTCCTAGTGTGATTAGATTGACTACAGAAATAGTATTATAACAAATTAAAGACTTTGGAAATGGTCCACATATAAAAATCTTTAAGAAAAAAAAAATATTTCAAAGAACAGTAAGCACCTAGGCACAAACTTGTCATCTCTTGTTCACAAGTCTGATCAGTTATTGCCTAAATTAACCATGGTTTCTCTGTCTTCTGGGTAGGAACCCCCTACTTTTCTGCTCCAATCATGCTTCTTACTCAGCTGCTGCTGTGCTGGGGAAGGAAAGGAAGCCTTTCCACCCTGGAAGCGTGGGTTTGTAGAGGTTGGTGGCCAGGCTCAACGCTGGACCCTGAGGGACCAGGTCTCACCGTCTTGACACACATGAACTCACTTGTTCCAGCATCCGGACAGGGCCAGGGTAGGGTGTAACACCCACCCTGCATAGTAGAACATGGCAATGTAGACAGGCTGTCACTCTGGTCACACTGCCGATGCATAGTAGTTGGTGGATTCGTTCTGTTCCAGGGACGTTTGGTTCAAGAGCACCTGGGCTCAGCCACCCCGCTGCATTGGAGGGAAGGGGTACCTGCCCTCAGCTGGGGGGACAAGGGGGAGTAGGCTTGAAGAGGAAAAGTCAGCGTGACAGTGGGCTTCTCCTGGAGGAGGGCATGGCAACCCACTTCAGTATTCTTGCCTGGAGAATCCCCATGGACAGAGGAACCTGTCAGGCTACAGTCTATGGGGTCGCAAAGAGTCAGACACAACTGAGTGACTGAGCATGCATGCATAGGCTCCTTTTTGACCAGGGTGAGCTGGAGGCACCGTTGACATCCATGTAAAGGGGGTTGGTTGGGGGCTGCCAGGCCAGGGCTTGCTTGATGGGGATCGATGTCACGGGGTGGGAGAAGCTGCGTGGTGGGACATTCAGACCGAGAGAAGATATGGTGCTGTGGACTTGCTGTCAGATTCTTGCTTAGGTGTCAGACTTCTTTCTCCTTTGACTGTTTTAAACCATCATGTTTGTGTAGAGCTCCATGGCCAGTTTTCACAGGGGCGAGTACTTTGTGAATGAACATCCTCTGCATCCCAGATGGCAGGGAGGGTCCCCTCCACGGTGGTGACAGGCGACTTGACATCAGACCCGCAGCCCAGAGGGTGGCGTCCAGCCCTGTGCCAGGGCTCTGGTCTCACCACCTTCTTCTGGGTTAGACACCTGCCCATGTCATCCCCCACGAATTGTCAGTGGCTTCAGCTGGAAAGACCCGCGAGAGCAGAAGGCATGCGAGTGGCCACGTCTTACCCAGGTGCGACCCGTCCAGTCATGCGAACTTACAGTGCAGTCCCCTTCTCCTCCTCCAGATGGATTTGAGGACTATGGCCCTCAAAAACTGCAATGACATGAGGGTGACAGCCTTCTTGGACATTCCAGGCCAGGACAACCTGCCTCCCCTCGCTCGTCTGCAAAAGTATGCTTTTTCAGCAGTCACATCTTCAACTGGTAAGCTGTGCCCAGCCTCCGCATGGTTAGGTGGCCACAGGCGGCACGTGTCTGTGACAGCCTCACGGGAGCATGTGGAGGAAGAGGGCTATAGGCTGTTTCCTGGATGCTGGGACTCTTGTTATTAGGCTTTCCCATTATTCTTGTCTCTGTCTCACTGACCACCTGGTAAGCCAGGAAAGGAGATAGTGATGAAATGTAATGGGATTTAAACAACCAGGAAGGGGGAAGCATCGGTGGGCATGCTGCTCACCTGCCTCGTGTCCTGACGGCACCAGGCTTCTGGGACCCTTGTGCTGCTTGTCCTGCACGCTCCACTGTCCCTCCTCACGGTGCTGGCAGGACCCTCCCCCGGGCTCAGCCCATGCCTCTTCCCTTCAGCAGCTGACCCTGACTGTTGTATCAGAAAGCTGAGACATGGCTTGTCAGTTCACCGTCCGCCCAAACCTGCATCTGCCAGCACTGCCCCCACCTCAGAGAGGAGGGTGTGCTCAGGTTCCTGGCATCAGCTCTGTCCCCCGGCTCCTGTGTCCTCCTTCTCACCCTCCTACCAGCCCTTTCCTTCCACTTCTCTCACTCGGAACAGTCCTCTGGGTCCACCTGGGCCTCCTGTATCTTCCCTGAAGGACAGGTTCTGTCAAGACTGGTTCCTACTTAGTTCACTGAGTGTCTTTTCTTACTTCCGCTACTCTTTAAAAAATTATATTCTCTGCTTTTACATCTATTAAATGATAGAAGGCTCGCAGCAATTGCCACAATTATTATCCCAATTTTACAGATGAGAAAATGAGGGTAGTCTGAGCTGTGTCTTTGATGAGCCGCTCTTCACTGAAATGTGGTCCATGATTCAACAGCTTTTTCTTTTAGCGTTGCTGCTCTTCACATCCCGTGTAAGGCACTAGCGTATTTTCTCACCCTGTCTTCCTGAAATTTTATCGTTTCCCTTTCACCACCGGATCCACTGTCCACCTTTAGTTGCTCTTCTTGTTCCTGTCTGATGTGAGGAGGGAGCCAAGTTTCATTTCCCTCTAGAGTCTCCGGTTAATCCACTGCCCTTTATTGAAAGTGCTTTGCTCACTGAGCCCTGCTGCTTGCCCCCTTTGCCTTCCGTCAGGTGTCCCTTTCTGGACTCCCTCGTCAGTTGCATTGGGCCGTTTATCTGTGCTCACACCAGGAGCACGCTGTCTTCATCACTGCAGCTTTGTCATCCCAGCCTTGGTATCAGGTAGAGGAAGTCCTTCATGGAAGGACAAGATTGTCCTGACTGCTCTGGGCCCTTTGCATTTCCAAATGTATCTTAGTACCAGTTTGTCAATTTTAGAAAACAAAACAAAAAATGTGCTGCAATTTTCATCTCATGGCATTGCATCTGTAAATCAATATGTAGAGAATTAACATCTTTACCATACTTAGTTTTCTATTTCTTCCATTTTTTAAGATTTTCTTTAATTTCTCTTTGTGTATATACATACATGTATATACACATATGTATAATACATACACATAAGTAACTATAAAACTATAATATATAGTTTTCTGTTGTAGAGATCTTTCATATCTTGTTCAATTCAGTTCTAGGTGTTTGATCTTTTATGCTAATGTAAATTGTATCATTTCTTAGAAGTTATAGTTCTTGCTGACCTATGAAAATGGAGTTGATTTTTATATTTTGATTTTGTCTCCACTGATTATGCTAAGTTCACTTATTAACTTTGAGAACTTCCCTGTGGATTCTCTGGGTTTTTTACATATTACAGTGATGTTTGTGAAAAATGATGGTTTTATTTCTTCCTTTCCTATCTTGTTTTATTTCTTTATTAGCTGCCTTTCATCAGCATAAGAAAATTTGTATTTCTGATTTGTGTCTCTTTATATTCCTGTTTTGCCAGGAGATTATTTTTAAAGTTTTAAAGATAACCTCACACTTTTAGGAAAGTTTCACGAACAGTAGAAAGAATTCTTGTGTAACTTTTACCCAGATTTGTCATCTGTTAACACTTGGCCACATTTGATTCATATCTCTGTCTTTCCTTTCTGTCTCTCAGCTGTGTAAGAATAAGTTGTACACTTTGTGTTGCTTCTCCTTTAAATCCTTCAGTCTGCATTTTTCCAACAAGGACATTCATCACTCACTTACATAATCCCAGTACAGTTATCAAAATTAGAAAATTTAAGTTTGATATAGTACTGTCGTCTAGTGAGTGGACAAAGGAGTTTTTCGTGTGTTCTGGATTTCAGCCCTCTCTCAGTCGTGTACGGCAGACATCCTCTCGCATACTGTGACTTCCATTATGGTGTTCTTTTGGTGACCAGAAGTTATTCCTTTTAATGTAGTTAAATTTATTGTTTTCTTTTATCCTTAATGCACTTTGACGTGTCCTTAAAATGTCTTCCTTTACCCGAAGATCATAAGCATGTTCTTTCATATTGCTTAAAAGTCTCTAGTTTTTTTTTTTTTTTTCCTTTCACATTTAGGTCTAAAAATGTGAAAGAGTCTCATTTTCCTAATTGTCACAATTTATTGTTGTTCAGTCGCTGAGTTGTGTCTGACTCTTTTTTGACCCCATGGACTATAGCTCTCCAGGCTTCCCTGTCCTTCACTGTCTCCCAGAGTTTGCTCAAACTCATGTGCTTTGAGTTGGTGATGCCATACAACCATCTCAGCCTCTGTCGTCCCCTTCTTGTAAATCTTTCCCAGCATCAGGGTCTTTTCCAATGAGTTGGCTCTTTGCATCAGGTGGCCAAAGTATCGGAGCTTCAGCTTCAGCATCAGTCCTTCCAGTGAATACTCAGGGTTGATTTCCTTTAGGATTGATTGATTTGATTTCCTTGCAGTCCAAGGGACCCTCAAGAGTCTTCTCCAGCACCAGAATTTGAAAGCAACAATTGTTCTGTGACTTCTTTTCAGTCCACCTCTCATATCTGTACATGACTACTGGAAAAACCATAGCTTTGACTATACACTTTTGTCAGCAAAGTGATATCTCTGCTTTTTAATACACTTTTAAGGTTTGTTATAGCTTTCCTTCCAATGAGTAGCATCTTTTAATTTTATGGCAGCAGTCACCGTCTGTGGTGATTCTGGAGCCCGAGAAAATAAAGTCTGTCACTGTTTATACTTTTCCCCCTTCTGTTTGCCATGAAGTGATGGCACCAGATGCCATGATCTTTAGTTTTTGAAAGTTGAGTATTAAGCCAGCTTTTTCACTCTCCTCAAGAAGCTCTTTGGTTCGTCTTAACTTGTCACAGTACCACTTTATACTTCCTGTCCCCGCTGCCACCTGTTATTTTCCAGTGTCTGTTCATGACTGTCTGACTGTCTCCTTTCCCAGTGGTCCATTTGTCTCCCCTGCGACCAGAACCACACCGTCTTGACTACCATAGATTTGTAGTAAGTCTTTATATTTGATAGAAAAAGAATTCTCACCTTGTCTTTCTTCTTTGACATAACTTGTTAATCTTGGTCCTTTGCATTTCCATATAAATTCCAAAATCAGCTCATCGGTTTCTAATAGAGCAAAACAAAAATAACACCTATTAGACTTTTGATTGGGTTCACATTGAATCTTTATGTCGATTTGGGGAGAATTGCCCTCAATACAGTACAATATTTAGACTTCCAATCCATAAACATGTTATAGCTTTCCATTTACTTAGGTTTCCTGTAAAAATTTGATCATTTTTGTGTAGAACTTTTATGTTCTTTTGCTAGTGGTTTAGTCACTATGCAGTGTCTGACTCTTGGGATTCCATGTATGGTGGCCCACCAGGCTCCTGTGTCCTTGGAATTTTTCAGTGTATTTTAAAGCAAATCTAAGATATTATATAATTTTATCCAATTAAAGACATAAATTTAACTTCAATATCATTATCGCAGTCCACAAAATTAACAATAATGCATCCCAATTTCCCCTGACTGTCTCAAAACGCCTTTTAATGGTTGGTTGATTTGAATCCTGATCCAAATAAAGTCCACACATTTCATTACATAGATGTTGTCTCTCCAGTCTTTTTTTTTTAGTTTTTTTTTCTTTTGATATTAAATCTCTTTTACCCTCTCATTGATTCTCCCTCTCATCTTCCCCCTACATCACTTATTTGTTGAAGGGATTATTAGTCTTGCAGAATTTTTCACATTCTGGATTTGTGATCATTATTCTCATGGTGTAATTTAACGTGTTCCTTTGTTTTCTGTATTTTCTGTAAACTGAAAATTAAACCTGGAGACTTGATTAGATTCTGCTTCAATTTTTTTTTTTTTTAAAAAAAACAATACTTCGTATGTTTTTTTGTGTACTTCTTATTAGAAAACATCTTGAGACGGGGTCCCACTCTCAGAGCTGTTAATATTGAGCAGTGGGCGCAGGTGTCTGATTCTTTCATTACAAAATTCCCTACCAACCTTTCTTCTAATGATTTTAGTGGTCACAAATAATCATTGCTTAGATCTGTTATTTCATTGTCTGTTGGAAATTGGTAATTTTCTTTCTATTGTCTACGAAATCTGTAGTATAGCCCCATTTTCCATCCTGTTGTTGGCTCTTGTTGCCTTTTCTCTTTGCTTCTCCCAGATAATTCTTTCCAGAGGATTATCCATTTTATTAGTTGTTTTTAAGAATCAACTTTTGCCTTTGAATTTCTCTGTTGTATGTTTATTTTCTAGTTTTCTAATTTTTGCTCTAATCTGTATTATTTTCTTCCTTGGAGTTTGTTTGTTTTTTTTGATGGGGATTTAATTGCCATTCTTTTTCTTACTTCGTCTGAGGGATGCTTAACATTTTGCTTTTATGGTCTTTCTTTTATAGCATTTGCATTTTACATTAGGTACTGTATTAAGTATTATGAATACTTAAGTATTGTATTAATTGTGTCCTCAAGTTCTTATAATATTTTCATTTCCTTTCAGTATAAAGTATTTTTAACATCCATAATGATTTCTCCTTTGACCAATGAATTATTTAGAAGTATGTTGATTAATTTTGAAATATTTGAGAATTTTTCAGGCATCTCTCTGTTACTTGATTCTGAGTGTAAGTCTTTTGTGGTCAGAGAACAAACTTTGTGTGATTTCTCTTCTTTAAAACTGTTGAGACTTGTTTTATGGTTCAGTGCCTACTCTTACTTGTTGAATCCTTCACATGTGCTTGAAAAGAATGTGCAGTATTTTGAGGTAGAGTTATCCTATCAACGTCGACTGGGAAAGTTTGTTGAAAAGATTATTCAGGTCTTATATATCCTTATCCATTTGTGTTTTCTTGTCCTGTCAGTTACTGAGAGGGATCTTGGGATCTGTGACTTCCTGAGGTTTCCTAAATGAGCGTATGTGTATGTGAGTGTTTTTGTGTACATGTGTTGTAGTCTGGTGAATCCCATGGACAGAGGAGCCTGGTAGGCTACATTCCATGGGATCACAAAGAGCTGGACAAGACTGAGGGACTAACACACACACACACACACACACACACATTGCACATTGATGTATAAACATTTTTTTGTTAATAAATGGGTTCATACTATATGTTATGAAAATAATATAGTTCATACTATATTATTTTTCTTGTTTTTTCTTTTTATATATCATGGGCAGCTTTCTAACTCAGTGCATTTCTATAGGTACCTTTAAT
Source organism: Bubalus kerabau (assembly GCF_029407905.1). Lineage (NCBI taxonomy): Eukaryota > Metazoa > Chordata > Mammalia > Artiodactyla > Bovidae > Bubalus > Bubalus kerabau. The sequence goes on from NC_073636.1 coordinate 58,682,073, forward strand.
AATGATTGTATAGTATGCCAGTGTATAGCCACATCCTAATTTATTTTAGCTTCCCTCTTCTGATAGGCACTTTGATTGCAATTCTTTGCTATATAATACTGATTGATGGCTGACTTGCTAGAGGGCTCAGCGAAAGCCAAATGCCAGACTGAACTTCATGGACACAGTCTCAAGATTTCATTTAAGCTTCCTCACACTTTTCTGAGGCACACAATTGTCCTGTGTTCTTTCAGGTCATCAGCACAACAAGCAGTGAGAAGTCTTGAGGTTTATGCTCATCCACTGTGACCTTGCTAGGTCATTCCAATATCAAGCAGCCAGGTTCTCCAAAGTGCTGATGCCAGAGCACCAGTCTGTTTGTGTCTTTACTCACTCACATTCTGTATTCACCGCAAGGTCTGTGTCTCTGCTCCAGGGCCCTCTCTTACTGCTTTCCTGGCTCCCCTTAAGAGGGCAGGGCCCCTGGGACCACTTGAGGCTGGAGGCACTGCTGTATATCCATTCGGTGGCCCTACAAGCAGATTGGCGATCTTAGCTGCTTAATTTCCCAGGGGAGGCTGCCATCAATGTGGTCCAGTGGAATGTAATCAGGGGCTTGACTGTTTCGGCTTCCCCAAAAGCCCCAGCTGCCAGATCTTGGCCTTGCATCCTGGGGGCGGGGGATTGTGGGGGTGTTGTACACCTCTCCCTGGACAGGCCTATTCAGGTGAAATTTCCTCCCGGACTGCCTCTTTGCATTCCACATTTCCATCATCTTTTTCTGAATATTCTGGTGGGTTTTTGACTTCCACTGTTCTCCAGTGCATGGCTGGAAATGAAGCAGAGACAAGTATTATTTATAGGCTGTCAGGGACCCAGAGAAGCAGGCAGAGACTCCTTTCCATTTGCTCAAAGACACCTCACAGGGAGTCCAGGCCCTCCTCTCAGGCATCCCATGGCCTCTGGGCCACCGTTAGCCACTGCTGATTGCATTGACGTCTCTCATCAGTGTCTTTGTTTAAAATGCCTTTATGAAGGCATACTTTTCATGCAATAGAACCCACTCACTTAAAGCGTCCCCTGCAGTGAGTTTGGGGTAAATGTGTGCACTCACGTCGTGTGCACCCATGGTCAAGGGTGAATGTTTCCATCCTCCCTGTGTCCTTGTTTGTTCCCGCTATCCATCTCCCCTCTCTCACTACCGCTGACCCAAGCAACCACTGATCTGATTTTTGATGCTAAGGTTTTGCCAGATTTTGCCTTTTTAAGAATTTCCTGTAAATGGAATCACGTGGTATGTAGTCTTCTCTGTCTGGCTTCTTTCACTTAGCAGAATGCATTTGAGATTCTTTCTTGTTGTCCCCAGTAGCTCTCTCCTTTTTTTTGCTGAGTTGTGTTCCAGCGAATGGATACTCTGTGTTTTGACGAACATGGAGATTTTTTCATTCTGTGACTATTGTGAATGCTGCTAATGTGAACATTGGCATACAAGTCTTTGTGTGGACATATGTTTTCATTTCATTTGGGTAAATACCTAAGAGGGAATCTCTGTGTTGAATGATAAGTGTGTATTTAACTTTTTGAGAAACTGCCAGATTGTTTTCTGAATAACCTGTGCTATTTTGTATTCCCACAAAATCTGTTTCTATGGTCCCTATCTTTGCCCAGCACTAGGTATTATTATTATAATTTTAGTTCTTCTCGAGGGAGTATTGTTACCTCATTGCGGCTTTTTTGGTCTTTGTGTTTTGTCTTTAAACCTTCTTATGAAGTAAGTTTAGATTCATAGGATTGTTGTCAACGTCATAGAGAGCCAGCATCCTTTAACACGGTGGTTCTCAAACCAGGGTGGGATTTTGCCCCCGATAGGCATTTGACAATATCTAGATGCTGATGCTGGGAAAGATTGAGGGCAGGAGGGAGAAGGGGACAGCAGAGGATGAGATGGTTGGATGGCATCACCAAGTCAATGGGCATGAGTTTGAGCAAACTCTGGGAGAAGGTGAAGGACAGGGGGGCCTCATGTGCTGCAGTTCATGGGGTTGCAGAGTCAGACATGACTGAGAGAGTGAACAACAGCAACAATAGCCATTTTTGATTGTCACATCCTGGGGAGGGGCAGCCAGGGGGCAGTACTGATACTCGGGGGAGGCCATTTGAGATTGAGGTGGCCATTAGATGTCCCTTTGGACCTTTTCCTTCTGCATGTGCTGGTCACCTAATTCCCTCCCACTGTCATGGGACCTCTTTTCCAAGTCTATCTAGGCCTGAAGAATCTGTCGGAGAAGGAGAAAAAGGTTTTCTTTTGTGCACGTGGACAGTTTTGACCTCCAGAGACTGCCAGCCGGGAGGATATGGGTCCCCTTGCTAGAGGATGTGGACCCATACTGAATGACCGCCTTCAGACATCCCTTGATGGGGTTTTCTCCCTCTGGATGTAGGTGCACCCTGATTGCATTACCTGCTCGGAGCACATGCCAGAGTGAGCACATGTAACTGTGTGGACCCTTTCTCATCTCCACTGTCAGGTTATGGCCCAAGGGCTCCTTGATATCTTCATGGACTTCAGTAACAATGAAGAAGACTTCCTAACAGTAATGGGGATCATGGTCAGATTGTCAGAAGACACAGGTTTGTACAGGGACTGGAGACGTCTACTTTTACCATGTGCTTTTCCAAGAAATTGTGTATGAGCTTTGGCAGCTAATTTAAAGTAAAACCTGTTTATTAATTGGAAAACTATACACAATGTCTAACCATGAATAGATTTTTGTCACAAAGAATGGCCTCTTAGTTGGCATCAGATTATCCTTATTTTTAGAAAATTAGAATGACTAAGGACATGGAACAACAGACTGGTTCCAAATCAGGAAAGGAGTATGTCAAGGCTGTATATTGTCACCCTGCTTATTTAACTTATATGCCGAGTACATCACGCAAAATGCCAGGCTGGATGAAGCACAAGCTGGAATAAAGATTGCTGGGAGAAATATCAGTAACCTCAGACTTGCAGATGACACCACCCTTATGGTAGAAAGCAAAGAAGAACTTAAGAGCCTCTTGATGAAAGTGAAAGATGAGAGTGAAAAAGTTGGCTTAAAACTCAACATTCAGAAAACTAAGATCATGGCATCCAGTCCCATCACTTCATGGTAAATAGATGGAGAAACAATGGAAAGAGTGGCAGACTTTATTTTTGGGGGCTCCAAAATCACTGCAGATGGTGACTGCAGCCATGAAATTAAAAGACGCTTGCTCCTTGGAAAAAAAGCTATGACCAACCTAGACAGCATATTAAAAAGCAGAGACATTAGTTTGCCAACAAAGGTCTGTCTAGTCAAAGATATGGTTTTTCCAGTGGTCGTGTATGGATGTGAGAGTTGGACTATAAAGAAAGCTGAGCACTGAAGAATTGATGCTTTTGAACTATGGTGTTGGAGAAGACTCTTGAGAGTCCCTTGGACTGCAAGGAGATCCAACCAGTCCATCCTAAAGGAGATCAGTCCTGAATATTCATTGGAAGGACTGATGCTGAAGCTGAAACTCCAGTACTTTGGCCGCCTGATGGGAAGAACTAGCTCATTTGAAAAGACTCCGACACTGGGAAAGATTGAAGGCAGGAGAAGAAGGGGACGACAGAGGATGAGATGGTTGGATGGCATCACTGACTCAATGGACATGAGTTTGAGCAAGCTCTGGGAGTTGGTGATGGACAGGGAAGCCTGGGGTGTTGCAGTCCATGGGGTCGCAAAGAGTCGGACACGACTGAGCGACTGAACTGAACTGAAGGACTCTGAATGCTGTTGATCTTGGCAGTTAGGACTTTTTGTATTTTGCGAGTTTTGCCAGACTACCGGTTGCTAAGAAATACCAAGTCAAAAGAAGTCCTTTGGATTAGAACAATCCCAATCATTAGTTTCCCTCACGAACTTTGTAGGCTAATCCTAATTTTTCTTTCTCTTTGTACCTCTCCATAATTGCTATCTTGGAAGAAAAGCACACTGCTTCATGGTAGATACTAAGACGTTGTCCATCTACCCCGCCCCGCACCCCAGCGCCTCAAACACACAGAGTTGCGATTAGTAAGATGAGGGACTAGCGGAGTAGCAGTCGCTCATCTTCCTGCCAGTACTGACGGCTGTTCTGTACCCCCACTTGTCCTCTGAATGGATAATGACCGGTGAACAGCTTCAGAAAGTTTCCAAAATCTTAGGCTTGCTCTGGATTTTGATCCTTTTACTAGAAAATAGAAAAATAAGCCTTTCATATAGCTCTCGTATTAGTTTAAAATATTCATATATTTTAATGTGATACAATGCTTTTAAAAAGGCCCAAGTGGATGTTTCGAGTCCTTAAATGGATTCTCTTTGTAAATGAGTCACCATTTACAGTGCTGAAGCAATTACACATTTGTGTTAAATTTAATGTGTTATATTGGAGCTAGAGCCGCTCTTTTGTTTAATGCTGTGCCTCCGAAGTAATTGGGATGCGTGGATTGTGGGGGAGCACATTTATGAAAGGATTGTTTATAATGTATACATTCTGGCTAGAATTTAAATAAAGCACAACCCATAGGTCTGGCATATATGCCATTAGTTGTAATGGGTTTTGGACGCTGGCCCAGCACGCAGACCTCCTGTTCCCGCCTCGATTTATATACGGCTTGTTATAATAGAGTTGTCATTCTCTCTTTTTTTATGTTTTTATATCGCCCTATAGCTTATTAGCTTTTTAAGCTTGTCTGTAGCATAAGCACTCTAAATGGAAAGTGATTTTTAAACTGCATTTGTCTAATTTCCTTGATGAAGTATTTTAGTAAGAAAAGCTTAGAAACTATCAGTATATACTGTATAAGATGCTTGGCTTATTCTTATATAATTCTTTTGCTCATTTTTTTTTTTTTATTGCTGCAGAGCCCACAGTGCGGACTGAGCTGATGGAGCAGATTCCTCCTCTTGCTATTTTTCTATAAGAAAACAGATCAGATTCTCCAGTGGTGCTCTCTGAATGCCTCATACCCATCATGGTGCGGTACCTCACAGATCCAGACAATCAGGTGTGAAAAATTACAACCTGAAGGTCTCTGCAGCAAATTCTCTTTCGTCTTACTTTACCTGATATTCATAATTCAGAAAACAGCTACTTAGGATTTAGTGACTCCAGAACAAAGGGTCTGTTTTTGCTCAGTTTCTTTAATCACATAGGAAAATAGAAGGCATGCATTCTTATTATCATGAGCTATTTCTCTTTAAAAAAAAAAAAAAAACTTTTTATTATGGAAAATTTCAAACACATCCAGTAGTCCGAGAGATATTAAAATGAATGTCCACGTACTCTCCACCCAGCTCCAAATGTCATTAACATTTGACCAATCTTTCTTCATTTTTCTTACCCAGATAAAAGCAGTCCCCAGACATTTCAACTATACATGCATTAGTATTGCTCCCTAAGAAATACAGACACTTAAAAAACTTCCATAATGACAGCACCATTATCACAAGTACCAAAATTTTCAGTGGTTCCTTAATAATATCATCTAATATCTAGTCCTGTTCAGATTTTCCCAGTTTTCTCCTACAGCTGCTTTTTGCAGATATTCTGTTCAAATCGGAATGCTCCAAAGTTTCATATGCTGCTGTTGTGTCTTTCAAATCTCCTTTAATCTGTAGTGGTTCTTCCTCCCCTGCTGTTTATTTGTTTAGGATACTAGGTTATCAGTCCTATAGGGTTTCCTGCATTTGGCATCTGGCTGATTGCATTTCCAGTGCCATTTGAGAAGTTCCTATATTCCCAGCGTTCCCTCCAAATTGGTGAAGTCTAGAGGCTCAGTCAGACTCAGATTTTTGTGTAGTGTAGTGAGAACACTTTTTAGATGTTGCTGTGTTTTCTTGCTGCATCAAATCAGGAAGCACAAAAGCCATGTGGTCACTGGATTAGGTTCTGTCAGCCTTAGCTGTTTATTATAAAGTTCCTCATCAGCCTCTAAGCAGCCACTAGTGAGCCTTGCCCAGATCTAGGATTCTGTTAGAGGTTGCAAAATTGCGATGCTCTAATTCCATCATTCCTTCTTTAATTTTTATTGAAGTCCAGTTGATTTACAATGTTGTGTTAGTTTCAGGTGTACAGCCAAGTGATTCAGTTATACATGCATGCATATATATATATATATATGCACTATATATTCTTTTTCAGATTCTTTTCCCCTATAGGTTATTGCAGAATGTTGTGTGCAGTTCCCTGTGCTATACAGTAGGTCCTTGTTGGTTATCTATTTTATATATAGTACTGTGTATCTGTTACTATCATTCCTTCTTAATTTAATAGCTGGAATACTTCTATAACGAACTTCCCCCACAGCTATTTGGTAACCCTGAAAAACTGTCTAGGGGAGACAAGTTAAATGCATCACTCTCCCCCTTTATCTTCCAGTTTTTAGAAGAATTAGTTGGTGTTCTTATAACCTTCAAGGTTACCAATTAGGTTTTGAAAATTTATTTTGAGCATTATTATGAACTCCTGTATCTTAACATATTGCTGCTGCTAAGTTGCTTCAGTCATGTCCGACTCTGTGTGACCCCATAGATGGCAGCCCACCAGGCTCCCCCGTCCCTGGGATTCTCCAGGCAAGAACACTGGAGTGGGTTGCCATTTCCTTCTCCAATGCATGAAAGTGAAAAGTGAAAATGAAGTCGCTCAGTCGTGTCTGACTCTGAGCGACCCCATGGACTGCAGCCTACCAGGCTTCTCTGTCCATGGGATTTTTCCAGGCAAGAGTACTGGAGTGGGGTGCCATTGCCTTCTCCATCTTAACATATTAGGTATGTCTTAATCCACCGTAATTGTTATTCTTTTTGATAATCAAATTGTCTTAGTTTGACCAGTGGTGGAACCCTTCAAGGTGGCTCCTGAATCTTCTTAATGTGACCCAGTAGACTTTGCTACTAGCTCACTTCTACCTGGAATCAGCCATTTCTCCAAGGAACACTGGTTCCTTTATGAGGGAAATGATAATACGAAGCCAGAACGTGGATACCAGAGGTACTCGCTATTACAAGATATGTCATGGCTTTTAGTGACAGAGCGATTTATATTCTTAAAAAATAAAAATTCCTCATGAGTTTATATTGATATTTCCTACTCAAATTTAGGATTATAGAGCTTTTGTACATGTGTGCTAAGTTGCTTCAGTCATGTCCGACTCTTTGTGACCCCACAGACTGTAGCCTTCCAGGCTCCTCTGTCCGTGGGGTTCTCCAGGCAAGAATGCTGGAGTGGGGTGCTATGCCCTCCTCCAGGGGATCTTCTCGACCCAGGTATCGAACCTGGGTTTCCTCCATCTCCTGCATTGCAGTCAGATTCTTTACCACTAAGCCACCGAGGAAGCCCTATAAGGGCTTTTACTTACTTAATTTTATATTTGTATCTTTTTATTTGATTGTTTTTTTTTATACAATATAAATCTGCCTTCTTAATGGTATTTATGTGTGTATGGTGTATGTGTATCTAAAATAAAAATAGCAGCATTATTACTAACAGCCTGGTAGAATTACCGAGTGTAGTTTACGATTTCTTTGCAGTTCTTGTTGCTTTCAGGCTCTTTCCTGCTGGAGATGCACAGGCATATTACTACCAGCATGCTTTAAGTCACTTGCAGTAACACTTCTTTTTGTGGTTAAGCTGCCGTCTTGATACACAGTTAGGCTCATTTGTTTTCATTTATGTTTCATTTTTAGGGATTGCTTTGGCTTTTACATGTTGATTTAATTTAGATGTGTAATTATTTAAAATGTTTTTACATGATTCTAAAGTCAAAACTGTGAAAGAAAGTACATTTAGAGAAATCTGATTTCCACTCCTGCCTCCCTCACCATCCCCTCTCTCTCTCCCCGCCATGGACGGCCATTTTTATTAGGTTTTGGTTTATCCTCGCCTTTAAAAATTACCCCCACACACAGCTCGCAGCAAACGCGCGTGCGTCCATGTGCCCTGTGCCCGCCTTGCTCCTTTCTTAGGCGTGAGCAGGGTACATGCCTGGCACTCTGCCCATGGCCTTCCCCACTGTCGTGGGGTCCTGAGGTTAGCCCGGGGTCGGTTGGGGAAGGCGTCCCGACGCTTTCTTGTCATCACAGTGCTCCACTGTGCTTTACCCTAGACCTGCCGCTGTGCCTGCCCTTTGACATGTTAAAATTGTTGCAGCAAGTAACTTTGTGTCATTTCTATTTCTGTCAGTTTATTTGGGGGATGGATTTCCACAAAGGCTAAATGTATTTGCAGTTTTTTACATGCCAAGTTTTTTTTTTTTTTGGTTACTGTCATCGCCAAGAAATTATGCATTAAAAAAAATTGGTTTTATTTATTTTATTCTGGCTGCGCTGGGTATTCATTGCGGCCCTTGGGCTTCTCCAGCTGTAAGGGTAGTGCTTAGTTGCCCTGAGGCATGTGGAATCTTAGTTCCCCGACCAGGGATCAAACCATGTCCCCTGCACTGTGGATTCTTAACCACTGGACCACCATCAAAGTCCCAAGAAATTCTGCAGTTTTGATTTGTATTTCTTCCTTTGATCCAAGCATTTTTAAAGAGCAAATAGTCCCCTCTATTAGACAATGTGCTAGGATTAGGCATAGTTTTTAAATAAGTAAAGAAGTCATCCTGCCTGCACTCTCCTAACATCAGTATTTTGATTATTTTTGCATTTTCTCCTCCAAGGGCTTACTTTTTTTTTTTGTATCCTCCTGCATGGGTCTAATCATAATGGGATGCAGTTTCCTCCATCCGTTCATTTGTTCAGACAGCTTCTGAGTGCCTATTATGCGCCAAGCCTGGCGCTGCGTGCTGGGGATGAAGAGATGAGCAGGACAGGTTTTCTACCCGAGGAAGCTCGTCTGCGTGTCACAGACATTATATGTCTTCATCATCTCCATATTTTTAATTTTGTTTTGAATGCTTAGCTTTCTTTCAGCTTTTTTCTTGTCCTGTAGATGCAGTGAGCCTCATAAAGGGTGCAGTTTCATTTTTCTCTTGTTTTCCCTTTGGATGCATTCTTAAAAATGAGGTTCTGCTGCGTTGGGGGGAATTTGACAGTCTCGTTGGCCTTTGTTCCATGTCATGGTCACATATTTGACTCCAGAGCAGGGAGTCAGGGACTGTGTTTCGGTGGTTTTTTTTTTTTTTTAAGATATTTATTTATTTTTGGCTGTGCTGGGCCTTCTCCAGTGCGGGCAAGCGGGGGCTGCTTTCTAGTTGCGGTGTATAGGCTTTTTGCGGAGTGCCTTTTCTCTTGTTGCAGAACATGGACTCTAGAGCGCAGGATCAGTAGCACAGGCTTATTCACCCCATGGCATGTGGGATCTTCCCGGACCAGGGATCGAACCAGTGTTCCCTGCATTGGCAGGTGGGTTCTTAACCACTGGACCACCAGGGAAGCCCAGGGACTGTGGTTTTGATCCTAGGCTCGAGTGTGGTTCCTGACACTCAGCCTGTGTCTCCTGAGGAGTCATGTCCATGGCCAAGAGTGAGTACTACTTGCTGTCAGCCTGTGCTGCTCACACACCCCGACTGCCCTGGGTCACTGCCCCCGCCCCGCCCCGGGGGCCCCACGACTGCCTTCTCGAATGGAGATGCCATCCACTCTCTCACCGTGACTTCCCACCACCCTGAGCTTGCCCACCCTGGAGACCTCTGTCTCCCGACTCCCTCCAACCCTGCCTTTACGTCCTGTTGTTCCTCAGCTGCTCCCTTTCTCAGCCCACCCGCCCTTTCGACCTGTCTCCACCATCACTCTCCATTTTTTCCCTGTGGGCTCTGCTCCCATGCTCGCAGCTCTGCCCGCCCCTCCCCAGCCCGTTGCTTCTTCCATCCCGGTTGCCGATGGTGCGTTGATTGGTGCCATTGCAAATGTATGGGCTCCAGTTGGCGCTGGAATTGCGGTGCTGCCCAGCAGCCCTGCTTGTCCCTCCTCAGCTGCTTTCCACATCACTGTGGCAGCTCTTTGAGACCTTCACCACTTCCATCAAGCCTCTTCCACTCGCCCTGCCTCACCCCTGGCCCCTGACCTTGCCGTCCCCTTCCCAGAGAAGGCAGCGGCCTGCGGTCTTCAAATGCTCTCGTGAGGAAGGAAACCACTGTCCACTTTATTCAGTCCCCCAGAACCACACCTGGGGACCGTCCACATCTTTCCTCCTCTCTCCTCCCAGGTCTAGTCGGATCCAAGTCTCCTTTGTTTCTGTGACAAATACAAAACCCTGTGAGGACACCCCTCTGCTCCCGCCTGTCATCTTTAAACACAGAAATGAGATGCAGTCACAACTTACTGAATAGTCTTCAGTCTCCTTACAGCCCTGAGGCACAACCCCACCTCCTCCATGGGCCGTCCATCCCCAGCACACTGTAGACACTGCAGGCAGCCAGTCCCCCACTTCTGCTTATGCTGACCTCCCTGCTCCTTCCACACCCCTCTCTGCTCCCCACAGCAGATACTACTCCCTGCCCCATGCCAGCCACCCCGTGGGCAGGCCCGCAGGTCCCTGAGGAGGCAGAGACGCAGGTTTTGCTGCATGCGGCAGGGGGCATGCCAGCTCCCATCCGGCCTCTGCATTTTGGGCCTGCCTACGGTTCTGTGTTCCTCATCAGGTACTTTTCATGGCCACTGAACATGCAGTGACTCCTGTGAGGTATGAAATTCACAAAATTGGGCATGATAGCAGTATTATCACCATGACTGCTGTGATTGCCAAGAGCTTCAATTTCTTGAGCTCTCACCGTGTGATGTACACGGTCTGGTTTCCCCTTCCTACCCACCCCAGGGAGAATGGGCCTGCTGGGAGTTCATCCTCGCTTTAGAAGTGAGCAGGCCAGGGTGCCGAAGTATGCGCTCATGTTGGGAGTCTGGGCTCCTGAGGCCCATCTGGTGGAGGACGACTCTGGGATCTTCCATGGTATTGGATATCCTAACCAGTAGTTTCTCTCCCCGGAGAAGGCAATGGCACCCCACTCCGGTACTCTTGCCTGGAAAATCCCATGGACAGAGGAGCCTGGTAGGCTGCAGCCCATGGGGTCGCTAAGAGTCGGACACGACTGAGCGACTTCACTTTCACTTTTCACTTTCATGCATTGGAGAAGGAGATGGCAACCCACTCCAGTGTTCTTGCCTGGAGAATCCCAGGGATGGGGAGCCTGGTGGGCTACTGTCTATGGGGTTGCACAGAGTTGGACACAACTGAAGCGACTTAGCAGCAGCAGTAGCAGCAGTTTCTTTCCCATCCTAGGCTCTGAGCCTCTGATACCAGCATCTGGATCATCTTTATCTCTGTGACTGGGCACAGAGCCTGGTAGCTGGTGGGTTTTCAGAACTGTGTTGGCTGCGAACTCTCCCTTTGGTGATGTAGCTGTCCTGGGCTACTTGTCTTTGCTCGGGGTAAGAGACGTCCCACCGCCCTTTCCGGTCTGATGTCTTCCTTCCCCTCTTTGGTTCCGTCTCTTGTTCATAGCTTTTCAGTCTCTCCCGTTGACTTTTCTCTTCTGCTTATAATCATACTTAAGGCTCCCTCCTTTTTGTGGTCTTGACTCCCGAGTGGGTGCACCATCACTCCTTTTCCAAGCATCTGTGCTGCAGCTGGGACCCCCAAGGGGGCTCCTGTTTAAGGCTCTGCTCTGCGGCTGGTGGTGCCGAAGCCAGTGAGAGGTCTCTTCCCACGGACTCAACGAATCTCATTCTGAAATCTAAGGTTTTTACTTTTTTTCAAAAACAGTTTTAACTTTTTTTTAATGTTATAAAATATTTTAATCATGTGGGAGGATTATGTCATAAACACCCATATACTCACTGCTCATATTCAGCAAATGTTAACATTTTGGAGTTTTGCTTCAGACCTTTTTGTTTTTGTTATAGGTCACAGATATGGTGAGAACCACAGTGGGCCCTCCTTCACCCCGGTCTCCCTCTAATGTAGGAGACACTGCCCTGGCTTGGGGTGTCCCTCCCACGCAGGGCGTTATGGTCGCACCACACGTGTCAGAATCCCTGAATAAGAGAGTGCATGTGGACACCTGGACGCTGCTTATCAGCAGGTCCCTGACCTTGCCCTTCCCAAGCTCAGTGACTGGCTTTCCCTAGACGTGCCCCACACAACGTGGAACTCAAATGCTCCAGCGCCCAAACCTGTTCTCTTCACCTTCAGTCTTATCTCTCCTGTTTTCTCCATCTTGGGCAGAGAACCTGAGTCCTCTTTGGGTTTCTGGGACCACGTGCATGCAGGGGCACCTTCTCCTCTCTGTCCACCACCCCTGAGTCCAGGCCTAGTCAGAGTTAGAAGCGTCACTGCCCAGGAGCCCCTCACCTGCTCTTAGCATCTAGAACCCTTGGGGTTTCTGCACTTTCACCCTCACTGAGTCTGAGAGGATCTTGTCACACCTCTGCTTTTCCTCCCTGGACTCCCTGCTACACCTGAGTGACCACCACAAATATCAGTGGGACCCTGGAAACCTTACCCATCTGATTTCCCTGGCCCTTCAGCCTTCGCTTTGCCATCCGGCCGCTGCCCCCGTGCTGTTCTCCGGGACTTCTCTGCAGGGCTCATTTCTGCACATGAGCGTGCTGTCCTCTCCCCTCTTCTTGCTTGATGGGGCTACCTGTGTTGCAGACTGGGTGGCTTAGAACAACAGAAGTTTATCCTCTCACAGTCCTGGAGGCCAGAGACCAAGATCCTGGAGTGGTCCAGGTCATGCCTGCTCCGGAGGCTCCAGGGGCTCCATCTCTACCTCTTCCAGCCCCCTGGCAGCTGCTGGCTTTCTTGGCTTGTGGCCGTGTCACTCCAGGCTTGGCCTCCATCTTCACACAGCCTCTCTCCTCTTGCGTCTCTCTCCTCCCATCTTTCTCTTCTGGAAACACCTGTGGTACAGGTGATGACATGCCCACCCTGATGACCTTGGGTGACAGCGGGATCATCAGCTTAGTCACATCAACAAAGAGCCTTTCCCCAAAGGTCACCTTCAGAGATTCCAAGGTTTGATAGGGACAGAACCTTGGGGGGCGTCACCCTTTGCCCTGCCACCCTGGCAGGCTTCTCAGTGCCTTTGACATCTGGCTCCGCCCTTGCTTGGGGCCTCCTCCTGCCACCCCGGCTGCTGCCTCTGGCCTCTCCGCTGCCATGTGGGACTGTGGCGGGTCGGGTACTTCTGCCTTGTGGTCTCTCCTGTCCCCACTTTTGGCAGGTGCTAGACACTCAGTAACTGTGTGACACCTCAGAGTGATTGACGGCTTTCCCTGCCTGTAGTCAGATACTGAGTACTGTCACGGGTGCTGAGAAATACTGCTGGGGGTTCCCTCCCCGCCCCCACCCGCTCCCCCTGGCTTGTTGCAGTGGTCACCTTGCTGACCTTCCCGCCCCAGCCTTTCATCGCCGCCACTGCTGGAATGATGTTTCTAAAACACTGTTTTCATCCTGTCACCTACTCAGGAACTCGGATGTTGCAGCCTTCGGGGCTTCAGTCTCTCAGGCTCGCCCCCAACCCCCACCTTATAATCACCTGCGACTCTGCCTGGCACATTTCTGGGTCCCGTTGCTGTTTTCCTGCTCTCTATCACAGCAATGAGCTGCCTGTTTCATTACTTGCTTCACAAATTGGAGCTTCCTGTGCTTTCACGTCTCCAAAAAATTCTGTCTCCAGCTCCTTAGGAACCCTCTGAGCTCTGGTGTCTGCTCACCTGGTGCAGAGGACAAGGGGCAGGTAGCCCCCCGCACCCCCAGCTTTCCCTTCTCTGGCCTGAGGAGCCTTTATGCTTGTGTCCTGCCCCAAGGGGCAGATCCTCCTGGCCCTTGCTTTATAGAGTGTCTGGGGACGGTGCTGCCTTTCCACCCTCTTGCCTGCATGGTACCCACCCCCAACCCACCCCCTGCCGGTTCACTCTCTGTAGTGGGAAGACAGGCAGCAACATGTCATCATACAGGGAAAATGCGTGTGTGCGTGCATGTAGAACTCTTGTGTAGGAGATGTGAAGGCGGAGTGGGGCCTGGTTAGGCCATTAGAGTACAGCTGGGGAACCTGCCCCACACAGGGAGGTGACGTGTGACCTGAGCGCTGAGGAGCAGCAGGTGCCATTGGCAGCCTAATTAATCTAAGGCCTCAGGGAGGAAGGGGGACCGAAGGAGACCTGCGAGCTGCAGGGGAGCAAGAAGGGGCCGGCTCGGCACTCGGTTTAGGGAGTCTGGTCTTGATCCTGGAAGCGCTTGGGCTCACACTGTGCTGCTCCTTTTCATCTCTTCCAGGTTAGAAAGTCAAGGCAGGAGGTGCTGTTGATGCTGCTGGAGCAAGGGCTCGTCTTTCACGACATTGAAAGCTAAGTGTGCCCAGTGCTGCTGGTGCTGTTGGCCCCCAGCGGTGACAATGAGTACAAAGCAGAAGGCATGAACATTAGTCTGTGTGGGAACAGCAGCCCCATGTCTCTGCTGACTGTCCCAGAACTTGGCGTGAGTGCGACTTAGGGTGTCCTGTGCATACAGTGGTGACCAGCACTGTTCCCATAAACAAGGAAGCTGGCAATGTGGACTTGGTCAGAGAAAGTTCACAGTTCAGATCCAAGTGATTATCCTTATACCCAGTTGTTTCACGAAGGCAAAATTTGGGACTCAGCGTGATTCTGGCACAGGTGAGGCAGCTGGCGAGGTGCTCAGGTTTCTAGGTAAATTCTTAAGCCACCTGGGATCATGGGCCCCTTTTCCCAAAGTGAGGACCCGAGGTGGTATGGGAGATGCTTTTAGGTGCTACTTGGACAATTTTTAAAAATGGAATAGACGTGGATATCTGTTTTATAAAGTAAGATGAGATTGAACTGGGCATGTCAGCAAATAAGAAAGAGTCTGGAGAACGCAGGGTCCTGTTCATCGCAGTTTGGGAAACACCGTGATATCTGTGCTTTTACCAGTAAAGGTATACAATGAAAGGATGAGTATAAGCACTGACTGTCTTCTGCTTTTAGTAGCAAAGTTTGTGGTATCCTTGGGTTTGTAGGATTCTACACCCATTATGAAGTGATTATATAAGCAAGGACGTTCTCCTTGCTTCCAGAGCCTTTATTCACAAATGAGCTGCGGAGGAGGCAGTGCTGGCCTTCATTGGCCACCCTTGGACTAAGAGCCCAGCCTGTCCCTGCGCTTATCCTTCACGGCTCAGGGGAAGGTCAGCCAAGGCCACCGTGTGTTCTGTAGCTGCTGCTCCCTCCCCAGGGACTCTGGTAGGTGGTGCTGCACAGTCCACCCCTTTCTGTTGGCATCACAGAACTAAGGGTGGTGCTAGAGATAAAGAACCCACCTGCCAGTGCAGGAGAATCAAGAGATGTGGGTTCAGTCCCTGTGTTGGGAAGATCGCCTGGAGGAAAGCATGGCAACCCACTCCAATACTCTTGCCTGGAGCCCGGCGGGCTACAGTCCATAGGGTTGCAAAGAGTGGGACACAACTGAAGTGACTTAGCATATACACACAGCACAGAAGTAAATAGCTCCAGGATTATTCCAGCATTTTGAGGGAAATGCACAAGGATTTTAAAAAATCTTAAGCCTTAATTATGAGTACAATAAGATACAGTTGTTTCCTTGGTGGCAAAAGAATGATGTTCAAGAAAGGAATTCTAGTGTGGAGACATTACACATCATGGAGCTAAAAATTTGTAATACAGCATCAGAACATTCGATCATTATTCTTCATTTATGTAAAAGTTGTTCTCAACCATGAGTTAAAGGTCCGGCTTTTTAAACTAATTTAATTTTTTGCATAATCCATATGTTTATAAGATGAATCAGGCTGAAGAATAATTGATTATTAAAATTCAAATTCTCCAGGGTTCTTTTATAAATTTCAAGTTTCCCTGTAAGAAATTAAATTTATTTTGCAAAGTGAACCTAGATAATATCATTTAGTTGGGATATCTGGCAGCTGAGTGTTGAACTTTGCCAATTAGATCTTCTTTTTCGTTTGAAAGTTGGCTAGGCGAGTTTCCAAGGCTACAACTGACAACCAAATACCTTATCCCTAAAGACTGATAATAGCATGACAAATAATTCTAAAGGCATTTTTGCATGATTTTTATTTTGTTTTGTTTCCAGCCACTCCATTCTTGTCAGCAGTATTCTTCTATTTTTTTTTTATTTTTGGCGAAAATATTTGGAAAATATAATGTCTTCAAGAAGCTCTCTTCACATGTCACTTGCACAACAAATTAGTTCACATAAATTGTATTTTTCATTCAAAGTGGGTTGCCGATTTCATAACTTGAAATGTGCAGGCTTTTAAACGTGGCTGCAAAAAGCAAAAATGATCTTGACCTGTGCCCAGGTGGAGGCATATCTGCATTTTAGAGGACTTCTGGAAGGCTACCCCTTCTCTTCCCTTGGAGCCCCAAGGGGAACAGGACTTGGGGTGCCTTGCCTGGCCTGTGTATACTCGGGTCGGACTCAGAAGCTCCCTCCCTTGTTCCTTGGAGGCCAAGAGTCTAGGAGCAGTCTCACTCCTTGGGACCCCGGAGCCCTGGAGCACAGAGATGCTGTTCTCTCTTTAGCGAGGAAATAACAGTAGGATAGGAGTGGATTTCATTCTTCAAGGAACAGAGACCACGTGTGTGATTGGCAGAGCTCCCTCGGGAAGACAGGTTCTCATTTAGCCAGTCTGAGTGACACCTTGAACACCGTGGCTATCTATGTGTATTTGTGAGGAGGTGATAGGAGAGAAAAGAAGCAAATTGCAGTGCTCTGATGTTCTTGTGTTTTGGGCTTTCTTTGCAGCCACATGGTGTGAATATTGCTACATCCGCGTGTTCACAAACACATGCACTCTTGGAACAGTGCTGTCTTGAAAAGATTGCTTCTGCTCCGAGGCACCTGCACGCCTCCATAGACAAAGGCGTGTGTCTATTCATTAGACTTTACATTCTCTCTGGAAGTTACAATCAGTTGATTCTGATGCCAGCAACCGTAGTGTACACATGACTGGGGGTATCAGAGCTCGCCAATGGGACGCGCCCTGGGCATTTTAAACTGAGTTATGCAGTGCAGATTATGTGTACTGTGTGGTGGTTTCCTATGTCCTGGTTTCTCACATAAACGTGGTTTGTTTCGTGAAGTCTGTCTAATACGCCAAGTGACATTAGCCACTCCCTCCTTCATACAGTCAGAAGACTGGGTTCCTATCTGTCTTGTGTCATTTAGCAATCGAATCGCAAACGTCATTTGTTTGTTTATTTCTCCTTCGAAGTGGTGCACTTCTTAAACACAGGTGGCCTTCTATCACTGGCACCCAGCACAGTGCCAGGCCCAGAGTAAGCACTAAATAAATGTTAGTTGTTGAATGAATGAATTGGTAAAACCTGGAAGCGCTGTATCCTGTAATTATATCTCGACAGCATAAACAGGCCACCGGAGACCAATTACAATTCCTCTTGTTTGCAGGAAGGCCATTAGCATTCTGAGATTATAACTAATTGTCAGAAGCCTATTTTTCTCTCCCAACACGTTTTTGCATTAAGGCTTCCTCATTTTTTGTTGTCATGTCTATTTTTAAGCTCATTTTTATTTGTGCATTCATTTAAAAGGAACGTTGCAGTTCCCTACTGTAAAGAATAGCTGGGTCCCAGCAAAAACGTGAAGGTGGTCATTCCACACACATGGTTCCCAGGGCCAAGGGAATGTCATGGCTCGTCACGCGGTGTGCTGACTTTCTAATGATTGTGAATTTGTTTTGTATGGGCAGTAATAAGGTCCTGTGGGTGTGGCCAATGGAGAGAGTGGATGGAGATGCCGGCCTGTTGCCCGTTACCCTGGATACGGAGCCTCGTGTCTCATTTCTGTGGCTGTCACTCCGTGCAGCTCTGTCGAGCACCAGATCAGCAATACGTGTCTCCTCAGTCCTGAAGACACAGCCTTCTCCTTATTTGAGTTGTGGGGCGAGTTCCCTCTCCCCGCCCCCCTCCACCCCATTTGCTTCTCTTTTCCCTCTTGTCTGCTGGGTGCAGATTCCAAATAGAATAGCTGGTGAACTGCTAACCAGGAGCTTGCTTGGCTGTAAAATACATAAATAAATAAAGGCAGTGCTGTGCAGTGGGCAGAGCAAACGAGCGATGGGAAGCCCTTCCTTCTTTCTTCTTCCCCCTTTCTTTTCTTTTTTTATTTTGAGGAGGATGGGGGAGTTCTTTAAACATTTTTTGGAATAATTTTTCATTCTGTCTTAATTTCAAACTTGTAGAAGAGTTGCAGGAATGAACTGCTGTATACCCTTTGTCCCACTTCACCCGTGGTTTATATTTATCTCTGTTTGTTTAATCACACCCTCTTTCTTTACACATGTGCACACATACACACATCTCTCTCTCTATATATATATATAGATATATATATATACATACATATATATACATGCACATATTTGTGTATATTTTTCTGAGCCACTTGAGAGTAAATTGGAGACACTGTTGCCCCTTTACTCCTAAATACTTAAGTGGATGTTTCCTAAAAACAAGGAAATTTTCTCTTAAACATCCACAGTACATCGCTCAAAATCAGGCAGTTTAACCCTGATGCAATACTAATACGTCATCCACGGTTCACGTTCCAGTGTTGCCGTTTGTCCAGGATCACCCCTGGTACTGAATGGCTGCACGTCCTTTGTCTCCTTGGGCCTGGGATGGATGTGGAGTCTTTCTCTGAATTTTGTAACATGAACATGTGGGAAAGGGACAGGGCAGTGGTTCCAGTGAAAGAAGAAAAAGTGAAAGTGTTAGTCACTCAGTCATGTCTGACTCTTTGCAACCCTATGGACTGTAGCCCACTGGGCTCCTTTGTTCACGGGATTTTCCAGGCAAGAATACTGGAGTGGGTAGCCATTTGCTTCTCCAGGGAATCTGCCTGACCCAGGGATCGAATCTGCATCACTCACGTTGCAGGCAGATTCTTTACCATCTGAGCCACCAGTCTCCCAATTTAGGCTCGTCTGACGTTTCCTGGTGACTGTAGAGTCCAGCTCGGCGTTTCTGGTGGGAAATGTAGGGTTGTGCTCTTGTGTGTCACATCAGGGGGCCCAGGACTTCGGTTTGACCTGATATTGGCGGTGTGAACTCTGGTGACTTAGACGGAGGGGGTGTCTGCCCAGCTCCTCTGTGCTTCTTTTCCCCTCTGAATATAATAAGGGGAGTTACTTTGCAGCCACACGAGTTTGTTGTTCATCAAACTTTCACCCACTCCTGTTAGCGCCCATCGATGATTCCAGCTGACATTGCTGTGAAGTGTCCCGTCTCCATTATTTGCTAACATTTTGTTGAGATTTTCACTTCTATATTCAAGAAGACTATTGTAGGCAATTTTCTTTTCCTATTATGTTTTTGTCAGGTTTTAGAATCAGGGTTATTCCAGCTTCAAAAAAATGAGTTGGGAAGTATTCCCTGCTCTTCTATTTTCTGAAAGATTTTGTTTAAGATTGGTGTTATTTTTCCCTTAAATATTTGTTAGAATCTCCCCAGTAAAACTTCTGGCTCTAGGGTTTTCTGAGATGGTTTTTGATGACAGATTCAACACAGATATGGCCTGTTCACATCTGTTATTTCATCTGTGACACTGGGTAAGTTGTATATTTTTAGGAACTTATTAATTTCATCTGAGTTGTTAATTTATTGGGATAAAGTTGCTTACAATATTCCCTTATTCCTTTACTCCCTGGGAAGATCTGCAGAATTATCCCTTCCATTTATGATAGTGGTAATTTCTGCTGTTTATTATTTCCTTCCTTCTACTTACCTGAGTTCAGTTTGCTTGTAGTTTTCCGGTTTCTTAAGGATAAAGCTTAATTTTTCTCAATCTAGCTTCTTTTCTACTTTAAGGGTTTAAACCTACACATTTAACATTAGTGTCTTTGTCATGTATTGGCTCTTACTAAAAGGTGACTTTCTCTATCACTGGCAGTAATCTGTATCTTGCCGTCCACTGAGATAGTACGATTAATAAATATAACCCCTCCAGCATTCTCGTGCTTACTGCCCATCACAGTATATCAGTTTACATCTGTTTACTCATATGTCTATATATGTCTTTACATTGAAAATGTTCTTCCTTTCGTTGGCACAGAGTTTGGTCTTGCTTTTATATCCAATCTGATAGTTTCTGCCTTTTAATTGGCGTGTTTATTGCACTTATGTGTAATGGAATTATTGATATATTTGAATTTAATTCTGCCACTTTTTTTGTTTTCTATTGGTCTCGTTTGTTCTTCTGTTAATTTTTTCCTGCCTTCCTTGGGCTAATTGACTATTTTTGTAGTATTGCATTTTAATTTCTCTATTGAGAATTTTCAAAAAATATAGTACCTTGCTGCAACGCAGTTCCCTCAGCCCCCTCCTCTGTGCTGCTGTTCTCACATACATGATGACATGTACATTACATGACAATCCCGGTAATATGACATTACAATTTTTGATTTGAACAATTCTAAGTTTTAGAGCAAGTAAAAAAAGAGAAAAAAAATTAATCGCCTTTTATACCCACATTTTTACCATTTTTGATGCTTTTGTTTCCTTTCCTTGGTCTGAGTGTCCATCTGATGTCATTTCCCTTCAGCCTAAAGAACTTACTTTAGTACTGTTTTTAGTTTGGTTGGCTGCTGACGAAAGCTCTGTTTTCATCTGAAAATGTCTTTTTTTTTTTTTTGCCTTCAATTTTGAATGATGCTTTACTGGATATAGAATTGAGGTTTGTTCTTGTTTTTCCTTGCAGCACTTTAAAGATACCATCCTGCTGTCTTCTGGAGAGGTCAGCTGTCATTCATATCGTAGCACTGTGTAGAATATCCTCTTTCCTCTGTCAGCTCTTGAGATTGTTCTCTGTGTCTTTGTAGAGTGGGTGTTTTTCCTGCTTTCCGTTTCTTAAACTCCTTGGATTTGTGTGTTGATGCCCTTCAGTTAATTTGGGCAGTTTTTGGCTGTTGTTCCTTTAAGTGCTTTTTAAAATCTCTTTTTTCTTTCAGTCCAGGACTTGGATTACATAAAATTGGAACCCTTGATATTGTCCCGTTAGGTGTTTGGGTTTCTGTTTTTGTTTATTTTTTTAAAGTAATTTTTCTGATGCTCAGATTTGGTGATTTTAATTGCTTTTTTTTAAGTTCAGTGACTCTTTTTGTCACCTCCAATCTGCTGTTAGGCCTCTCCATTACATTTTTTTTTTACCATAGTTATTTTGGTTTTTAGTGCTGGAGCTTCCATTTTTTACCTTTTTTGTAGTTGACATATGTCTATGATGTAGAGATTCCCTGTATGTTCTTTATGCTTGTATTTTATTTTAATCCTTGAATATATTTATAAAAGCTTCCTGAAAGTCCTTGTCTGGCGCTTGCAACATTTGGATCATCTTGGTGTTAATTTTTGTTGACTGTTTTTTTCTTTACTATGGGTCACTTTTTCCTGTTAACACATAATTAGTTAGTTTTAATTGAATGTTGTTGTTTTTGTCTGACCAAGCTACTGTGTCTTGGTCAAAAGTCTTGATTCTTCTGACCAAGCTACTGTGTCTTGGTCAGAAGTCTTGATTCTTTTTTATAGTTTCCATTTCTTTGATGAGATTTCCTATCTGTTCATGTGTTATGAGTATTTTCCTTTTAGTTAACAGCTCTTTAAAGTCCTTTTAAAGTTCACTACTTCTAACATCTGGATCTTCTGTGGATTTGTTTCTACTGACTGAGGTTTTCCTTGAATGTAAGTCACATTTCCCCATTTGTTCTCATGTCTATAAATTTTTATTATCTAATATGTCTTCTTGACGAAACAGTGCAGAAACTCTGGACTCTGTGTTTTTCCTCTGAAGAGTGTTGACTTTGTTCTAGAGTCTGCTCTCTCTTCAGCCCTCAGCAGCTGAAACCACACAGCTCCTTCTGCCTTCCAGCTATTGCTTCACTCTGAACCTTACCCCCTTCCCAGTGCCCACATGGTGCCGAGATCAGCTGAGAGTTAGAGTAAGGTTTAATCTCAGGCAGGTGGGGGCTTTCCCTTGTCTAGCTCTCTTCCAGGATTTCTTCCTCACTTTCCAGCTGCTCTGGTCACCTCTGTCTCTGTCCTCTGACTTATCAAGCCAGTAAAACAGTAGCTTTTACTTTAAGTTCAGCTACCCTGCATGCTGGTGCAGAATGAGGGGTGCCCTGGGCAGAAAGACAGCAGCAGGGCATGTTGTATCCAAGGTCTGCTCCCTTTTAGTCTTGCCAGTGTTTGGTGAGTCTTTGGTGATGGCCTGCAAGCCAGCTATTCCTATATATCCCACTTCACCAATATTTGGTTTGGGTAACAGGAGTTCCCCTCTTTGAGTGTTAGTTTCCTCATCTGGAAAAATGAAGATGAATGATACTTATGTCGTAGGTTTTGAGGAACGTGAAAGAGGGGATGTTCATAAGTGGTTCATGCATGTGTCGGGCACACAGTAGGCATCTGGTAAGTGGTAACTCTCAGGCTTTAGACCTTCTGATCATGTCTGTGCTCAGTCGTATCTGACTCTTTGCAACCCTGTGGACTGTAGCCCACCAGGCTCCTCCGTCCATGGGATTCTCCAGGCAAGAATACTGGAGTGGGTTGCCATTTCCTTCTCCAGGGGATCTTCCCAACCCAGGGATCAAACCCAGGTCTCCCGCATTGCAGGCAGACGCTTTAACCTCTCAGCCACCAGGGAAGCCCTTCTGAGTAAGAGGAAAACTGTTGGCCTTCTATTGATATAACTTGACAAAATGCAAAAGAAAGTGTTCTCTGTTTTGACTCCTGGGGTGTTCTGGCAATATTTTGAATATTAGCTTTCAGAATCTAGTTAGTGATCCATGTGAGATCTGTGCTGTGGTATCTCAAGTGACCCGGGTTTTTCTTGTTATTTGTAATCTGCAAGCTGTCATCAGTGCTGAGCAAGAGCACAGTTGAACGCCTGCTGTTCCCTCGATTCTGTGAACTGTGTGGCTACGGGAAGCTCTTTCAAGTTCGGAAGGTGGGATCATGTGGTTTCAAAACTCAGAAAGTTAAAACCTTCAAGATCGATTCCTTTAAAGTGCCTGGACTTCCTCAGTAGACACAGTCTGGATGAAAACGTGGCCAGAGTAAACTGTGTAAGACACAGTGAATACCACTGCCCTTTCTCCCTGCCACTCGGCCCGTGGAGATTCGGGGAGGCACAGGAGGGAGGGACCTGCTGAGACCTGTCGGCTTGTGCTTAGACACCGGGCCAGGCGTGCAGGGCCTCTCACTGTATGGGCTGAGGGGCTCTAGGACCCTCTTAGCTTTGCCGTCCGTTCTGACTGCACTCCCTGCACTGCCCTCCCCTTTTATGGCTGGTCACTTGGTTGTCAGAGTCTTCTTTCTGAAGGCCATTGCCTCCCCACCCCTCTCCCCATCCCCAGCAGCCTCCCCCTCCATCTTGCTGTGCAACTGCTTATCTTCTCTATGGCCTCTCCTCATGACACGATGTGGAGCCAAGTAGACAGGGCTCATTTACCATGCAGAGAATATTAAGGGTCTCTTTTGCTCTATTGCTAACCAAATGCATTATGTATTGAGACAATTAGGAGCCAGAACGTCCTAGCATGTGGTGCTCAGCTGTAAATCTTCTGTTTCCAATGCAGCAAAGGCACCTGGGTGGTGCCGAGTGGGCGCCGGGCTCAGTAAGTGCTTGTTAGCTGCCTGACCAGCAGAGTAATTGCTCTCAAGCTTCCTGCTTGTTGGTTTTCACAATTTGTTAAGACAAAAAGAAATCTGAGAATAATGAGCATGCGTTTTGCCTCTTTAAGGTGTGTGCTACAAATTTTGGTGATATTTGTCACGCTGTCAGACAAGAAGGCCCTGAACAATTTTTGGTACGTGACATTTTGCAAATTGTAATTGCCGACGTACATCTTAGGGCACTTTTTAAATTAGTGGTAAAGTTTTGTCTTTTTGAGCCTGTTACTTTGGAATGGCAGCTCAATTTTGCATTCATCAGTTTCAGGTTTCTTGACTCCAGGAGCTGAGGTTTCTCTTAAGCACCGGGTGGCTGGTTGCGGGGTTGAGCAGGAGCAGCCCCCGCCTCTTTCCTGGGGGCTCCTGCTGTAGCTTCCTCCCTGGTCACTTCCCCCAGTCTCTTCTTGTTGTCTAAGCCACCCGCTCTGTTCCTTCATGACTGCTCTTTCTGTAACACTGTTCTACCACCTCACTGCTGGGCTTCAGTACCTGTGGGACTTTTCTTGGTTTACAGATTAAAATCCAGACTCCCATTTCCTCCTCCTCTGCCCAGGTCCCTTCACAGGTGCCTTTCCTGTCTCACCTCCACCACCTCCCTCAGGTCTGATTGCTGCTCTAACCATTGGTCATGCATGTGAATCATGGGGAAGGCGAAAGAGGGTATTTTTGATAAAGTCCCTGGTGATTCTTGGCACAGCAGGGTGGAGAACCATGTCACCCTTTGGCTGGGGGGCTTTTCAGGGCCTCAAGGCTTTCTGCTCTTGCATACCGCTTCTCTCCCCGACTTCCCTACTCATTACTACCCACCTCCTTCCAGAGGCTTCCCGGCCTGGGGGGACCCTGCTCACAGTTCACACCCAGCTTGCAGGTGCGTTTGCTTTCTCCCTGTCTTTGACTCACCTGCTGCTGTGTCAGAGTTAGTTTCTCCCTTCTTGGCATTCTGTAGCATTCTGTTCAGGGTGTGTCCCTCACACACCTCTTTACAGTGTCACTGATGGGGGACCTTCACCTAGTCATGTTGGTCTGCTTCTCCACTGCCCACTGAGCACCAGGTCCCCAGAGAACTGTGCTGAGTAAGCACTTGCCACTTTTATGTGACAGGGCGAAATATCTGTATGGTTTGAATTAACCTCAAAAAGTATCATTTTTAAGTTGATTTTTAAATTTAAGTTTAGAAGCTCATTTTGTTCTATTTAAACTGTAGCCATTCAACATAATTCTGAAATAATTTTTAGTGGGCTGTTGCCATGAACACACAACGTTATCTCCTATAGCAGACAGGAGAAGAGCAGTGACCAACATACTAATCCTTCTGTAAGTGGAAATTTCCACGATCATATGTTTCTATTTGTGAAGCATTTTGGCTAATTATTTTACCTAAGGATATTAAAAACAAAGCCTTATTTTTAAAGGGTAAATTTAAAAAGAGGTCATAATCATGACCGCCATACAGATATAAGATGAACACAGGTCAGAGCGTTTATTGAATGCATCGATTAGTGAAGGAACCAGTAAGATCCAACAACTAGCTTAACTGAAGTGCCATATATTCACAGTCACACTGAGGAGGACTGACGTGAGCTTGTAAATTGACTCACCACCATCCATATCCAGGGTGATGATAACCCATTGCATTCCATCGCTCCCAGCTTGCCTTCTATGAACAGGAACAGTTTGCATTACTATCAGGTTTTAACAATCTGCCCTCTATGACTAAAAGGGAGACTGTGGCTCAGACATAAAAAAAAAAATAAACAAAAAAAAAAAACAAACCTGCCTGCAATGCAGGTAAACCCGGGTTTGATCCTTGGGTGGGGAAGATCCCCCAGAGAAGGGAATGGCAACCCACTCCAGTATTCTTGCCTGTAAAATTCCATGGACAGAGGAGCCTGGTGGGCTATAGTCCATGGGGGTTGCAAGGAGTCGGACATGACTGAGCGACTAACACTTTCACTTATGACTAAAACATCCCCAAAGACCATCTTACCTTGGTGGGTGTGCTGCTTGGGGAATCCAGAACTTCAGAGTCATCCACAATTCTTCTCTACAATTCACATAACAGATACCAGTCATTCAGCCTTTGGGAGGTTTTCTGTATTTAACCAGGTCATTTGCTAGGATTAAGGGGTAAAGGAAGTTACTTCTCATTATTTCTGTTTGTTTCAGATGCTTCATTTTGGACTCATATCTGGTTCCCTTTTCTGCACCCTTAACTTACAGCTCTGCCTCCATGGCATCACTGAGTCAGGCCCACCCTTGCTCAGGGTGGCTGAGTCAGAGCAGCACGGTTCTGTTGGCTTTGGTAGCTCCTGAAGTTTTTTGAGCTCTGCACGGACAGCATGTGGGGGATGCGCAAAACCTATGCTGAGTGCTTCCTGGCCGTGGCCCACAACACGTCCCCTGAGGTCTGCAGGGCCAGACTCTGGCCCCTTTTCATCACACTGATCAGTGACCCCTGCCGATGGGTGAGTGTGGCCACTCTGAGGCCTCAGCATGGCCTCTGGACTTGTCACTGTGTCCTGTGTCTTTTCAGTAATGGACCAGCTTATTTAGACTTTGTGAGGATTTTTAGGGCACCTGAAATCTCAGAAGGCTGGAGTGTTGGTAGCAAACAAATATTCCAGAAATGAAAATGAGGAGAAAACTGTAACTGCCAAGTTACCTTTTCTGTTACAGTCATAAACATGCCCACAGTGATTAATAAGCGCTGTTCACATGCTTTACAAAGTCTGGAATTATTTGATATGGAATTAATATTCTGGAAGCATACAAACTACATGATGGTACTACAGTTTTCCTGATTTTCTATTGAAAAATAGTTTATTTGGAACTGAGGGACTGCTTTTAGAAAGCAATACACCTGCTGAGACATGATTTGGTGGATATCGAGTTGTCTGGTGGTTAGCCATCTGTCCCACCTGGAATCAAGTGAATCAGACCCCGTACCCACTGAGCCCTCTCTGACTGCAGGTGCTCAAGGCTGCCTTCCAGTCCCTGGGCCCCTTCATCTCCACCTTTGCCAACCAGCCCTCCAGGGCTGGCCTCTATATTCAGGAAGATAGTACCTTGAACATCTGACCACTAGCTCCGGGTTTGGACTCAGACATCAGCCCGGGCTACTGGGTGCAGGCAGCTGTGGGGACACAGCCTCCGCCTGGTGAGTTTCAGCCGGATAATTATCAGGGTCCCCGCTTTACCTCAAGCGTCCACCTAAAATTCTAGCAATTATCTCGTCTGGAGTTTTAGTAACAGTGACCTTCTGGGCAAGATGGAATATTAGAGCTTTAATTATGTAAAGAAGCAAAAAGTAATTGCAATAATGATTTTGAAACATGACTACTGGGTTATAAATAATGAAGCTACTGTCTCCTAAATTTAGATAAAATATTCATTGAGAGTAGTGATTAAATAACCTATAAAGAAAATTTTCTTTTACCATTTGATTAATGAAGTTCTTTGGACAATTCACACAGGGAAAATGTGAAGTCTCCCAAATAGACTTTTGTGCCATAGGATTTTACATGCACATGAAGGGGACATTCCTGACCCTCTGTTCGTCGGCCCTACACTGTATTTCTTGTATGTTCTAGTGATTGATCTTGGGTTTGTTTTTTTTTTTTGTCTTCCCTCTGAAGATGATGGATACACTCTAAGCAGACCATTCAAGATGGTTCACAAGCATCTGTCCAGTGTTAATGTTCCTCAGCAGTGAGAGAGGAGGTAACTCACATCTCAGGTGGTATGGATGCTCTGTAGGGGTGGTGGATCCTTCCCTCCACCTTTCTTCACCAAGATTCACTGAGTTCTTGCTGAAGGTCAGGCCTGGGGCGCCATGTCTTCCTCATCAAGACTTTCCAACTGGCTCTCGAGTAGCCAGGTCTTACCAGCTCCCACACCTTTTATTTTCTAACGCCTGCCCCCTGGTGGAGGGACTGATGAGCAGTAAGTGCAAGAAGTCTTGCCATGCCAAGGGGTGCCAGCGCACTGAAGCCAGGGCTCATGCACCACTTGGGCACGGTGGAGGGGTTGGCTGCACCTTCCTGTGCCTTTTTCAGTGCACAAAGTACCCCTCAGTGGATCCGAGGGTACTGACTGGGCCCCTTGTCCTCTGTGAGGTTAGTATCTTCTGGCCCCAGGAGACCTGAGAGGTTGGGTCTCCAGGTAGATGGGAGGACTGGCTTGCGAGGACGTGGGCCTCACCTTTTCCCAATTTCCTTCTAGTCTGTTGTTGTTTGTTGTTCAGTTGCTCAGTTGTATCCAATTCGCGATCCCATGGACTGCAGCGCACCAGGCTTCCCTGTCCCTCACTATCTCCCGGAGCTTGCTTAAACTCATGTCCATTAAGTCGATGATGCCATCCAACCATCTCATCCTCTGTCACCCCCTCCTCCTCATGCCCTCAATCTCCAGTCTGTTGTACGGCGCTAAAAACTTGCTTCCCTCAATTTAACGTACTTCAGCACAGTCAGGCCAGACAGAGCCAGCTCTGCTCAGAGAACTCTGTCTTTGCCCGTCCACAGACACCAGCACCTTCCCACGTGTCAGTAGCTCCTCTGGTGGCCTGGTGGAGAACTCTGTCTTGGCTGGAGCCGAGCTGACCAGTCTTCCCCCAGAGGCCACGAAGCTCCCCAGTGTTAACGACCTCCCCATCCATGGCCATCCTCAACCGGATTCCTGGGCCTACCCAGAGTGTCCTGAAGATGCTTTCAATAATTTCCTTTTATTGGCAAACTCCTCTCCCTGACACAAGCAAGGACTTAGAGCTGCTGCTGAGTGAGGCTGGCCACGGGAGGAAGGCGGGATTTCACCCGGGGCCATGCACAGGGGCTATGTGGCCAGGAGCGGAATCCAGAGAGTTCTGGGTAGCTTGCAAGAGCACATGATGAATGATCCAGGCATTCAAGATAACTGTTGTCCATCCTGATGAGAGAAAACTGCATCTTTCTCTGTATGTGTGCTCCCTTTTGTCCCCCCCGGGGAGGGTAGTGTAGGGGGAGCCTGGCTCAGTCTTTCTTCACTGCCGTCACCCGGGGGATCCCACTGTGCAGGTCCCAGCAGGGGTTTCACCTCCTTGCTTTTCAGCCATGCCTGCAAAACTGGAGCCGGCTTTCAGGTAAAAGCAGGCAGTTCTCAGGCACGTCCTAAGCAGTGGAAATTTCATTAGCTCCTTGGACCCGGTTCTGTCACTTCCTGTGTGACAATGCCCTTTCTAGTTATGAACAGCTAAGGACAGTGCCCCTTTCAGAGCCTGTTAATTCAGCCCTCACCTAAAGCTGAAGATGTTTGCCTTTGTGCAGCCAGGAAAAGTACAACTTCTTCTCTGGGGTATTTTTCATGCCGTGACTAGTGTTCCCACAGAGTGTCTGATCTGGGAGCCAGGCCCTGCGGTCCATATCCATCATCACGCCTCTTCTTTCTCTAAACACGGCTAGATTTGTATTCTTCCCTGAGTTGGGGAAACTGGAAAAAAAAAACAACACTTGCTGCTGTTGCCAGGCAAAGATTTGTGAAGCCTTTCGGGAAAGGAAATGTGAAAATCCAGTTAGCTCTGTGATTATTCTGTGTCTTTAAATTCATAAAGGAAATTAACTCAGCGTTTGCTGAAGGATCAAGCACATGTAACATATCGCTCCTAATAGTTATAGACAAAGGTCTGTTCTTGGAAAATGCATTTCTAAAGCTGAGTTATTCAGTGCCTGGACCTGGACTGGGTGCTGAGGCTGTGATGACAGACACACGAGGCCCTTATGGCCTGGTTGAGGGGATTGTGGACACAATCCCCTGCATAGGGCGTGTCAGGCCAGGGCAGGGGCGGGTGCACAGGCCAGGAAGCCATCCCTCCTGGGGGCAGAGGAAGGGTCTAGGAGAAGACCTGGCAGAGCAGCTGACATGTGAGGCGGGCTTTAGGCAATGGCCAGGAGTCTATCATCTCGAAAAGTCAGGGATGAGTTCAGAGGTTTCCTCCAGTTTCCCCAAAGCATTTGTGAAATCCTGCATGCAGATGCGGACTTAATCTCTTTGTGACAAAGGACCCACAACTTTCATCAGTGCTCAAAGGGATCTGGGACCCCAAAGATTCAGAAAGAAACCCCACATTGCGGATTCATGCCCTAGCCATGGCGGGGTGTGGTCTTTGCAAGCTCCAAATATTTCAGTGACTCTCTGGGATTTGACTGGTGGAAAACAGGATGCAGGGAGTGCTATGTGTGTGGAGCCGGGGCCTTGGAAACACGAGTTGGTTTTTATAGAAAGGCACGTGAAATATATCATCTTCACTGTTAGGATAGCCTCAGGTTGTCAAGTCGAGGATAGAAAGATCGAGTAGCCCTGGGGGCTCAGGAGCGAGGTCTTCAGTCATCCATGAAGATCGCCTCAGCTCATGCATGTGCATGCGTGTGTGGCAGGGCCAGCAGCTGTCCACTTTATAAATGGGGGACCCCCGCCCACTGTGCTTCTGGGCCTCCCGGACAGCGGTGTTCAGGACACTGTGTTGTCTTTCTGTGAAAGATGATGAAGTTAAACTCTGATTTTCCCAATTGAGGCTTTTCAACTTCAGGTTTGATGCTCTGTGCATGGCTGGTGTTTAGCTGGAATAAAGTTAATGTCTGTAAACCTCAGCATCTCGGCGAGAGGGGGGCCGGGGGGCGGGGTAGGGGTGCTGTGCTTGTGCAGCACGTTTGCATCCAGCCTGTCTTGTTGTAAAGCCAAATCCAGTTATTAAAATTCTCGAAACTTCTCTTCCCACAGCTCAAGTTCAGGGATTATCAGCTGCACGGAGAGCTGCCCAGCTTGACTCTGTGAACAAGGCCTAGCACCAGCCAAGAGAAGGGCCAAGTGAAGTGTCCATGACAGGTCCCATCCCTGCCCCTGACAGCCAGGGGCCCCAGCTGACCTCACCACCGTGGGGCGAGCTTTCCGCAGCCAGGATATTAGCAAGCACGGTAAGTCTCTGCCCTGTCCCTCTGTCACTGAGGATGTGACAGAAATCACAAAGCCGCATTTTCTTTTATTAATATATCCTGGCAGAGATGATAAATGGCAAATTTAATTTTATTCTTAAGGTCATGTGTTGGATAACTAGACAACCAATCAATGGGGTGATTGATAACACTGACTCTCCTCCACGAAACAGAGGTGGGAGACCAAAAAGCGCCTTCCCCCCTCCCCAGAGATGACGAGACCTGCTTATTTGGGGGGAATTAAATGTCTAAAGGCTCCATCTCACCGCTGACCGACATTCACATCTTTCAGTGATGAGAGGAAGTGAGTTCATGCAGCTCCTGGAATGTAAAGTTGACAGTGGCCTTCAAGCTGTGTATCACCTCCAGCCTGTCCTGCGGGCCTCCTCTCACACCTGGCTGCTCAGGATGGGAGGTGGATGCTGTTTCTTGGGGGAGAGATTTTGAAAAGCCAGTAGCTCATCACTTTTTCTCCTCTAGTCTGAAGCCAGCCCAGGTGAGACCTGGACTCCACGTCTAGGGCAAGGAGGAAGCCCAGCACTTCTTTCTTTTTTTAAAAAAAAAAATTTATTGGCTTGGTAGCTCAGGTGGTAAAGAATCTGCCTGCAATGCAGGAGACCCAGGTTCGATTCCTGGGTTGTGAAGATCCCCTGGAGAAGGCAACCTACTCCAGTATTCTTGCCTAGAGAATTCCATGGACAGAGGAGTCTGGTGGGCTACAGTCCATGAGGGTCACGAAGAGTAGGAAATGAATGAGCAGCTAACATAGTTGATGTGCAGTGTGTTAGTTTCAGATGTACAGCAAAGTGAATCGGTTTCACATATACACATATCCACTAGTTTTTAGATTCTTTTCCCATGTAGACCATTAGAGAGTATTGAGTCGAGCTCCCTGTGTTACACAGCGGATCATCATTAGTTACCTATAGTAGTGTGTCTGTATCAACCCTAGTCTCCCAGTTTACCCCTCCCCCTGCCTTGTCTCCTGGCCATCATATGTTTGTTTTCTACATCCATGACTCTACTTCTGTTTTGTAAAGAGGTTCATTTGTACCTTTTTGTTTAAATTCTACACATAAGCGATATCATATGATTTGGCGTTTATTTCTCACCTTAAGTTTCTCCAGCTTTCCAGCGTGCTTATGGTTCGAGGCTCTGATGCCTTCCTAATTCCTACTAAGCTTGCACACGGACCCCCTTGAGCTGGGGTCCTTCCCAGGTAATGGTAAGCCTATCGAATTAAAATCAGCGAGGAATCTGTGCTCATAAAGTCATGGTGTGTTGGCACTCTTTCATTTTTATGGGCTGTGATGGGCAGTCTTCAAAATTGTGGTCTCCAGGGCCAGAGTACCAATTGTTTGTCCATTCTCACAGTTTATATTTTGGTTTTCATGATTAAACTAACTTATCACCTCCCTTTACCCCCACTGGTTCACTCCAGTAAAGCAAAACAAAAGATGAATGAAAACGGTCCAAATACTAAATGTTTAAGAGTTCGTTAAGGTTGCCTTTGACTAGTAAGGGATGAGATGATATCCTGTTTTGCTGATTGGTTTCAAAAAATAGGCAAGAAAGCTCATATTGTTACCCTTGTTGCCTGGAGTATAAAAACCATCTGTGTTAAGTGGAAAGGTGTGGTCATGTATACCTTGGTGGGAGACGTGGTACTCTTTGGGCTTCTTTGTCATACATGGACACAAAAACAGAAACAAAAGAACAGATACTTCCAAGCTGGTGTTCTTAAGTGATGGATCTTGAAGGGTCTGCATAGCTGGGCTCTTGGTTTATCTTGAGGTATGTCAGGCAGCTTGAACTTGACCCTTAGTTTCCTAAGGGGTCAGTCAGGATGCTTTTAGTTGCAAAAGAAGAAAAAACAAACAAACAAAAAAACCTCAAAGAGCTTAAGCAATGAGGCAGAAGAGGAGGTGAAGCTGGGAGACTGGTCCCCTCAGCCCTTGTGTTGACCCTGGTCCAGCTCCCACTCTACCATCTTTATGCGCTGACTCAATCCAGAGCTATCCGGGGAAAGAGGGTCTTGTTCTTCCCACTTGTCTCTTTTGACTGCCTGGTGATTTTCTGGGGAAATGACCTCCTAGCTCCTTCTGGGGTTGCTTTGACTTGGGGTGGTTTACTTAAACCTTAACTTGGCTCCAGGAGTAAGTTCTGTATGTAATGATGGCACTGAAGACTTGGGAATAAAATTAATTCCTGGAGGAAGAGAAATGATCTATTATTTATTAATCTCTGTGAATTTATTAACTTGGAGAAATTGAGGTCTTAGGTTATCACATCAAAATATTTCTGTTTTATCATGTCCCTCTATTAAAATGAGTGGTACATTTCAGTGAAAACCTTGGGAATTGAAGGTTCTGGTAGCATGCCTCAGAGCAAGCGAAGCATCAATCGGTGTATTAATCGACTTTCCCGGATCATATATTGAGCTGATTTGTCAGAATCCATTAAGCTAGTCGACAGTATGACATTTCAAGTGCAAGTAGGAAAATCCATGTTATGGTTGAAGGAGAAGGTCAGGTCCATCTCAGTTAATCAATGATCAGAGACCAATATGTCACCGCCGGACGGTCCTGCTCATTTTAATTGTTAACCTAATGTAAAGGTTCATCAGCAAACATTAGAGGTGTTTGTACATGTGAAAATTGAGAACAGTTTCCTAAGTAAATACTCTTTTATCAGCAGTGTCTTTTCACTCAGATTAAATGGGTCCTCCCCTTCACTGTCCACCCTCTCTCTCTGGAGTCCAGCCGGGAGGCACTCTCCTATTCCTGAGAAACGCTGAGGGTACTGATCACCATTTCCTACAAACCTTGCTCTGCCTTCTGGAGTGGTCTATGCTTTAAACATGTGACTGTTGATCAGTTAACCATACCGGGGATCCTGGGGCTTAAAGAAGGGTAAATGCAGACTCAGGTTGTTGGTACCCAGCAACGGGAGCCTGTCTTTTGTAAGAGCCTCAAGCAGCCTTGAATGTAAGATGCACCTTCAGTGAGTGACCTGTGCGATATCAAATATAAGCTTGCAAATGTATTTTTTTGCATCTAGAGAAATGCCACTGACTTCAGGGGGAGCTCTGGCCTTGGTTTGCAGAAGTCATTTCTGGCCTTGAAAGAGGGTTCTTTGAAGGGGGAGCAGTAGGGCGGCTTCCTCCTTTGGACTGTGTTGCTAACCTGCCCACTCTCTCTGCAGGGTCCAGGTGGACCTGGCAGTGGTGTGAGGGGCCCCAGTCCCTTCGAAGAGAATAAATCTAAATTACAGGTTTCTTCCTTGACAAGAAAAGCAACTCAAAATTTTACATTATCTGGAAGTTAAATTTAAGAATGGCTGTTGGAGCCAAATGTTTTTCTTCCATCAATATTAATGACATATCTTAGTTCATAATCTCTGTTGCTAATATTTCCTCTCCAACTGAAAAAAAAGTAAATTCTCAAGTAGTGTTTAAAGTATTCCAAACAATCTAGAATGGTATCTTAATAAAACAAAATGAAGTATGAGAAAAGAATTTGACACGTATACATTAATGTTTAATGTCTATTTATGCAAACCATTTAAGTCCTTTTTTTTTTGGTCCGAAAACTTTTTGACAACTTCCTTTGTTGAACCACGTTTGGTTTTGTTCTACCTCGTGGCTAGTTTCTTGTGCTATGGAAGTTCTCTTAAAGGTTTGTAATCACTGAATCCCATTGTCCTCATAGAGAAAAGGTGAGTGGGTAATGTCTTAAGAAGGCAGCATTCCGTCCATTGGAAAAAGGTAGTAGTGAGCAGAGTGAGGGCCTCGAGCCATAGAGGCTGGGGCAGTTATAGGAGAAGAGGAGAGGGTTTGCATTTTCCAGAGCTGCCTGGACCAGTCTAACAAGACGTGGATGTTCTCGACTGTGCTCTGTGACATGGTGCTGGACCAGTTTGGAAACGACCCTGCTTTAACTTGCGTCCAGGTTGAAAACTCACCCCCCTGCAAAACCAGAAGTCGGTCCAGGCCTCTCGTCCCTCTTACGTCTCTGCTTGGCTGTTTTCACATTTAAGTTCCAACCACCTTGTCTTTCGTGAGTATTCTCCCTCTCTCCTGCAAGCATGATGGTTTCCTTTCTCTCCCATTTCCCAGGACATAAAACCTCAGCCCCTGCTAGATCAGTGTGTGTCCATGACCGACCCAGCAGCGCAGACCGTCAACACCAACATAGCCAAACACTGCGCCTGCAGCCTGCCTGGGGGTGGCGCTCACCCTGGGCCGGCAGAACTGGCACTGCCTGAAAGGCACGTACAAGACGCTGGCCTCCGACGTGCGGGTAAAAGAAGCCTTTGCAGAGGCTGGCTCAGAACAGCTAATTAGGAGACGGGGAAGCTGCGGCCAGGCCCACTGACCTGTGCTTTTTGTGGCTGACGTTGGCGTGTTTACTGGCCTCTGATGAAATAGAGCTTTAAGTGGTCAGCACCTGGCAGTATCAGTTTTGCTCCAGAAATGCCACCTACGCTCTTGATAATGCTGAGTTCTGCTTGCCTTCTGAGGTCCACCCCGTGGAAAGTCCAGCGCACCCTGGCCTTCTCTTTCCACGAGCTTGCTGTGATCTTTGGGGATCAGTTAACAGCAGCCCACCTGCTACCCGTCTTCAATGGATTTCTAAAGGACCTGGATAAAGTATGAATAGGAGTCCTCAAACACCTGTATGATTTTCTAAAGGTAGGGAGAAGGGTTAAAACAATAAACAAACCTCCCCTCTTCAATACAATTTTTTAAAACCCTGGGTAGGTATAGATTCAGTTAAAAAAAAAAAAAAAGCAGCTGTCTGGGTTTCTTCAGTTGAAACGTATCATCCACAGTCTTAAAGTGGGCATTCTTTCAGTGATGGGTAAATATTTTTCTGTCTTTCCTCCTAATCCCCCTGTCCCTTAGAGTTCTAATGCCATGGAGAATTACACTCCGGGAAAGGAGAAGCTGGGTTGCCGGGCAGCGTGTGCCTTGCCCGGGGTCATCTAAGAGAAGTGCCCGGCTGAAATCCAGTCTCAGTTCTGCATGAAGAGCTTTTTCTTGCAAGATGGTGCTGATTGCCTCCTTGCCTTTTTTTTTCCTCCCCTCCTAAAGGAATGATGAGTATAAAACTGAGAGTTTAAAAATGACCTCAAGAAACTAATTAGTTGCATCCAGACGACCGGGAGCTGCCCTTGACAGAGCTGGGCGCCTGCTGCTTGGCTGGTGTGGGCACAGAGCGCGCGAGCAGCGCCTCCTCCCTGGGAAGCAGCGTGGCATTATCTCCCGAGCACACACAGGCCTGGGTTTTTTGTGTTTTTTTTTCAGGCAGGAAATTGTGAAAGATGGAAGAGTGGAGGGCGTGTAGAAACACACAAGCATATACACGAAACAGGGGGGAAAGGTTGGAAGCAGTCAGGGAGGCACTGTCTGTGTGTTTACAGCAAAGCTAATTCACAGCCACTCTGGGTAATGGAGACTCAGGCGTCAGGGAGACATACAGCTATGGCCAGGGACAGATGTATAACCTGAAGTTTATAAGAAAACAGAGTATTGGGGGGCATTCTGGAGGATTATATATTCTTATTTATATGTAAATTTTTAAAAACTAGTTGCTTCATGAAGACAAGAGGAGAGAATATCTTTATCAGCTTCAAGAATTTGTAGTGACCGATAACAGCAGCAATTGGAGGTTTCGATATGAACTAGCAGAGTAAGTAAAACCTGTTCGGGGATATGAGAAGGCAAATTAGATGGAATAATTCTTAATTTCCCTACCTTATAATTGATTTCTAAAGTAGCAGTAAGAGTCTTCTTCTGGATAAAGAGATTATGTTTTTATTAAGGGATAAACTGAATTCCAAAGCTCTAAGTTACAAATACCACAGTCTCCGGGGAGACATTCATTTTCAGAGGCAGACAGGGCGAGAGTCACTTTGAAATTAGAGTGTTCTGCTGTTCTATAAGGCAATTTATTCGAACCAAATAAAAGATGAATCACCCGCTCTTCAATATTCTCCTATTAATCGGAGCAGTTTTTGCCAAAGCTTTCTTGAACATTCTGAGTGTAACCCTCTGTTTAAGGACACAGCGTGGTTTATACACTTCAGCTCCTAAAGAAAATTATGCTACAGTGAGAGAGATGAGAAAGTCTAACCCAGATGAGGTGATTATTGAATAAAAACGTCCCCCAAGGTGGCTCATTTTGTGTGTGAAGGAGTTATTTAACTCCATTGTGTGCCGGCAAGAAGAATGTTCAAGGTCTTAGTGATTGCAGAAGAGTGAAATCGTCCCCTTAAATAATTCTCCTTCCTGGGGTGTAGAATGTGCTTTCCGCAGTATTGAGTAGATTTGTTTGTGGTGGTGTTGTTTGGGTGTTAGTTTTCACCTCCTCAAGATTTATTTCTGTAATCTCTTGTTTTCATTTTTCTTGCCCTCAACTAGAAATCTCTCAAATAATTGTCTTCCCTGTAGAAATCCATCAGGATTTTGCAGCTCTTCGGGATAAGATTTGGCCGATGCCAGGGGCAAACGAAAAGATTTTCTCTTTGCTGTGATCCTTAATCATTATGCTTAATTTGAGAGACTGAGGTTTCAGTCATTATGCCTTGTCCCCGGCGCATATTCTGAGAAAAACAGGCCCACGTTTTTTTCCGTGAAGGCATCGCGCCCTCTAGTGGCCGATGCGGGAACTCGGCGCGGCCCGCCTCGGGCTGGGCTGAACCGTCTACCCCGGGTTGGGGGCTCCGATGGGGATGCGAGGACCGAGACCCCGGGTGGGGTTGGGGCCGGAGGCCGGCAGGAACCGGGAACGGGGGGCCGGAGACCAAGGATGGAGTCGGGACGAGGGACCGGCTGATCCACCTCCCAGGGCCGGCGACCGAGGGAGGGCACGGTGTGGACCCGGTGCTGGTGCCGGTGCTGGCTGCGAGGACCCGTTTCCCGGGCCGGGCCGAGCCGACTAGCCTCGCCGGACGGCGTTATCGCCGACATCTGTGCGGTGGTTATTGAAGCCGAAGCCCACCGATATAAATTGTGTGTTCCGTGCCCACGATACTGGTATCATTTTTCTGAAAACAGTGCCTTTTTTTTTTTTTTTTTGATATGAAAGTATTCATCGGCACCCCTGGCTTCTGTTTCTAACTTCCACGCAATCACTCTTTCATTACCTTTCCTTTGCCAGGGTGGAAATCATGCCGTTTGTTTCTGTTCCCCTCTCCCCTTCCCCACTTGGAGAGAGCTCTCTGGCGGTGGCTTGTTCCCACCGGCGGGTGATGGATTTTCCCCGGAGCGCGGAGCCCGGCTCGGTTCTCCCCAAGCGGACCTCGTGCGAGCGCGCGAGCCGAGAGCTCAGGCAGAGCAGTTAGTCTGCAGCGTCGGGGCTGCGGCGACCGGGAAACCTCGTTTGTTTTCCCCTTGATCTGCTGATCTTTGGGAACTTCAGCGTCCTGGCTATTTTTATGTTATCTGATTTTTTAAAGTTTTATGTGTTTTCGAACTGATAACCTAAAGTTGAAAGATTAAAGCCCTTATTCATAAATTTCTCAACCTCTGTTTTACAAAGTCTAACTTATTTTCTTTTGGTTTGATTTGTGTGCGTGAGAGAGATGAAGAATTAAGATTTCTTTGTTTTTCTTCACTTTTCTTTGCGTAGCCATTTTCCCTCAGCTTCCGTTGATCTCACAGCCCGGCTATTTTTGTCTGTAAGATGAAATGAGAGTAAAGAGATAAATAATGTTTTTCACATTTCATAATTTATTTTCTTTTTAATTTCGGACAGTTGATACTGATTTTGGAACTCCATAATCCCAATGATGTTTATGATCATTTAATGCACATTGCCTTAAAGTTGTGTGCAGATAAAGAGTCTGAGGTTCAGTGAATCTCCTTCAAATTAGTCAGGAATCATGGCCTTTTCTGTTTATGATTTTTAGAAAAAGGAATATTTATGTTTCTTCCATTTTAACTCCTGTATTTTATCTGGGCTTAATTTGTCCATTTACTCATGAAAGCAGCTTTTATTTTAAAATTAGAAACTGTATTATAGTTTTATTAATATAAAGTTAGCTCTTTGGTTTAACTATGTGCCTGAGCATGAAAATTGTAGGTAAATTACTTTATATATCACACCCTTTAAACAGTGGCTTAGTGTTTTCTTCTAAACATAGATTGGGTTGATTCTCTAGCACGGTTTTATAAAAAAAAAGTAGTTAGTAAGCAGACTCCAGCGAAGAAAAGATGATCCTGTTTTATGTGAGCTTATACCAGCTGAACACTGAGAAAAAAAAAAAAACTCACTTGAAAATATCGATTTACTAAGGTACTCTGATGGTGTTAAAATGTTATAAAAATGACATGTTCTGAAAGGTAATGATTTAGTTAGCAAGGGGACATTTTCTCAGATTTGGAATCTTAAGATTAATAATGTATTTTTCTAATGCCATTCCCTTTTTAAAATTCTGTTTTTTATGAAGGGTTTTATGTGTGTGTGTATGTAATGCCATATATTTAAACATCTTTTTTCCTCTGTGTTCTAATGATCACTGTGACAAAAATTACTTTCTCCCGTGCTTATAAATTCATTTTAAAAGTGGAAGGGTGCATAAAAACGTCTCGTTTCCGTGTAGAGTAGTATTCATAATTCAAGTAGATGGCAGCATTTTAAATTTGCTCTTCTAATATTTTTCACAGGTTGTGGCAATTCTGCAGAAGTTCTGTTTCAACAGTGGAAGTGCACTGGGGTTCAGTTTCATCATGAACTCATCCCATGGTTCCGGCACTGTTCTAAGTGGGTCGGAAGGCAAGCATTTGCTTTCCTTTGTCAGGTTGGCAGGGGCCCCAGGGGAGCATCCAGCACGAGCATACGTTTCCTGTGTGACGTCAACACACAGCACCAGGCGAAGGATCCCAGCCCTGGAGGACTGGCCAGAAGCTTGGGGATCAGTGGACCGGGCCCCCTCACGCCACAGCCTGGTCAGGCAAAGAACCTGCCCAGGGTTCCCCAGCCACTCTGTGCCGTCCTCTGTGGATAGCAGCCAGGCACCTGCTGTGTGCTGGGCGTGCTGATGGCGTAGCAGGGCGGGAACCACCTCTTGCTCTCCCAGCACCTGCTGCCCAGTGCGTGGGGGCTAGGCCCAGACTCTCCTCCGGTCATGCCCGGTCCTGCTTCTGGGGAAGTGGGGGGTGGGGGCAGTGAGAAACAGAGTAGTGGGGCAGAGACAACTTCATCTCTTTAAGGTGAAGTTCAGGTCCCCAGGGAGCCCTCTCTAATTGTTGCTCAGTCGTGTCATATTCTTTGCGACCCCATGGACTGTAGCCCACCAGGCTCCTCTGTCCATGGGATGCTCCAGGCAAGAATACTGGAGTGGGTTCCCATTTCCTCCTCCAGAGGATCTTCCCGACCCAGGGATGGAGCCCTCATCTCTGCCATCTCCTGCATTGGCAGGCAGGTTCTTTACCACTGCGCCATGTGGGAAGCCCACCCTCTCTACCCAGCATCTCAGAAACGAGGGCGTGATTTGTGTTTGGCTGGGGACGATGGCTGCCACTTTTGATCGCCTGTGTGTGTCAGGCCTCTCATCCCACATCTAATGCCAACGCTTCTGATGGCTGACAGGAAGGTCCCCCGGTGTGGAGCTTGGTGTGCCCATATACTTCCAGTTTGTTTTTAGTTGGAGGAATTGAAGCCCAAAGAGGTTAAGTAACTTGCTCAGGATCACATAGGAAGTATAAAACCATGATTTGGTTTGTTTGTTGGTTGTTTGTTTTCTGCTAAAGTGCTATTTTAACAGTTTTAACTTTTCCTCAGGCACATACCCTGTGGCACACAGAGGGAGCGGGAGGAGCATAGTGAACTCCCATGTGCCCGTCACCCAGCTTTGCCAACAGTGTAGTAAAAGCTGGGATTGGCTTCCACCTGACCCTAGCCCCAGATCCCCCTTTCTGTCTCTGGGAACCAGCCCCGCCTTCCCCACTGAAGAACTCATGAGGGGCTGCCGCAGGCCCGCAGGGGTTATCACAGGGGAACCATGGCCATTTACTTGTAGAAGGGCAAACTTGGGGCAGAGTTAGTGCCAAATTCACCAACCACAGGCCTGGCACCGCAGGCTTTTATCAAGAAGATAAGATAAAAAGATAAAATCCTATTTTGTGGAGAAAGGGTAAATGAGAGACATTTGCTTTTATTTTAAAATTCCTTTTTTTTTTCCTGAGATTCAGACAGTCCACAATGAAATAAAGGGAAAAGGGACCAACTAATTTTGTCTAAGAAAAATCAATTTTCTTGTGTGTGCTTTCATTAAAGATTTAGAAAACCCTACAGTAACACATACAGAAGGACAGGGGACTCAGCCAAGAGAACCTCCCAAGAGTCATGTGGATTATCATTTAAAGGTGGGGAGGGAGCATAACCTGGAGGTTAGCGGGGCCACCTTTGGAGTCAAAACCGGTTAGTCTGAAGCCTGAGTCTCCTGTCTCCCTGCCGAGTGGTCTTGGGCAAAGCCCCCTCTCTGCGTCTGCGCTGCCTCTCTGCCTTCTGTGAGACGGGGCTCCGGTGGCAGGGGTCTGCCTCCTGGCATGGTCCTGAGGCTTCGATGAGCATATGCACCCGCGTTACCCAGCAGAGCTCCAGGCACCTGGAAGGCACTCGTAGATGTCAGCTGCTATTGCTCCCCTGTAGGGGGAGGAACTTCAGGATTTAGAACCCATTTTCCTGGTTTAGGACCCCCACCTCGCTCCTGCTTACGGATCAGGAAACTTTGGGTGTCACCGTCACAGTGGACTCACCTGTAAAACTAGGCTCGCTCTGATTTCCACCACTGGCTATGAGAACGAGTTGGGAGCATACACGTGAGACTCTTTGTAAGCAGAGCAGCGGTGAATGCTGGTGGTTATCACGGAAGCTGCATTTGTTACCTATGCACAGATGGCCGGGCGCTGGATTGGGGTCTGGGGTTTGATTGTCATGTGACAGGCGTGGCCCCTGTCCTCAGAGCCTGAGGCCTGATGAATGCCAGGCATGAAGGTTCCTCACCCTTACTTTGGCGCCATGCTAGACTCCTCAAGGATGTCTGCATTCTCGTTGCTGCTCCATTGTACAGATGAGGAAACTGAGGCCCAGAAAGGTAAAACCACTTACTCATGGCCACGAAGCCAGTAAGTGATCAGATTGGGTTTTGAACCTGGACCTATCTGACTCCAAAGCCTTTGCCTTCTCCACCAGATGTTACGGGCAGTTGGACCCCAGTGCTTGGCAATGAATTATAAAGTGGTAATAACCAAATTCAGTGGTTGAGATTTTGAAATTCACACACATACTTCTCAGACCAAACGATCCTGAAATTACTTCTTTGGAATCACAGAAGTGTATGTTTTTAGAAAAAGCATGCTGACCCCTATTGAAAAATGTCCACTTTTTGGCTGTGACTTTCTTTTCATCAGAGGCAGTAGTGAGCAAGGAGTGTATCCCCATGGACCAGTCTGTCGAACACATACTGCCCAGCCTTTTAAGCCTCATATCAGATCCTGTGCCAAATGAGAGGGTTTTGCTTGCCAAAGCTCTGAGGCAGATACTATTGGAAAAGGGTACTTGGGCCAGTTTTCTGAGCTTACAGATTTTAAATTTCATCAGACAGCAGCTGGTTTTCCTCTTTCAGGAACTGTGGCAAATTGTGTGATATGGCACACTTCAGGTTTATTATACAAATTGTTATATTTTATACATGTGTATGTGTCATAGCCCACTCTTTGCAACCCCACGGACTGTAGCCTGCCAGGTTCCTCCGTCCATGGGGTTCACCAGGTGAGAATTCTATAGTGGGTGGCCATTTCCCACTCCAGGGAATCTTCCTGACCCAGGGATCAAACCCAAATTTTCTGCGTCTCCTGCATTGCAGGCAGATTCTTTACCTGCTGAGCCATCAGGGAAGCCCTACTTTATGCATAAAATGTTACTTATAAAATGGCTAGTAAAATTCGATCGCTATTTTATATTTAATAAACATACGCTAAAACGCAAAACATTACATAGTCTTCTAGAAACGAGAGAAACTTTTATGAGTTTTAAGCTCTGACATAGAGATGATGAAAGGAAGTCAATTTAAGCATTAACTATGATTGGGTTTTAATGGTATTAATTTTGTCGTCAGTCAGAAATAGTTTATATCCCAACCTAGTCAATTATTTTAAGCCTGAACAGGGCCTAACATAAGATAGTTCAATTCTGCACCAGGGGTACAGGCAAATGTCTTAAATCCTGCCCTGCATATACCCATCTTGCCTCTTCTCTCCCATCCTGTACCCTAGCTTGCCAGCAACCTGACCCCCACTTCCTGTGTTCTAAGTTGCCGATTCTTTTGTATTGGAGGGAAGAAAAGATAATATTAAAAGATTTTTAGTCATAGTTTTAAAAATACACCTACCTATTCTAAAAAGTTTGTGTTTACAAGTTAGGAGATACTCTTTCATTAATGCAATTTTATTACTTTAAAGGACATTATGAAACATGGTGTATATTGTCCTGAGATGTGGTTTTAAAAAAGAAAAAACCCAGCCTAAACCAGCGTATGTTTTAGAACACAGTTCACAGCACCTGTGATTCAGTTTCGTGTTTTGTTTTTTTTAGCGTATTTTAGAAATGCCGGTAACCCTCATCTTGGAGTTTTTGAAGAGACTGTCCTGGCTTTGCAGTCCGACCAGAACCAAGATCTTACCTTTTTTGCTGCCCTAGAACCAAAGCGGGGGAATGTTACAGATCCTTGGCATGCTGCAAGAACAGAACTAACCCATCTGTGATCACTCAAGCTGGTCACTTTGAGCTTGGCACGTGCTGCTTACCGTAACTTGAAGGGGAGCTGACGGTGTCATAACTGCCTGGGGAGGAAAAGTTTCTGAGACTTTGATATTGTGTCCTCCAGGGACCCCTTTCCCATCTGCGGTCACAGGGACTGCTCCTGGGACAGGCACTGGCAGGCACTGAGTTGCTTCTGTGCCCCTACATGCCAGATCAGGAAGTCTGTGCAAAGGTTGTAGAACCAGGTGGCTCCCTGAGTGTGGGAGCCTCCATGACATCAGACTGTCTGGTAGCAGTTTGTTTTGTCTATTACTGATGATATTATTTGACCCCCAGTTACCCCCTCTCCAAAAATAAAGTACTTTACTAGAAGCTTTTACGTCTTCAATAGATTTGTGTATTTGGCTTCCGTCATGCTTTCCCATAAAATATAGTTTATGGTTTTATATTTTATTTTTAACTGAAATATTGTGCATATGTAAATAACTCTTGACGGGAAGAAAATATATTAATGTAAGATTAGTCTCCTATCAGTGAACAGAACAAATACATCATTTAAATTTATGTTCTACTTGGAGTTGCTGCAAATATAGCCCCATTTTTTTTTTACTTGTGAGAGATGTGATAGTTAAATCTACTAAAGCATGATTTATGGCACTCTTTCTAATATTGTACTTTTGTTATAAATTGTACTCTGAACTTTTTCTCAGGCACTCATGCCTCCTCTTCTTGCAGGAACCGTTTCCAT
Organism: Bubalus kerabau; assembly: GCF_029407905.1. Lineage (NCBI taxonomy): Eukaryota > Metazoa > Chordata > Mammalia > Artiodactyla > Bovidae > Bubalus > Bubalus kerabau. The sequence goes on from NC_073636.1 coordinate 58,726,237, forward strand.
AAAGAGATATATTGGCCTTTGATAGAGACATAAAGCAGAAAGATTTTCATTCTTTTTTTTTTTTTTTAAATTTTCATTCTTATATGGCTATATTATCATTTGTTTAAGAGATGGGAGGGAAATTGATCACTGAGATGCATGGATTTAAACTTTATATCTGATGCTTTAGAATCTTAGAAATAGGAAAGCACAGTTCTGATCAATCTATATAGTTGGCCACAAACACCAGTGATGTAGGGGCTTAAGTTATGATACACTTCAAATCTAAGTACACAAGACTTAAGAGTTTGTGCTTTTAAAATCTAGACCAAGAGAAGGATGCTCTAGAATTTAAAAGGTTTTTGATTAATTAATAACTCAAGGTTCTAGAAACATCTGATTAAATTTTGCATGCATGTATGCTGATGTTATTTTTCTTTTTTCTATTTTTATCTTCTCAAAGGCCAACAGACAGGGAGGAAGGAGCAGCCTGTTTGGGGTCCGAGAGCGGGCTGCAAAGGGCACATGAGTTATTTCCATTCTTCCCTGGGATCTTTTTCTTATCTTTCTTTTCTTTTTTTTTAAATAAAATTTCTTGAGCTAATATTGAGTTTCTGATGCTTTCCCCTCCCCCAAATTCCACTGGGCTGACTCTAAAAAGTAAGGAAGGAATCCATACTGTGCCAAAGAAAATAAGGCACATGTATGAGAATTTCAAATTGTATTGATAACCCAGGAGAGAGCATTTTGGCAACTTCAGGAAAGAGTTATTTAATACATTGGAGACTACATATTAAGAGAAAAAAAATTATCTCATATTCAGTGCTTGCTTAAAGTAAATAGATGGAGCTATTGTTTTGCTTCGGTAACAAGCAAATTTTAATTTTTTTATTGCTTAGAAATTGAGATTGTTGTGTTGTTGAAATCTGTTGATCCAGCAACAATGTAGAATTATTCAGCTGGAATCTTGTATTCTGTGCAGAGCTTCACTTTCCATTAAAGAAAACAAATTCAGTTTGTGTTGTGATGGGTAGGATTTGCCTGCCGAATCATCTATGCTTGTAGAGACTGGTCAAGACTCTTTGATGAATAACCTAACCTTTAAATTTTCAGTTTTTTCAATTAACACTTATAAAGTGTTAAAATTTTCTATAGTTTTATATGAATGCCTTTCCAGTGCAAAGTTTTTTTTTTTTTTTTTAATGACTGTCACTTCTCTGCAAAAAGTTATGTTTAAAGCTCACATTTTATTCTTCTTTTGTAACAACTGAGATTTTTTTCTAAGATGGTTCATGTTGCCCTTGCTGTTCTCTCCTGTAGGTTTCTCATCAGTTTAGGTCTTTACATGTTATTAGTTCATAGATGCAGCGTTGAGTGTCTGTGATCTGACTTGCACTCGGCCTCCTCTGGCAATATAATGGAAAAGCACAAGCTGGTTTCTCACCAATAGGGCTGCTTTGAAAGGCATCTCAGCAACAGAACCGTTTCAGACCGTCCCTAAGTGGACGTGTCCTTCACTGTCCTTCTCATAGTGTTTTCTTTGGCACTTTCTCACTCCAAGAATCCCAGAACGTTTTCAGCACTGATGGATTTCAGTGCAGATTTGCAAATTTTGGGGAAGGTCCATCTCCCACTTCCGGGGTAGCCCAGAATCTCCCCTCCCCCTTCCCCCCTCACTGTCAGGTTGGATCCAGATCTGCTTGAAAGGAGTCGTATTTCTGCAATGTTGCCTTTTTCATTTATGCTTGAAATACGATTTTAAAGCATGACTAAAGACTGCACTTTACAACTCTCCATAGAGGATGCATGCAGAGATGATTTAGAGCGTTATTCAGGCATAATTCCTACAGGTAGTTGGCCCCGAATTGTGCAATGACTGTATTTTAAACAGACAAGAAGAGGCCACAGTTTTCCTGCTTAAAGGACCTGACGTTCAGCTGGGAAGGGGAGTTGGGGGTGTGGTGCGGGGGCGCACGCCTCGTGGTGATGCCTCTGTATTGATCTCAGTAAATCTCCCCACTGTTTTCGAAGCGCCCGTGCCCATTCCCCTTATTCAAGAAGCTGCACCAGGTCCACGTGAAGCCCGCTTTGGTTAACTGCGGCCCATCGGCCCACCGCGGGTAGGCGGGGAGGGGGTCACCTGTTCGGAGGAGGGGCGGGGGCGCCGGTGACGCGCGACCACTTAGTGGAGCGGGGATGACGCGCGCAAGACGGGTCAAGCGGCTGGGATGATGCGCGCAAGACGGGGTCAAGCGGCTGGGGCCGGGCGGCGGGCCATGAGGAGGAGGGCGGCGGAGGCAGCGACGCCGCCGGGGGGCACCATTCGCCGCGACCCCGCTGCGGCCTGGCCGCCCACGCGGGGGACGGACCCTGCCGGCCCGCGGCCCCACTCCCCACAGCTCTGGTCCCGCACCCGCGGCCGGAACCACGTCGGGGACCCGCAGGCCGTGAACCAGGCGACTGACGTGGTCCCGGATGTTTTCGCCATGCGAGTGCTGCTGGAAGATTCTGGGGAGATGTTCCGCGTAACAAACTGCCGCAGCAACATGACGGTGCGGGAGCTCAAAGAGGAGCTGGACCTGACAGCCGGCATTCCCTTCAACCTGCAGCGGCTGCAGTACCTGGACCAAGGTGGCCCCTGCCCGACCCCTTTCCTGGCCACGTGTACTCCTCTCCACCCCGCTGCCAAGTCCCCTCTGAACCTACAATGGGGCAAGGGAAGCCCGCCCAGACCAGGACCCCCAAATGGGTCAAAACAAATCCCACACCATGAAACTCCAGGTGGAAAAGCCAATCCTGGCCACCTAGGGACTTCCCAATTCCAGAAAAGCTGGGTTCCTGTTAGACCTCAGATCTCCAGGCAAACCCTGTCCACAGCAAGACCCTGATTTGTAGCAAATCCTCCAATCTCAAAGCCAGCTGTCTAGTCCATCCTGTCAACCCAGTCCAGGTCAGAGCCCCCAATCCCAAACCAGACACTGCCCACCCCCCTAGGACCCTCAGGCACCCAGGCTCTCAGACTCCCATGTCTGTCTTCATCAGGGACCCAAGTCCCAAAGCCAGCAGGGCCACACAAGACCTCAAGCCTGAACCATTTGTCCTCAACAGACCCCACAAACCTGCTCATGTCAGGCCCCCAAATGGAGGCAAACTTCTAGTGTCTGTGCTACGCTGTGGGACACCAGGACCCCCAATCCGCCATCCAGTTGTATCCATGCAAGGACCCCAAGCCCAGAACAAGCCTGCCTAAACCCCAAATCTCCAAGGTTACCGTGACTACTTCAGAACCCTGGATTCTTTGGCAAAGTGTCCACACACGGACACTAGAGCTTGGAACAAGCCCTGCTCATTTCAGGGCCCTCAAGCCAAGAACCAATCTGCCCAAGACTGAACCCCCTAATCCCCAGACTAAACCAAGTGACCATGAGAACCCTGAATCCTCCAGCAACCATGTAGACTCCAGGACACTAGAGCCTTAAACAAACTCTGTGAGCCTCAGAACCCACATCTCTCCACAAACCATACTCATGTTTGAACCTCAAATACAATCCGCAAGTGACCCCCTGCTCACAACAGAAACCTGAATCCCAGAGCAGATGGGCTCAATTCTGAGTCCCTCATCTCTGCCTAACCAATCACTCATCTGAACCCCATTCCATCAGCCGTCTCTGTCTACATAAGGATGTCAGACCCCAAAATGAACTCTGCCCACATCTGACAGCTCAACTGTGACCACACCAGAAGCCCAGGCCAAGAGTCTTTAGAAGAGCTCTAAGGCATGAGACAGAGTCTGCCCACAATAGGACCCCAAAACTCAAGTCCAGTGTACTCATATCTGAACCCCAAACCTCCATGGAAATCATGTTTGCCCTCCGAGGTTTAAGCCAGCCATATGTGTGTAAGGAAGCCAAAGCTCAAAACAAGCCTTGCCTACATGAGGACCCCCCCAGACTCAAAGCAAGCTCTACTTGTGTTTGAAACCCAAATCCCACATCAGCCTCAGTCACATTTAAACCCTAAGTTCAAGACCAAACCCTGCCTATATCAGGACTCTGAATCTCATAGCAGAACCTGTTGCCACTGAATCCCAGGGCAGACCTATCTGATTCCTCATCCCTATGCTATCCAGGACCCCCAAATGCCAAAACAAATCCTTCCCACAGAAGGACTCTACATCCCAGAACAGATCCTTCCCACACCAGGAACCCCAGGCAGAGTGCAAACCTTGCCTCCATCAGAATCCCAAATCTCAAAACAAACCCTGTCCACATTTGAACCCCAAATACTGGACACTGACCCAGTCCATATCAGGACCTCAAATCTCAAGCTGCCTCCTTGTCCATGTCAGGAGCTCAAAGCTAGCCCAACCAGCATCAGAACCCAGCACCCAAAGCTCCCTGTGACTGACTCAGGACCCCAAGGTCCCCTGTCCAGATAAACCCCACATAGGAGACATCCAGTGGACCCAGAGCACATCCTCTCCCCCTAGGGTCTCCTTCCTTCAGCCCGTGGGTCTGGCTGTCCCCATCCCATCCCTATGATATTCAGAATATGAGAACAGGATCAAAGCCCCCCAGCCTCTACCATCTCCCCACCTGCTTGAAATCAGCGCAAAAACAAGAAAACAAAAAAAAAATAACTCTCTGGGCTGCTGCACAGAGAAAGTGAACAGCCGGTGGCGCAGAGAGACTGCAGTTATACTGCAGGGGCCGTGAAGCGACAGAGATGAAGACTTGAAGCAGCCTGTCTCCCCGAGCTCCAAGCTCCCAGACATTGCCCTTCTGGGGCTCAGTATCCTGATTTGTAAACCACAGCCCCATTAGCTCCGGAATCCTCAGTGCCGTTTCCTCCTTTAGGCAGAAACAATTCCAGAAACACAGAATGCATACTGAAGAGCAAAGTCCTTTCCTTTGCCCTCTTGGAAATTGGTTAAGCATTTTTCATGATGTATTTGCTTTGCTAGAGCAGTATTTGGAAGAATACTTAAGAGCATTTTCGAGATTTTATGTGGAAAGAAATGTACCTGGATTTAATGTGTTAAAAGTGAAGTGAGCTAGGGAAGTGCTTAGAGTTCCAAAGCAAGTAATTCAAGAATTATGTGTCTTGAACTGCAGATGTCTGACACCCCTCCTGTTAATTTATTTTCACCCATGAGCTATGCCGAGCGATAGATTCAAGAAAGCTAAGAGGGAGAGAAAGAGACGAAGTGGCTGAACACTGATGTCACAATCCTGTTAGTCAGCAAGCACTTAGCAACTGTTAGAAGCTTGACCTCTCTTGCGGTTGCCATCCTTACTGTTGACGGCAAACAAGAAAAAAGGTATACCACGATGATGGAAGAAATTTGGGCTTCTTCCAATAAATAATCAGTCTGAAGCCTCTTTACCCACCTCAAAGGTTGCCAGGGAGGATCAAATGAGATAATGTGTGTGAAAACCCTGAAAGACTTAACTCTAAAAGGGGGTGAAGCGTTCTCCTGGAGACGGGTGGCCTTCCCACGTCTGTTGTCAACTCTAATAATTTATTTAGGTGGTGATAATTAGTATTTATCCAAGCCGAAGGCAGTTGCTGCCTGCCTGTAAAAGGAGAATGTGTTCTGATTTTCTCTAAGAGCTGTTTGCTGCTGCTGCTGCTGCTGAGTCGCTTCAGTCGTGTACGACTCTGTGCGACCCCATAGACGGCAGCCCACCAAGGCTCCCTCGTCCCTGATATTCTCCAGGCAAGAACACTGGAGTGGGTTGCCATTTCCTTCTCCTCTAAGAGCTGTTTAGCTGGCGTGAATCGTGCTCTTGTCTTTCTCGGAGAAACACCACCTTGCTCCAGTTTTTTCAAAGTTGTTAGGAAGTCATCGAGTTGTCTTATTTAGACTAATTACTGATTATCCTCAGTGTGAGAACCACAAATAAGACCCTAATTAACAGATTGGCTAATCACTGTTCCATGTTTCCATCCACCAACTGGAGTTGCTGGGAACCAAAGGGTGCCAACAAAGTCTAGAGTGAGTGGCACAGGGCATTGAGGAGAGGCAGGGCTGGTTGGAGTCCTGGTGTTGCTGTTCACTGGCCATGTGAGCCTCCGTCTGCTTATGCGGCAAATGGACCGGCCAAACCTGGCTTGTCGTGAGGATTAAAGAATGTGGGTGCTGAGTACTGGCACTTAGTAATCACTCAATCATGAAACCAAAAATGCTCACAAATTCTACTCGGAATAAATGATAATCCAACCTGGGCAGAGTTGAGACATTCCATTCCTAGGTCTGCTTATTGGAAAAGGCAGATTAATTCTTCAGCTAGATTACAGGTGGCCAGGTAGGAAAATGTGTGTGTGTATTTCCAAAGGTAAACTGAAATCAACTTCATTTTCTTAAAATGTTCTACAGTCCTCTTCTACTAATTCTGACCATCTTCCTCCAAGGGTATGAGTAAGGGGCAGTTTTGGGTGATGACACATAGGCAGGATGTTCTTCCATTCCAAGTCCAAATTATGGTGGGGTCGACATGGAGATGCTCATATTACTGTAGGGTCTCCACTGGGGCAGTTTTGTCCCCCTGGAGGCCATCTGGCAAAGTCTAGAGACATTTCAGTGGTCACACCTAGCTGAGCGGGCTGCTGCCACCTTGGGGGAAGAGGCCAGGAATTCTGTAAAGACCCTGCAATGTCCAGGAAGACCACACAGCAGATAGTCATTCGGCCCCAAGGGTCACGAGTGCAGAGGTTGAGAAATGCTGCCATAGACTATAATTTGAAAGATCCAACATTTTTTTCTCATTATTACCTCTTTAAGCTAACTGATGACAACATTAACCAGAATCAGTATTTTAGTTTAGGGGTATATAACTTGTATAACCACTTGTATTACCTGTCTGTAATTTACAGTCACTTCAAGTAGTTCTACTTAGAGTTGGCCTCCTGAAATGACTTTTGTTCACTTCATGTATTTTTTTTTTTTGTATGATGGGTCAAGTTATAATTGGGGCTTCCCAGGTGGCACTAGTGGTAAAGAACCTGCCTGTCAATGCAAGAGACATAAGAGGTGTGGTTTGATCCCTGGGTTGGCAAGATCCCCTTGCAGAAGGGCATGGCAATCCACTCCAGCATTCTTGTCTGGAGAATCCCATGGACAGAGGAGCCTGGCAGGCTACAGTCCATAGGGTGGCAAGAAGTTGGACATTACTGAAGCGACTTAGCATGCACACACGCAAGTTATACTTACAGAATTTTATGATTTATTGCTTTTTTTTTTTTTGGTGGGGAAAGGTTTGGCTTCTCTTTGAGTTAAGCCAAATTATTTTTCTAAAAAATATCAGCTACTACAAACAGACATACGTGGTTTTATCAAATGAGACTAGTGCTCAAGTGTCTCAAAGTATTTTTGTGATACCCAAATATCACAAATAAGATAATCTCTTAACTAAACCAGGGTAAAAATTTATCTTTAATGCCTGATTTTTCTTTTTAAAGATAAAAATTGTTCCCCATAGGAATTTTGATGGATGATGCTACGCTGAAGTTCCACGACGTTATTCCTGGTGGAATTATTTCATTATGTATCTGGCACTATGATGGATGGACGGAACTGGTTTTGGCGGCTGTGGAAGGGGATTCCAGTAAGGTGTTTTCATGCTTCTTTAAATGGATATTATACTTTATGAAGCAACTGTAGATTGTGTGTGTGTATGTGTGTAGGGGGAAGTTGCTTGTTCTTTAATGTGAATATTTAATGAAAGTTGCAGAGTAGAGAGAATAACAATGACTTGTCATCATGATCAAATCGTGTGTTTCCATTTGCTGTTTGGCTTTGCGGTTTCTCCCTGTCCACGGACTTGTGATTTGTAACCCAGTCACTCCACCCCGAAAGGAACCAGGGCAGCCCTTTTTCTATTCATGTGTATATTTGCATGCATTCTAAGTCTATTCAGTCGTGTCCGACTCTTTGCCACCCCATGGACTGTAGCCCACCAGGCTCCTCTGTCCATGGGATTCTCCAGGCAAGAATACTGGAGTGGGTTGCCTTTCTTTTCTCCAGGGGAGCTTCCCGACACAGGGACCGAACCTGGGTCTCCTGCATTGCAAGCAAATTCTTTACCACTAGCAACCACAAGTATATTTGGTAAAGTTGAAAACCTGATTTAACAGCCGAGGACGCCAGATAAGTTGGAACTGTGCGGTCCAGAGCTTTCGTCGCTGCAAAAAAAAAAAAAGTCCCAGGGGTCTGCCCCCACCTGACAGGGAGAGGCTTGGAAACACAGAAGCCCTGACCCTTGGCCAGGCCTTGAGCAGGGCTCTGGTGTGGGGCAGGGGTGGGGGCAGGCGGGGGCAGGAGTGAGACTGGAGGAGGAAATGTCTACCCAACAGTGAAGGTGAATCGCTCAGACACAGAGGGCGAGTGCAAGTTCTTTGTGGAAAGTAAATTCGGATGAGAAGCGAGGAACTTGTGGAGGAGACAGTTCACTTCTGGCTGGGATGCGGGTCATGGGGAGGGGGGTGGTTGGGATGGGGTTCTGGGGAGCGGCGGTGGTTCTAGGACGTCAGGGCAGGGACCCAGCAACCCTGCTGCCCTGGAGCAAGAGCTCTTAGAGCCCATCCCCCCAATATTTGCACAACTCTCTGGTTCCTTCTCTGCGTTTCTCCCCCTCCTCTGCCTTCCCTGGATTCCTCTCGGGCTGTGTCCATTCTGGGTTCTCTGACTCTTGCTCTGAATGTGGGGTGAGTCTCCCCCAACTTGTCTTGGGCCAGAACTGTCATCACCCCCCTGCATCAGGGACTGGGTTCCTCTCCATTGGAGCTGTAGCCTTCCTCCAGGGCTCAGAACTTTAATTCTCCACGAGAAGATTCTGTCCCAGGGCTGTTATTCACCTGACAGCAGGGTTCAGAGTGTCCCAAACCTTAACGGAGACAATGGGCCTAAGAATAGACCGGAAGGCCAAGGTTCATCAACTCTCCTTAGGAGTGCGTGCTCCCTTGGAGGTGGGGGGGTGTTCGGTGTTGGCGGGGGTCTTCCTTCAGGGCTGCAGCCCCCTTCCTCTGGACACCCAGAAAAGCTATTTTTCTCTCTTCAAAACATGGACAGGAAGAATTTCCTGCCTCCCAAGCCTGTCTGGTGGTAAATTTGTGTTTCCTGGACGTGCAGAGAGAGATACCCCTGGCTGGTTTCCAGCTTCTCCCTTCCCTAGGGGCTGCTACCACTACCCCCCAACCCGGCCTGTCCCATCCACCTCCTGCACGTGGCGTCCGAGCTGACTTCCCCCCCAGGGTGTCCCGGGACCACCAGCCAGGTGCCTCTGTGTTCCCGAAGTCACTGAGACTCACGCGTGTAACTGTGTGTCTCATCCAGCTGGCTTGCCTCGGCGTTGCCGAAGACACTTTCTACCGAACTGCAAATTCGGGGCGTTTTGACGACAGGCAGTGGAAGAAGTGGATTTCCCAGAGAGCGTTCGTGGCCTTGTATGTTGCCTCACACAGGGGTCACTCAGAGGCTGTGCAGTACCTTCTAGAACACGGTAAATCTCATAGCGGCTGGGTATGTTCACGTGGCTGGTGTTTAGTTACCAAGTCATGTCTGACTCTTTGCAACCTCATGGACTGCAGCATGCCAGGCTTCCCTGTCCTTCACCATCTCCCAGAGTCAGCTCAAACTCATGTCCATTGAGGGGCTTTCCTGGTGGCTCAGACGGTAAAGCGTCTGTTTGCAATGCAGGAGACCTGGGTTCAATCCCTGAGTCGGGAAGATCCCCTGGAGAAGGAAATGGCAACCCACTCCATTATTCTAGCCTGGAAAATCCCATGGATGGAGGAGCCTGGTAGGCAACAGTCTATGGGGTCACAAAGAATCAGACACGAATGAGCGGATCAGCTTCTTCTTCATGTCCACTGAGTATGTTCAAGAGTAGGGGTCTTTTTCAGGTAAGGGGGTCACAGTGGCTTGTCCTCCTGGTTCACTCAGTAGTGGTTTCCTGGACCTAAGTTTGTCAACCACCAATTAAGGTCCCCACTGGGCCACTCGTTCACCGTCTGAGGGGGCTGAGGACGTGCTAACTGAGACCAACAGAGGCTGTATTGCCTCTCTTGGCCAGGGCTCAGGAAGAAAAAATTTTTCAGGACACCACGTCACAGGGCTTCCTGGTTCATAGTGTCTAACCAGACCCCTCTGGGGATATTCCCAAACCATCCTGTTATTTCCTCCCCACCTGGGGTCCCTTTTCTGCCCAAGGAGTCTAGCCCCATGCTGACATCCCTCCCTTGGTGGCTGGCAAGCTGGCCAGTCTCCTTTCTCCAAGCCTTTGAATTATTTGTCCCACACCCTTGTTTTCATCTCTCCTCCACCAAAGGGCAATTACTCTCTCTGTCCACAGACACAGAAGCCTTAGCCTGGCTCGTCTCCCAATTAAAGGGCTTTGCCTGAGGTTCTTTGAGAGTACGTTTTATCTTTCCTGGATGTAGAGTGTTTTGGGGAAAAGAGGCCTGGGACTGAGGTGCAGACCATTCAAAAACATGAGAAAACCATGTCAGACATCCCAGGCCACCAGCTTCCTCTAGAAAAAGCACAGAGTATTTGATCACTGGTTTCCCAGGTGGTTCAATGATAAAAGAACCTGCCTGCCAATGCAGGAGGTGCCTGTTTGATCCTTGGGTCAGGAAGACCCCCTGGAGAAGGGAATGGCAACCCACTCCAGTATTCTTGTCTGGAGACTCCCAAGGACAGAGGAGCCTGGTGGATTACAATCCATGGGGTTGCAAAGAGTCAGACATGACTGAGCATGCACACACTCTTGGGGCTCAGGAGGGGGCTTCATCTGAGGATCTCCCACATCAACTTGGCTCCAGATTAGACTCCCTCTTCCCAGCCTTTGGCCTTGATCCCAGGCTCTCTGTGCTATTTCCCCCACTTTCACCAACCAAGCTGGGAAAACATCTCTGATGCTTGGGCAGGATGACAGGCCGTGTGTCTGTGATGGGTAGGGGTTTTTGTGACGGTCCTCCCCTCTTTCTGCACTTCTCCTGTTGTAGGAGGAAATATGGGCTTTTCACGGCCCAGCAGTCCTTTAAGCTCATAAAAAGTCATTTTCACACTGATGGAACTGTGATGTATTTGAAAGCACCAGTTAAAAAATTACAGCCGGCTTGGCAAAGTTTTCTGTCCTTTGCAGACAGCAGCTGTAAAGAGGTGCCGGGGCCAAGGCAGGGTGTTGTGAGAACCCATTTAAAACTTTACCTCACTGACCAGTCATTGCTCATAAAAACTGGCTACCAAAATGTCAGCTGCGTGTAATTGAATTGCCTTGTTCTCTCTGTCATGGTATTTGTTACCCAGAATTTGATTCAATTCAACAAGTCTATATTGGACACCTGTCATTAGCCCACCCATCTGTGGGAGGCAGTGAGGGATTCAATCCAAATGAAGTCCGTCCATGAGTCAGGCTGCTCAGCCTCTGACATCTTCCAGGGGCCTGTCTTCTCCAGGCATCGCCCAGGCTATGTGCCGGGGATGAGAACAGCAATGATCAAAACAAGCATGTTTTCTGCCCGTGTGGAGTTTATGAAGGGAAGTCAGCAAATTATTACAAATGATTAATTCCATGGTCAGTCATGCACGGAATGTTCTGGAGACGCAGAAGATCTATTGAACAAAATGCAGGGGCTCCCCAGATGGCTCAGTGGTAAAGAACCCTCTTACCAACACAGGTAGATGTGAGAGATGTGGGTTCGATCGTTGGGTTGGGAAGATCCCCTGGAGGAGGGCGTGGCAACCCACTCCAGTATTCTTGCCTGGAGAATCCCATGGACAGTGGAGCCTGGCAGGGTGCAGTCTGTGGGGTCACAAAGAGTCAGACGTGACTAAATTGCACAGGGGGATTCTTGGGGAGGAGGACTAAGGAGCGTTTTCCTGAGGAAGTGAATGAAACCTCAAGAAACATAAGGTTATCCCAAGGCAGGGGAGGGGAAGGATGAGAGTGTTTTTAGCAAAGGAAACAGCATGTGCAAAGATCCTGAGGCAAGGTAAGGAAGCAAGTGTGTTGAAAGGATAAAGCTAGAAGGCTGGTATAAGTGAAGCATGGTGTGGTGGGGGAGGAAGATCGCTGAGTCAGGGGGTGGGTAATGCCGGAGTGATAAGGCGAGGTGGGTAGGACAGAGCAGTGAAGACTTAGAACATCGCCCCAAGGACTTGAGTGAGGATTGTAGAAAGGTCTTTGTCTGCCACAAGAGGAGCCTGAGGGTGAAGCAGGGCTGGATGCTGGGTGGGGGGGATACAGGAGTGACTCCTTCGTGGCACTGGTACCAGGGTGGGGAGCAGTTATTCATTCTCCAAAGCATTCCTTTCCAAACCTCGGCCCCTCCCTGTGAGTTTCTTCTTGAACAGGTTTCTGAAGGTTGGCTCTGGCCAGCAGGGTGGCCCTCCCTGAGCCCACTCTTTTATTTCCCAGGTGCCAACTGTCAGGGAAGATCCCCCGTGGGCAGGACGCCCCTGCATGTGGCTGCAGCCATGAGCCGGCTGGACTGTATCAGCCTCCTGCTCAACTATGGGGCCTCCATCAACGACAAGGATGCCAAGGGGGAGACGCCTATGTCCGTCGCCCGCCGTCTGAACCGTACCCAGAGCGAGCGACGGATGTTCCTCTTCTACTGGCTGGTGAAGATGGGGACTAAGGACCCGCTGGACCCTGTGGTGAACAAGGCTTTTCAGAGAGTCAAGTCCGGGTTCGGCACCAAGGACAGCAAAGCGTAGGACGTTTGCATGTTGACACCAACTTGGGGTAACTTTCCTGAGTTCAGGTCCACGGTGAACAGTGGCCGTGGTGAGCAGAAATTCAGGGAAACATGACAATTAATCTGAATCAGACACGAAATGATCTGTCCTGTTTGCAAATGATGTGGGGAGAATATTGATAGAAGTGGGTGACTTTGTGTTCATTTCCTAACCCATTATGGATCTAACAGACTCCCACGCCAGCCTTTAATTTCGAGCTATTTGTTCATTGTACCCAGGAACGCTGCTTGGGGTGATGGGGACCAATTACCTCCTCTCCCGTCTGGACACCATCTAATGCATCCGCATAACAGGGGTAATGGACACAATGAGAGTAGCTCTTGTTGTTATGGTACAAAACCAGGGCGGGCAGTTGTCGCCGGCTGGTGGGCAGTGTCACCTGTGAATTCCAGCTCGTTAAATTCATGGAACAAGATGCTCCCTGAGCTCGCAATGTTCCAGAAGTTTTCCTGAGCCTTCCTGGAGGTGTCTGCTGTCTGAGTCAGAGGTAGGGTTGGGGTGGGAAGCTAGGCTGGCCAGAAGACATCCAAGCTTGGTTGCCCACAAGGGGCACCTGGTTACTCTTGGTGAAAGGGGGTGAGTTGACATTGGATTTAAAGGAGACCAGTGCAAAAGATGACGATAGCTCGTAAAGAAGAGAGTTTGAACTGGCAGCTTCTTATTGTCCTCTTGTCCCATCCCCAAAGGTCCAAGCACCCTCCTCCCCCACACTAGCTTTCTCCTGTCCTTCTAGAACTGGGGGAGCTCCAGCATCCTTACTAGGGGGCAGCGTCTGTGCTGGGCTCTGGGCTCAACAGTCCATGAAAGCTGCCATGTGAGTGATGAGCTGAGTGTAGGAGACCAGACGGAGGGGTGAGGACTGGAGCAGACTGGCGTGTACCCCGCCCACACCTTGCCTGAAGAAGATGCTGCCACTCAGCAGTAAGTAAGCCAAAGGCAGCTAGAGCTTTCCAGAGCCAGGAACCTGGCTTTTTAATCTAAATCTTGATTTTTAAGTGTTGGCTTGAATTATCCCCTGGAGAAGGGAAAGGCTACCCACTCCAGTATCCTGGCCTAGAGAGTTCCATGGACTGTATAATCCATGGGGTTGCAAAGAGTCGGACACGACTGAGCGACTTTCACTTTCTTTTCTTTTGAATTATTTTAAGACCAGCATATGGTACAAAAGGAGACGATTTGGGGCACACGGATGGGCCTGCAAAACATCATCAAACTAACTTGTTTCACCTGGGAGATGGTGGACACACTCTAGGACTCCTCGGACTGCTCCCTGGCTCCGAAACCTCAGGGTGGGAATGGCCGTGGTTGTTCCCGGGCGATGCTGTCCAACCTCGCCCCCACAGCCACACGTGTTTCTCTGAAGCCCTGAATCCTGACACGGCTTCCAGGGCCAGTCTGTGTGGCAGTGGTCTCTCTACTGGTGCAGATTCTTTTTTTCTTTTTTTTTGGTCTCAGACCTGAACTTAGTCATTTTCCAAGGAACCCTGGTTCTGAAGTTTTGATTTTTAAGGAGCTGGAAAATGGCACTGCATCCCAGCTGCCCTTCTCTCCAACTTACATCCCAAGAACTGGAACTGGATTCAGCTTTTACATCAACGGGCCACATTTCCTGCTGTCTTTGCAAGGAAGATCCGTGTTGATGATGTGGCTTTACGCTTGGTGGATGTGGCTGGACCCAGCTCAGCAATCTGTTTGACAAATAATAGTCGGGGAAAAAGAAAATACAGCTCGGCATCAACTATGTCAAAACAGAGATCTTGTTTTTGGCAGATGTTCCCCAAAGTCAATAGGCAGATATTAAATAGCCTCGCCCAGTGGGGTCAGTTCATTTAGCTGATGAGGTGTGTTGGCAGGGGGACCTGGGCACCCTTTTAACTTAACAAGTGGTGTGACTCACAGTCATGGGTTTTCCGGGAGTTCTGCTCTCCTGTCTTTATTGTTAGGAGAGTCACCTGCCTGACACTTGTCCCCAAAACTTTGGAGGGAAGCCCTCTGTCTTCATCACCCCCAGTTCAGCTAAACACTTGGCCAGGAACTGAACAAGTTCCAAACTGTGATGACATTTTGCTTGGTCTGTGGCAGGGTCATTAAAACCCTCCTGTAGGTCCTGGGGACTCTTCCTTTCAGACAATCTTAACATCTGAGCTGTTCTAGTCAAATAACCTTGCATTGCCTTGTCAATAAAATTTGTCCACAGCCTCAGAAGAGTTGATTTGCAATTGGTTGCAATCATGTTATACTTTGCAGATAATTTTATTCAACATTTGAAGTTTTGTGGGGTCATACCTTGGAGCCAACAGAATTTTTTTTTTTTTTAAAGGGGTTGATCTCAAACATTTGTATAGGATCCTGAAATCCTTTTAGGCCCAAGGTATTGAGGGTGGTCTTTAGTGGTGGTCTGCTTTTGCCCAGGTGGGCCTCACCTCTGTGTGGAGAGTGACTGGCTTCCTCGGAGTTACGGTCAATAGTCTGGGTATAATATCCATCTCCCTGCTCTGTATTTCGTATCTCCTGTGAGGCTGAACTCGATTGCGAGTGGGACTGCTACCAGGGTAGTGTGGACGTAAGGGCTGGGTCAGAGTGGACCCCAGGTTGCGTCTTGGTGGCTCTGCCCTATGGCCTTGGGATACAGGAGGATGGAGGGTGGTTATGGTGTCTGGTCCCCCAGGTTGTTGGGAGGCGGCACTCAGTACATGCCGGCTTTTGTCAGCTGAGAGCTTGGTGCAGACTGGCTAAAGTGAGCTCCATTATTGATGATCGAGGAGGGGGAAGAGAGGAGAAACATTTAAGACCATTTAGAACCCTTTCTTGGGCTCTTAAGTTCTGATCAGCAAGAGACAGATGATCTCTGAGCTCAGGAGTCCACAGAAGAGCTGTCCAATGTCCTTGGATCCCTCAGCGCCTCCTGGCCATCGGGGGCCCTGCTCACCAGGGTGCCTTATGTCAGCCAGGAAAACAGCCGTTGGAACCAGGGGAGCCTCTCTGGAGAGGTGGACGGCTCACGCTAAGCACAGCTCGTGCCCCCACCACATGGCCACTCGCCTTGGCCACCCCTCTGGACCACTGGCCGCCGGGTCACTGCTCAGGTCTTGGGCATGTGGCCATCTCTCTCCAAAGACTCGGCTGAGAGGCTGCATGCTTGAGTTCTGCCCATCGGGTCCTCCCTCCATCTCTGGTCTGAACGCTCCCTTCTCTGCAGCATAGACACTGACCAGACCTTCCCAGAGAAGAGGAAGGGCACCCACTGGTGGCGCCTCAGGGGACTTTAGGTGGCCCTGGTGCTGCAGTGAGTGCCATCAAAACACAGGGTGAGAAAGTTATTCCCTTTTCAAATTGCTCTCAATCCTTTAAATTCTGACAAGAGGAAAGTCTCCCCTTGGTGTTAGAGGGTCAGGTCCCCCCGCCGACCCCCCAAATACCCTTTTGATAAGATACACAAATAGGGCCACCTTCTGCAGGTAGCACTAGGATTTAATGACATCGTCTGTTTCCAGTGTATCTGTGAGCCGGGATTCTATTTTTATTTCCACTCCTAACTAGTGCATGACCTCAGGGCAGACTGTCAACTCTCCAGGGACCCTCATCATCTCCATCCCAACCTAGTCGTGATGACCAATGTGGGTGGTCCTTAGAAAGGGCCTGGGCCTGCGGGCTACCCTGCAGGTCCCACTTAGGATTTCCCTCTGCCATCGGATGGGTGGCCTTGGGCCAGGCAACTGCGTGTCTCAGAGCCTCTGCTGCTTCTTCCATAGCGTTTGGGAAATAAAACCTGCCCCCGCCATCATGGGAGGGGTGCAATGCCTGACACAGAGCAGATGCTTGAAAAATAGTATCCATTATTATTAATATTGCTACCACCATTTAATTTGCTTAAAATGTTTACTCACTGGGGAATCAATACACTCCCTATGTGCAGAAAGCCTCATAAATTTTCAGCAAACCTTATACCATGAGAGTCTCCATCCAGAACTAATCATTCCCAGGGTGGGAGAGATCATTTCTCTCCAACTTTGCTGATTTTAGTACTAAGTACAAGGCTTCCGCAGCAACTTCTAGAAAATCTTTCTGAACTTAAAACTTCAGGGCCAGTTCTGCAGGAGAGAGAGAGAGGAAAAAAAAAAAAAAAAAAAAGAAAGCTCTAGCGCGAGAGGAAAATTCCAGCCTCTCAGCTCAGCCTCCGCAGTGCGTCCTGACTACGTCAGCACCCAGCAGAGGGCACAGAAGCCCATTAACATTTAGAAAAACGTGGCTGTTTGTGCTCATCGGAAATGTCAGAGCTGCGGCAGCCTGTGCCCCACTGGAAACTCGAGAGTGGGGCTCAGCCACGGGGACTCTCAGACGGCTTCTCAGCCTGAACCCCTGAAATTGTCCATCAAACACACATTTTCTGAGGAGAACATTCATTGTGTCCAGCGAGGGTCCGTGGATCCCCCAAACCTGGGCGCGTAACAAGGGAGGCCAGCCGCCCCAGTGGTCGAGTCAAATCAGTACCTCCGTGCAACATCCTTTCTACCCCTTGGGTGGGTGCGCACTGCCAATTTGCAATTTGGAAAAAATTATAAAACACTGCTCCCATCTGGTGGTGCCGTGTGCGTGTGCCCGCGCGTACGCCAGTGGTTGGGTCACAGCTCCCTCTAGTGTTGCAGAGGGGAACTTGCAGCGTCCCACAGCCCTGCCAGTTTGCAAGGTAGGTATTCAGAAGGCCCGTCTACCCCACTGGGTAAATCTCCCCTACAGAGACGAGAAGACCCTGATGGTGGGCAAGATTGAGGGCAGGAGGAGAAGGGGGCAATAGAGAACGAGATGGCTGGATGGCATCACCGACTTGATGGAGATGAGTTTGAGCAAACTCTGGGAGATGGTGAAGGACAGGGAAGCCTGGTGTGTTGCAGTCCACGGGGTCGCAAAGAGTTGGACACGACTGAGCAACTGAATACCAACATAGACGAAGCCGCACCCCCCAACTCCGTCCATGATGAGATGCGTGTGTCAATGTTCATGGCAGCTGTTTCTGGTGGCGAGTGCCTGGAAACCCTCCAGGTGCCCACCACGGGGGAAGGATGGTGCCACATTTTGCAGCTATTAGAAAAAAACAACAACAAATGATTTGATGTCCAGGCCAAGGCGTGGCCATGAGGGTTGTCTGTGACGTGTCATTACGTGAAAAGCAGCAAGTTGCCCAGGAGATGTGTATGAGCTCATGGACTTAGAATCCTAAAAAGGAGGTGAATCCAATAAATGACATAAGTTTATTTGAGCAAAAAGGATGATGTCAAAGGTCCTTAAACTCTTAGCATTGCTTACTTTGGGGTCGCAGGGTTGCTCTGCACAGCTCTGAAGGATCACAGCAGGCCTGTCTTGTCTTCTTTTATGGTGGTAAAAGACACATAATATAAAACTTGCCATTAATGATTAGTGCATTCACTGTGTTGTGTAACCGTCACTCCTATCCAGTTCCAGAACATTTTCATCAACCCTAAAAAAAAAACAACAAAACCCAGACCCAGTAACAGTCCCCACCCCTCGACAAACACTAATCCATTTTCTGGCTCTGTGGATCTGCCCATTTTTGGATAGTGCACACAAACAGAATCCTACAATGTGTGATGTTAGGTGGTCACTTCTCTGAAATGTTTTCAGGGTTCATCCGTGTTGCAGCATGGACCAGTGGTCTCTTCCTTTTTGTGGCTGAATAATATCCTATCATGAATCCATTAGTCAGTTGATGAACATTTGGGTTATTTCCATCTTTTGACCATTGTGAATAATGCTGCTATGAACATGGGTGTATAAGATTTGTTTGAATACCTGTTTCTTTTGAGTATATACCCGGGAGGGGAAATCTCTGGGTCATAAGGTAATTCTATGTTTAACAGAATATGTTACATCTGTAACTAAAAAAATATGAAAAAGGAAAAGAAGAGAACCCCCTTCCACCTGAATGCTCCAAATTTTGAGGATCACAATAATCATTTATTGAGCAATTATCCTGGGCCAGACATTCCACATGGCTTCCCTGGTGGCTCCAACGGTAAAGAATCTGACTTCAATGCAGGAGACCCGAGTTCGATTCCTGGGTGGGGAAGATCCCCCGGTGAAGGAAATGGCTACTCACTCCAGTATCCTTGCCAGGAGAATTCCATGAACAGAGGAGCCTGGCAGGCTACAGTCCACGGGGTTGCAAAGAGTCAGACATGATTGAGTGACCAACAGACATTCTGAATACTTTGTCTCATTTAGCGGTTTCAGAGATGCTGAGAGTCACAGGTTCTCAACCCTGAGTGCAAATTGGTCCCAGGAAGGGCTGTTAAGACACAGATCGCTGGGCTTCCCTTCCTGAGATCTGGATTCAGTACGTCAGGAGCAGAGCCTGAGATTTCTAACAGATTCCCAGGGATGCTGGTGCTGAGCAGCACTGAGCATGATCTAGTCCATCCAGCCTGGTTTTCATTGAGGAAACTGAAGCTCAGAGAAGTCAGCAAGTTGCCCAGAGTCACACAGCACGTAAATGGCAGAGTGAGGATGTCTGACTCTAAACCATGGTTCTAGCAAGCACGGGACAGTACTGAACTGTGCCTGATCACAGACCATGATCCTTCTCCAGGAGTGAACCAGCCGGTCTGGGAGGACTTCCCGGCTGAGACCTCGGTCACCTCTCTAAGGGCCTCTTTCCCTGCTTGTGAAACGCAAAAAATACTAGCATCTCTCAAAGGGGTGCCTACCCAGAGCCTTCTTGCCAGGACAGAGCCCTGGGCTGGGCACCACCAGGCAGTGCAGAACACAGGATGGAGAGCAGGTAATCACATCCCACTGACACCTTCTTGTATCAGAGCCAGAGTAGGACAGGCCCCCGGGGCTCCTGAGCATTTTCTTCCACTCTCAGCCTTGAATTCAGGAAAAAGACCCTTTCCAAGTCTCCCGGGGTCAACTAGAGATTGCCCGCCAGGTGGCGCTGCTGAGCGCTGCTGCCGCTGGTGGGTGGATGCAGCGGCCACCAGGTGGCGCAGCGAGACCGCAGATGGGCTAGCGGTACCCAAAATGTCCCTCCAGACGTCTGGAACCAGCTGTACAGGCTGTAGACCCTGTTGCGTTTAATTTCTTCCTCTCTCTTCATTTATTCATTTTATTTTAAAAATTTACTTTAAATTGGCGGATAATTGATTTACAGTTTCTGCCAGACATCAACATGAATGTGTATGTCCCCTCTCTCTTGAACCTTCCTCCCACCTCCCACCCCGACCCACCCCTCTAGGTTGCCCCACAGCACTAGGTTGAGCCCCCTGCGTTGTTCAGCGAGTTCCCACTGGCTGTCTCACATATGATGATGTATATTTTTCAGTGTACTCTCTCAATTTGCCTCACTCTCTCCTTCCCCACTCTGTGTCCACAAGTCTGTTCCCTATGTCTGTGTCTCCATCGCTGCCCTCTCCTCTCCCTTCAGACGTTATACCCCCAAGGACTTTCCATTCTATTATTTCATGCTGTTTTGATCTTTGCATAGCATAGGGGCTTCCCTGGTGGCTCAGACGGTAAAGAATCTGCCTACAATGTAAGAGACCCAGGTTCCATCCATTGGTCAGGAGGAGGGAATTGCATAGTATAGAATATCTTTTAAACTATATAACTTTATGCGGATCTTTTCACATAAAATTAATGGGACAAGACTTGTAAAAAGAAATATGGCCTTCCAAAGATTCTTCCTCCAGGGGATCACCAATGGTCTTAGGGTGAGGAATAAAAGCCAGCCAGCTTTAGAAATAAACTTTATTTAAACCCCCCACCCCAAAGGGAAGAAAAGTCTAGGACCTTCCTTGCAACTCTCATGAATGTTTAAATTAATGTCTTATCACCCGGGAGGGTCTGCAACAAAAAAAGCAAAGAATTTTGCTAAATTAGGTAGATTCTACATATTTTTCCCAAGCAAAGTATTGATATAGCACATGGAGAAGGGCTGAGATTAAAAATGAGCACACATCAAAATTGCTATTTTTTTTTTAACCAAATTACACCTTCAAAGAACTTCATGATTTATCTCCACCTTTCAGCAGACTGAAGTACATTTCATACCTGGTTCTTCTCATGCATGGTTTAGGAATTCTATTTAAATGATGAAAAAAAATGTATATGATCTGCGTTTGCCAGCGTTGTCAAGTATCTTATTTGCATCTTGTAAAGACCCCATGATGTCTTATTCCTGGCTCATAGTGGCAGAAGCTTGGGGAGCAAAGCCACTTCCTTTGAAAAGAAATGAATGGGCCCCCTGAAGCTCAGAGCCCTGGACTTTTAGATGGACGGACATACTGACGATGAGCTGAGGCGTCAGAGCTGCTACCCACCCTGCGTCCCACGGATGCTGGGACTGAGCCTCACAGGTGACAGAGCTCTGCCAGGCTCCCGGCTCCTCGGACTGGGGGCTCTTGGGAACCGTCTCATGGATGGTCCACAGTCGCCCTGCACGCCCACCCTTTTGGCCTCCTCTTCCTGCCTCAGGGAGTTACTAGATTCTTCAGCTGTCTTTTGCAAATCTTAAGAAGTCCAGCCTGGCCCCAGTAGAAATGCCATCTCCTCCACTGTCGCTCCCCTAGCTCAGGGCTGGCCCAGGCTGGCTGGTGGTCCTGTGGCTCCAGCCCCCACGTTCTGCCACCCATGGCTTGCACTGGCCCAGCTGTTCCTGTGTCTCCGGGGTGGGCCCTGGATGCTGGGGGAGTGAGAAAGGCTGCATGGCCCCCTGGCCCCCAAAGACCCTCCATAGGGTGGAGCCAGGCACTTGTGTGTTTGGGGGACCCCCATGTGACCTCTTGGAGTGGCGAAACTGCCCCCTGGCCTCTGTGCTCTTGGGGACGAGGAGACTGTACCTGCACCCCACCCCTGCCCGCCTCCCGGCCTGCCTTCCGTGTGTCCACTTGGCCTGCAGGAAGAGGGTCCTTGCCCTTGTCCTGTGGGGGCAGGAATGGGACCATCCGATCACTGGAGGCCTGGCTGGTGGCCGGAGCCCACGCTGACGGCCAGGAGGGTGGCGTGGATGTGAGATGCGGGGATGGGAGAAGGGGTGTGGAGACCCTTTCCCCAAGAAAGGTCACGTTCACAGGCCCCACCCAGGTGGACATGTCTTTTCGCGGGCACCGTTTCACCTCTCCAGTGGTTTTGTTCGAGGTGTCCACACACCTGAGTGGGATGGGTTCACAGGAGTGGGACTCACCCGACACACGGTGAGTTTGGCAGTTGTCAGCGAGCGGGTGGAATCAGAGGGTGCCAGGACGGGGAGGGGAGGGTGGAACAGAGGAGGCGGCCGGGACTGAGCCCTGAGGCTCACCTGTATTTAGAGTTCAGGTCAAGGGGGTCTGGCAGATCAGGAGAGAAGGGGCGCGGGGGTGGGGGGCGGAGGGAAACGCTGAGGTGGTGGAGGGCGTGGCTATGAGAACTGGAAGCTGCTGAGCAGCCAGCCGGCTATGGATGGAGAGACCAGTTTCAGTGGTCTCTTTTCACTTGTCTCCTGCCCCTGCCTTCCTGTGAACTGTGACCTCCAGAGGGGTCAGCTTCAGGCTGGTCCCACCATCAGGAGAAGAGACTCAAGCCTGGGTTGAGGTCCTGCTGGCTACCCCTCACTGGAAAGTTAGTTCTGTTTCCTCCTTTGGACTAGCAAGTAATTTTGAGATGACCCTTCTCACCCTGTGAACACCTGGTCCCTGGCTACCTTTTTTGTTTGTTTTTTTATGGTAAAGCAAGCAAAACATGGAAGTTACCATTTGGACTGTTTTCAAGTGTATAGTTCAGTGGAATTAAGCACATTCACACTGTAACCATCAGCCTCATCCAACTCCATAACTTTTTCATCTTCCCAGACTGGAACTCTGTCCCCAAGAAACTCCCATTTTCTCCTCCCCTAGCTCCTAGCAACCACCATTCCTTTTTCTGTTGCTATGAACTTGACTCCTCTAAGTCTGTCAGGTGAGTAGAATCATCCCAAATTTGTCCTCCCATCTGCCTTTGCAAAAAGCAGCTTTACTGAGATTGAGTTTTAATTCACAACCTGT